>NC_039361.1:71844159-72158328 GCF_003573695.1 Papaver somniferum | reverse complement strand
TTGTTCATACAGATCTTAGATTTGTCATCAACAATTTTTGGACATGAATCCAAGCTGACTTTCTCAAGCGAAAAATTCATGCAATAGTAATGTAGATATTGTCTTCTTTCAGATATTGGCTCTTTAGAAGCTTGTTTTATAGACTCAAGTTCCAAGAGAAAGTTATCCACTTCATCTTGTAATTGTTGACTATCACTGAGAATTTTACAGGTCTTTTTGAAAGACTCATCTTCCTTTAACTCGTAAAGTTCGAGTTCTAAAGACAGATCACTAATCTGTTTCTCTATTTCAGCAAACTCAATGAGTTATCGACTCATTTTGTCTTTGGGATCTTCAGTAAGTCTGAGATACAATTGGCACTCTTCTACATACCAAATTTCCTTGGAACGTATAGACTCAACAATTTCATTGTTTGACATTTCTTCAAACAATTTTGAGTCATCAAATCTTGGTTTTGCGTTAACTGAATCAGACATGGATTCAATTTCTTATAGGTTGAATTGCACCAAACACAGATTGTTAGATCTTTTCGTGTTTGCCTGCTCTGATACCAATTGAAAATACGAGGGTACCCAAATATACCTCAATCTAAAACTTTTTCACATATAAGTACTTTCTCCGAAAGTGATTGTCTATCGACCGAGTCGAGACAATGCAACTAATCGGTTCATACTTTGTGTGATCGTCTATGGATACGAGATCGAGACAATATAACAACAAGATAACTTGCGTGATTGACTATGGATACAAGATCGAAAAAATACAGCAACGAAGTATGTTTACTTGATAAATGGTTCAGACTTAACCAAACACAATAGGATTACTATCAAGTAAATAAGAATTAAAGTTTGTGTAGTTTACTTTAAATTATAATAACAACAATTATAATTGCAGAAAATAAAAGTAAATGACACAACAAGATTTTGTTAACGAGGAAACTGCAAATGCAGAAAAACCCCGGGACCTTGTCCAGGATTGAATACTCTCAGGATTAAGCCGCTATACAAAATCAAACCAACTTCGTATAGTTGAGATCAAGCAACTAAACCTATAGTTCACCCAATTCCGTTTGTATTCCCAAGCCTCCGACTTGTAGTAAGTCACGTACTTGGAACAATTCCTTTGGTTCGTATTCCAAACAGTAAAGGAATAACAAATATGTACGGTAACAACTCTTTTCAACCAAGTGATATAAGTTCGACAAAAGGCTCTTCCGCTTATCCCAAAAAACTCCTTTGTCAGGTCCTCAGATCTATCTTATCAACAACTACCAAAGTAATTGTTAAGATTTTGCAATCAATACTTTGAATCACAAAGAAACGTATTGATGTCGATTTACTCAACTAATCAATCCAATCTACCACAAAGATAAACCAATTATAGTTGGATCCTCTTTACCCGAAACAAGTATTGTGCACACCAAAGATTATGAACCCAAATCAGAAATCTTCTTCATCTTCAAATCTTCTTAGATCTTCAATAAACACCTGCACACAATCAACTTGAATCTCTTGTGATCAATCACACACAGAACGGAGTCTGTTAAAAATGGATTATTACAAGACATCTTTAGATCTACAAACAGTCTAAAGATCCCCGTCGAAACTTCGATCTAGTTTGAGCGAATCTTATATCAGAAGAGAAGATTTTCAAGCATAAACAAACTAGGTGCAATCAAAGTTCAACAACCATTAGTCAATCAAATCAATCGAAAACTAATAATAACCCGCAATTATCTAGTTTCCCACCAACGGTACTAATAAAGCTTCTCAATCCCAAAGAAGTATTTAAACCGAGCGGACGTAAGAGATTTCGCCTAATTAGGTTACTTTCCTCTCTGAATAGGCAGCTCCACCAGTAACAACACAACTAGGTAGTTTTGATGGCTCTGAGGATTAGTTTGCTCGAAATGCGAACTTTGATATTTATAGACCAAGGAAGTTTGGACACCAAGGAATTTCCAAAACCGAAAATATTCTTAAGATACACAATATATTTCCAAATTCGTTTCTATAATTCCTAGAAATGCTTTGTCCAAATATTGACAGAAATCTCTTAGAATATATCCAACTAGTAAATGCACATTACTAATTTTTATTTTTCAAATATAAAATTAAAAACCTTAATTAAAAGATTCTCAATTTATTTTCGATCTAGGATTCTCCTTTAGCTATTAAGGAATATCTTTGAACAACAAAAGATAAGCGTTACTGCACATGTTCATAGTATGTCGAAATCTTTACTTTGTAAGTCCTCTTTCATACTTACAATCTTGGAATCGATTTGCCACACTTTCAAACAAGTTTAGAATTGGTTTATCTGACTTCCAAGAACTATGTGATTGATTATCCTATCAAATCACCAAACATGGGTTTCACGGTTCTACAAAAAAAAGTTTCGGTTTTACCTCCATGTGGGTACTAGAATTAGTCACGCTAGTTACCAAAACTTGGTTGACTAGGTACTAGGATCGGTTCCCACATATATATGGTATCTAACTTGTATTTGTTGCACATGTCCATAGGGTCGGTTCCCAAAACGTGTTGCACATGTTCATAAGATCAGTTCCCAATAACAACAAACTTGATGCACCTCTTACAAGGATCGATCCCCCTCTTGTGATCGGTTGCACCTCTTATTAGGATCGTTTCCCCTTTGCCTAGAGTTGGTCATACCAATAACACTAAATCGATCATACTATCTCAGGTGATTACTTAAGATAGGTTTCACTAATAAATGTCATACCAATACAAAAGTCAGGCCTTGTGAATAGTTTTACCAAGACCATAAGCAAGGCGGTTATACTAATCACACATATTGGCAGTTCAAAAGATATGCAATGAATAACAATACGAATAAGCCTAGCGATTTCCCTTTCGATTGACAAAACAAGTTCATGAATTTACCTCCTTTAAACAAATGTAAAACATTGTTTCCTAGGATGAAATCTTCACCTCATACCCATACATAATCACAATAGCATTCAAACGATTATGTCGATGTCTTATATACGAAGTTCATAAGATAAGCGTTATACTTCGTATTGTATTCCTTAATACTACGTCTAACTAGAGTATAATCATTCATAGCTTCGTAGTTATGTTTTCAATATGCACGATTTGTAAGATATGTTAGGGAACGAAACAGTTCAAGTCAAATATTACTAACCTCAAGTGGAAGGATGATGTCGTCGTTGTAGCTCTGTACTTCTTTACATTCTTCAAGTCTTTGATGTAGTTTTTACAAGTGGTAAATATATGATTCGATTCTCAGACTTTTATGAAGATTTGGTTTTTGATTAAAAGAAAATACTAAGATAAACTAATAAAATTTGATTGTTTTTAACCAAGGAGAGATGAATCTAGGGTTTTGGATTCCACTGCTTCCAATATTTGTAAAATCAATAATTAAAACTTTGACATAATACTCCTAATTTACTCACAACAATCCGAACTCAATCTCATGCTTTGGAAGATATAACGTTATAAGCTTTTTTTTACGACTCTCGTCACTATTCTAGGGACTAATTTTCCTTCGCTTATAAAAGATCGGCAGCTCAAACTACCCAAAACGGTTTTTACGAAGCATACAAAGAAGAGAAATTTTTTAGACAATTGTAAGCACAAATATGGAGTAAAATACGTCAAAGAATTTAAATACTAAATATTACCCATTAAAAATAGTTTCCTCCAAAACCATAGAAAAGAAATTTAGCTACTCATAGATCGAGAATTTGAGGAAATTTCATTAATCATTGTATTCAAAAAAATGTAAATAAGCTTACGATGATTCTCGCTAAAGGTTTCTAGCTACGAAAACTGAGTAGTGCAGCTACGGCAGATGGTTGCTAAAGATCTTTCATAACTGAATAGTAAACGATATATGCCTTCTGTTGTTGTAGAACTATATTGTTCTGCGACTTTTTCTTCCAGACTATTGTTCTTCTTGTTTTAGGTTTGCAGCAGCAGATGACTTTCTGAAACTTTGCTTTCTCGATTCCTAAGCAAACTATTCTATCCCAGAGTAAACGTATTTTCTCTACAGCTCCCAACATCTCTTTATATACGCAACAGCCTCATAAATCCCGAGAATCTCTTGTTTTTTCCTCCTCCGAAAGTCACCGGATTTTCTTTCCAAGTTACGGGATTGTCTTCCTCTACCTTCCCTGTTTTAGATAACTGCCACAAATAAGATGATTCGATCTCATTTTTATCTCCCAAAACACGTCAACTACATATGAATAAGGTAATCAACCATATTCCCGTGTTTAACTCTTCCAAAAATACCACCAAAAATCCGTGATACTCTGTATTCTTGTTTACGTGAGATGAATATGAAAACTTGATCTTTCTTTGATTAAAACCCATATACCCGTTCTGTTTTGATAAAACAGACCCAATCCAAGTCATATCCAGCACAAAATCCACGAAGACTTCTCCCAAACTTTCCAACCTCGAACCAATAGAGACCCGTGGATATTTCTTCCCATGTTTGCTCTAATTCCATGTTCTAGCCCAAGTTAACCGGTTCTGATGGACATACCAGTCATGTTTAGCTCCATAAGGTCCACCCCAATAAAGTATGGCGATTAAATCTCCTCCAAAACCTCCCAAAATTATAAACCTAATTCTGCCCGTGAAGAACACAATTTTCCCGCCAAAATCCGTGAGCTCTGATTCATCTTTTCCCGATTATCTAGCCAATTATGGTCAAAACAAAGACCATTACCAACCCTGTTCGATTAAATCAGGCCTCCACAATTACTTTCAGCCATTGAATCTCTTCCTAACGCCTTCAAATTCCAAACCCTAAATATGCAACCAGTTTTCCCGCCAAAATTTAAAATTCAAATGGAGAAGATGACCTTCCCCTTATCCAACAACGGTGTCCCTTTAGCAATTTGGGCTATGTTTAGCAATTTTTGAGGGTGAGAATAGCAATTTATGGGGTACAAAGATGACTTTTGGGTTGTATATAGTGAAAAACTCATGGGTGACTTTATCAACTCCTCCGGAACATTTCTAGGGTGCCTTTAACACTTTTATGGGCGCCTTTGAGTAATTTCTCGAGCATCTATCTCTTACCTCTCATATTCACTTCTTTTCTTCAATTTTTATACATCAATAAGACTGTCATGCTTTTCAGACATAACTCGCATCACTAAAGCCGACATGCCTTTCGGATAGAAAAGAAGTAAATAATGAGAAATCAGTCGCCTCCAACAGCAGCGACGTTTCTTCTTCTTTTGCTCCAAAGTACCTAAAACTCAAAATCAAACATAAAATACATAATTTACAAGAAAACATAGAAGAGAAAGCATAAACAATAGATAAATATCAAGGTGTTTTAGACACCTATCAGTCTTCATGTAATACTTGTAATGTCTCATATCCTAATCCTTTCAAGCTAACCTATACGAAGTTGACTCTAGTATATAATCAAGCGACTCTTTAAATGAGTTTTGGTTCACTAAAATATGACAACCAAACTTGACATACCAACGCTTGGTAAGTTCAACCGAGCTATGGTCTAACACAAATAACTTTTATCGCAAACACAAAGAAGGAAAGGACAACAATTGTCAAAAAGTAGTTTTTGGATGTTTTGTACCTTTAGGTTTACGACCCTGAGATTTTAGGTTCACGAACTCAATTGGAAAAAGATTTAGGAGAAACTTTCTGAATCAAGGTTTGAAAACTCAAAAACTAGGTTCACGAACTTAAGTAAGTTTGGGTTCAGTAACCTCTGTCTCTCCATTAGGTTCGCGAATACAAACCAACGCGGAGTTCTATAAGCTTTTTCTCTCTTCTAGTTTGTGAATTTAAAACATAGGTTCACAACCCAATATGTATAAATTATAATTTCAAACAAATTTCTTAAATCGTTTTGAGAACTTATACTTTCAAAATTCATAAGAGAATATTTACTTGACTTTTGTTTCGAAAAAAGCGACAAACATGAGCTTGACATCGAAAATTCACTAGAATTTAGCCAAACAACTAGCTTATAGCAAGAACCACCTTTGCAATTTGAGTATCTGCTAAAGTCTTCGATTTTGCTATGATAGATAGATAAATATAAGGGAAAATATTATGAAGGGAAAAGACTATGAAATTCTTCAAATGATGTCTTCGCGTGATCTTCGATATTTAATCTTCACGATAACATGGATGAATCTAAGACTTTAGTGTTTAATCTAATCTAGACTAAAGCTAACTTTAGTAGGTTATAAATCGAGAAATAGTTTTCGATATACTTGCCATATTAATGCTAGGAGGTTCAACCGTGCATTCTCTCTAATAATATTCATTTATCAATTTTAGTGACAAAACTTTTGAAATATATATGGTCTTTTACAAGTTTGACTTTCAGTACAAAAGCCATGATGCTTTCTTGATTTCTCCAAACTTGAATTTTCTTATTCTACGGTTCTTCATGTGTTCATTGAGTACCTATAATTATTAGATAACAACTTTAACATTTCCTCACATTTAGATTTTGCATGGATAACTTTCATTCTGCACATAGTTCTTATCCCAATGAGTAATATCGTTTGACACTTTTAAGCACAATATATCTTTTTTAACATATAGTGATACTAGTTTTTATCGTGATATATTCTCCGTCCCCTTGGTCTTTACATGTCTATTTTTGTTAGATATGATGATGAGCGCACATATATATTAACTTCCGATTAAGATAATGCTTCTAAAATCCATACCTCACTAGTTGTAGACCGTTAATTTTCCTCATCTTTTTTGTCACAAAGTTGACAAAGGTAATGAGAATTGGGTTCCTCATGAATTAAGCCATTAGGAGAACAGCCGAGACTATGATGATTCCACTTAGTTGCAACTTATATTCTTTCACCGTAGAGAGATTAAAAGTATTTTTCTCTCCTACATTCCACATCCACGTTCCCCTCCAAAGATATGTCAATTAAGCGCAAGTTCAGTTAAGAACTCTCTTCCATTTGATGTAATTCTTATAAGAGAGCGACAAAGGCGATCTATGATTTTAACAAATCTCAAAATATATAAAATGTAAACAAGAGATCAATCGTCAAAAATATTTATTTTAAGTTTTTTAAGGAAGAGCAAGAGAGGTATAAGCATAACTTTTGAAGATTATCATGAGATAGGCCATAATGAAAAAGTGGTAGAATATAACAATCTCATGGAAAACAATACACACGGGATCTATTCATGAAGATCAAGTATCACAATTATCATCAATGAATAATTTAACTAAATAAATTCCATAGACGATATATAAAGAAGTAACTAATGCAGAATACTAATTTCTATAAGAATACTAATTACAAAAAATAGTTTTTTTTTTCAAAAAAAGACAAAACTCTATAATGCACTCAATTATCTTTATTAAGTTATTTATTATGTGCATTACTACTAATTAAATAATCAAAATGTATCCCAAGTTTTAAAATCACAGTTTGTCATAATATCTTACTACATATAATTTTACGTATCGATTTTTTTTCGTATATAATATTATTATGAACTTTTGGTAAACATTTCAAAAAAATAATAAATCTTTCTAATTTCAAATAATCCATAGAAAGAAAAAACATTTCAATTTGAAATGTTGATTATTTTATCTAAATATACTAGGAAATGAAGAACACATATAGTTTTTTGATATATATATTATGTATAGATAGATATTCTCAGGAGTGTAAATTAAAATATCGTTTGGTGGAAAATTTTACGTATCTTACATTTAATGATAAGTATTGCGAAAGTATATAAGGATGTGGTTAAAAACATGCATTAGTTAAAGATTGTATGCGTGCAAACACTAACTGCTAATTTCATATAGGTCTGACCACTAAATTTATTTATTTTTAAAATATAACGTAGTGGTGGCACCTAAAAGGCCTAAATTTTGAGTCACACCTAGAACCTCCATAGACTATGAGACGCCCTATGTACATGCATTGGAAGCGCACAAATGGGGGAGACGATAAGAAAATAACTTTAAGGCTGGCAAGATGACCCACCTAAAGACATTCAAGAGTATGTTCTTCAACAATGTCGAAAATAGAAACTTAGTTTGGACCGGGAAAAACATAGTTGCTCCACGCGTTCCTGGAGAAATAGAGTTAATGCTAGGATATCCCAAGGATCATAATAGAGGTGGTGGTACAATTGTTTTTTTTTTTTTATCTTTTCGCAAACAAAGCAGAGGACTAGTTACAAATTTCGATTTTAACCTCCTGAAACACAACAATTGGTACAAAATTCCACTGAAAAGAAGAAAGAGACCTTAATATTTCTTCCCCTTAAAATGTTTTAAAAGACTTAGTAAAGGAAAAAATATTAAGTTGTGATTAATATCTATCTCTTATGGTGAGTTTAAGCATATCATATTTTTTCCTTACATTACTTTTAATAAAGCTACTTAATACCTTCCGGACTCGAGTTTCTTTACCATGCTTTCTTATCCATGTGTTGAGAGTTAGTCGAGAAGTCATAAAGAGTCTTGAAAATAACTTGTTTGTGTTCTATGGTCTGGTTGGATGTGGCTTCCAGTTCTCTCTCGCTCTCTGTCCATGAACTCTTTTGATTTTTTTTAATAAACTGTATATATATTAGAGACTAATGAAAACCATACAGATGTAAGTTATGACCATGTACAAGACCTTTGGTAATTTTATATTTCAAATTATCCCAAAAAAGAAAGAAAGATGGTCTTCTTATTCATTGACTATTTTCTTGCATTAATAAGAATATATTCTTTTCCTAGAGATTTGAGACAACTTTATTAATTAAATAGGTGATTGAAAGTAACATTTCATTTTACAAAGTGTTGACAAAATTTCTACTTCTAGTTGTCCCACAAAGGTGAAAATGCTTGGACTATATTGTTTCCTAATTAATAAGAAATTTCGTCTAGAATCATCTGATGGTGAGCCAAATCCTGCTCCGGATCTAAGTAATGATGTTTCTAGTGGAGATATGTCATCTCTGAATGATAATCATCTCAAGAACTTCTCTCTACAGTTATATTTGATTCTATATGAGGTTAGGAACATGGAAAATGATTTGAAAATGAAAATAAAGGAAGTGAATGATGAATCTTATAATGAGTCTTGAATCAAGATTGGTATTCATTGAAGAAGATTGGAATTATTTAGGATTTGTAGATTTGGCTCCAAAGGTAATTGAAAAACTCTAAAGTTGTTTAGGAAATCCTCTAATTTTTTTGGTAGAATAAGCTAATCAATTGTTGATTTATTGTAATGTTTGTGTATTCACTATTTACAAGAATTGAACTGCAAAATTCAGGATTGTTTTTCTCATTTGCTAGTATGTTTATCTTTCAAAGCAAAAGAGATTAATGGAAATGGTTCAAAATATCTTTTAGTAGTCAAAAAAATGTATTTGTAAAAGGATATTACAAAAGAATGCACAAAAGCGTGTTTTCTTCTCAATGCTCTGGTTGTATTCAATCCTTGAGATCGGAGATAGAAGCATCTCGGCTTATTTGAAATTTCTTGACCTGAATGATTATTCTTTTGCTTTGCTTTAGGTTTATGAGATATTGTTTTGGTTTTGACAAACCCTAATTGAAAAAAGCGGGGGTATAACAACCACAACCTGTGATATTTCAATTATATAAACAAATATAATGAGGAAAAGGAATAACACAGACACCAGAAATTTTGTTAACGAGGAAATCGCAAATGCAAAAAAACCCCGGGACCTTGTCCAGCTTTAAACACCACATTGTATTAAGCCGCTACAAACACTAGCCTACTACAAGTTAACTTCGGACTAGAATGCAGTTGAGCCCTAACCAAGTGTCACACAGATTAAGGTACAGTCGCGTTCCTTACGCCTCTAAAACCACGCCGGATTCTGAGCACTAGATTACCTTAGCTGATATCACCCACGACTAAGAGTTTCTACGACCCCAAGTCGAAGACTTATAAACAAATCTGTCTCTCACAAATATGTCTATCATTTATTCTTTTTGTTCCATATTTTTATACAAAATCAAGGTGAGCAAGAGTCAACTAATAATCTGGTCTTATACTCCCGAAGAGCATCCTATAAATATTAGTCACCTCACAGTAACCTAAGTGATTAACAGAAGAAGTTATTGCGGAATCACAAGAGTCTGAGACGAAGAACTGTTGTGATTACTTTTTATATCTTACCTATCGGAGATAAATCTCGAATAAATATTAGAGAATATAAAACTCAATACGATAGAACAAGTAAGATCAGAATACAAAACTACATAGAAAATAGTTGGATCTGGCTTCACGAATCCCAAGTGAAGTTTCAAGTCGTTAACCTAATAATAGTTTTGGAAAACCTAGGTTAAAGGAGAATCGACTCTAGTTTGCAACTAGGACACAAGAAAGTATCGGGATTAGGTTTTCCATTTGCTAGAGTTCTCTCTTATATAGCCTTTCAAATCAGGTTTGCTTACAATCAAAGCTAATATAGGTTAGTAATAAAGCATTCAATATTCACTGTTAGACGAACTCATGATTTAAGATTCAAGGTACGTCTACTTAGAAACCAAGCAATCAATTCCGCCGCTAGATGGTCTTAGATTGTTACAAACAAAAAAAATATACTTATATTTAGATATGGGTAACCGTACCCAAACGTGTATATTGGGTTGGCTCAATAACAGTTCAACGAAGTTAGCCATATGAACACTTTTGTCTTAGTCGTATTCATCTAAAACTTCTAGATCAAATATGATGATCAATCAATCGTGAAAGATGATCAAATGAATCTAATTGTGTTTCAAATAGAGTTGTTCAATTATTCACTATCTCATAGAAATATATATGAAGAAATTGAAACAAAATCGGATTGATTCGTAATCGGACAAAGTACTTATACAAGAATAAATTCATGAACATTAAGCCACGGTTTGCAAAGTTAATTTGCATTCCTTAAATCATAAATGTTTTAGTTCATGAGTATACGAATCATATATAACCAAGTTTAGAACTTAACCATTGTGTTCGCAAACTAGGTACCTGAACAACAGCTCTGGACCTTGGCCTAGTCAAGCCGTTCGCAAACCCTGTTCACGAACAACCATTTCAAACCCAACTCAGGTAAACCCGTTTACATACTAGTACGCAAACAAGAGTTCCAGACCTTCTCAGGTAAATCCTTTCGCATACTAGGTACGCAAACAAGAGTTCCGGACCTGAATCATTATAAAACAGTTCGCATACTATGTATTCATACCGTGTTGCATACAGACATGGGTAATTGTTCTAAACTCTCATTTCAATCATTGAAACATCCTTAGAAGACGACAATGGTAATCTCACACATACCATTAGCTTCAAGTAATTTTCAAGTGATCGAATGATCAATACGAAACTTCCCAAGCTAACATCAAATGACTGTCTCACACAAATCATGTAAGGTGTTCAAGGTAATTTTCAGATCTAACCATGTGGGATGCTTTATAAAATGATCAAATGTAAATATTGATTAAAATCATGTGTGAAGTCATGATTATACTATTATCGATTTATGTTCCATAAATTGTATATGTTGTGTATATATGAGTTTTGGTTTTAGCTTGTTACATTGGAAATGTAAAAGCTAAGATTCTGTCGACCATTCTTTGGTAAAGGTTGTCTTGTTTGTTATTATTTTGTCTTGAATGGAATAACAACAAACGGGGGGAGAGTTTTATATTGAACTGGTTCTTCAAAGTCATATCTTTGTGGGGAGAGTGGTTGTTGAAACTGTGCGGAAGAATTATTTTGATAATATTTATTGATATGAAAACTTGATGGACTCGGATCTTAGTTTGTCATATCAAAGAGTAAGGTAACGATTTATCTATGCTTGTTAATCGTTTTCCTGTTAAGAAAAGCTAATTTAAATTATATATTCTTGCTTTTGCTTAACGAAAAGTACGGTTCAATAATTTTTGTTTGAATTGTTTTAGTACAATTGATTCCTGATAAGAAAAGTAAGTTAATTCTGATCTTAGTTTAGGCTTATCAAAACAAGGTACGATTGTTCATGTCCAATCGGATCCTTGATAAGAAGACCAGTAACCTAGTTTGTCTTGTCTTAATGAGGTACAATTATTTATGAATAATTGGATCCTGATAAGCAGCAGAATTAATTCTTATATTTTTTTTTTCTTATAAATCAAAGGGAAAATTGTTTCGGACAATTATTTCATTGATAAGGTGCTAAAACAAATTACTCAGGTGATTTCGATCTTAGTATTGCTTATCTAAAATGGTACGTTAGACCTTCGTGCTTAACTCTAATAGGTTGTATGATTTCTTATGAACTTGTAAGATTATTTCGTCTTGATCTTGTATTTTTCATGTCATTGTCATTTTTTTGACAAAAAGGGGGAGAAATATATGGAGTATATGGGTGATTTACAATCACTGGAGAAAGGATGTATGTGCTGAAAAGTATATATCTAGTTAATGAAAGAGTAAAGCATAGACTAAGGAGGGAAAATATATCATCTTGTTGTGCGGTATCTTATACTACAAAAGAGGAATAACAAAATAGGTTTGTATTGAATATCTACCTAACTTTCCTTCAGGGGGAGTAAAGCTTTTTTTATTCAAATGCGTCAATAGCTGCATTTATTTGTGAATATATGCAGGTTATGAGCTTTTGAAACTTGGAATCAAGCATATGAAGAATGATTTAAGAAAGTGTTATGTAAGGTAATATATTTATCTTTTAATTCGTGTATTCTCCATATGCAAATAACAAGAAATATGTAAAAAGCAGGTCCGGTTACGCCCGTTCGTAATCCTAAGTGGAATGTTGTGTCACTAAAATTGACAAAGGGGGAGATGTTAGTACATTGATCGGTTGAACCCACCTTGGTATGCCAAATTTAATTGTCACATTTTACTATCAAAATTCATAATCGCTTGATTAGATTACTAGAGACAACTTCGTTAGGTTAGACTATGAAGTCTAGAAATGTGAGACATACAAGTATTACTATGAAGACCTGAAGATTCCGAAGACGTATCAACATCAACGATGACATCATCTTTCCACTTGAGGTTAGTAATACATGACTTGACTTGTTTCTATTTCTATAACATAAGCTTTCAAGTCGTTTCTGATTGAAAACATAACATGCTAATTATATATATGAAACTCTAGTATAATAGACTTGATCATCATATTGTGATCATAGTGTCAAGGAAAAATATATCAATAGTGATAAGTGATTTATATTGGTATATAGAATTATGAAGTATAACGCTTACCTTTTGAACTTCATAATTGCGACATCAACATAGTCTTTGTAAAAAGTTACTAGATTTTTTTAGTGAACATAGGTTTGATTTCATACATAGAAAACTATGTTTAATTACATGAGTTTAAGGAATATACGTACGAACTTGTTTCGTAGTCGAAAGGAAATCAAGAGGATTGATGGTTCGGTATTGATTGAAGATATTAAGGTTGGACCGATCCTAACCTACATAGGGAGTCAAGGTAGAACCGATCCCTACCTATATTAACTTGTTTTAGGAGTCATGGTAGAACCGGTCCCAATAGGCACAACCGATTTCTCTAAGTCACGTACACTTAAGTTCAAGATGCCGATATAATGAGTAATTTTAACATATTCTGAAATATTTTTTCTTAATTGTTCAAAGATTTTCCTTGGTACTCAAGGTGGGATCCCAAACCGAAATAATACAGAATCTTTTTGAGATTTTCGAAATTAATATGTTTTGTTTTACCGGAAGTCCAAACATATCTCTGGAAAGATATAATAGTTAAATGCTAGCTAATATTGAGTTTTCCATAGAGATTTCAGTTATACAGTTGAATATTGGTTGGAATTAGACAAAACCGAATTTAGCCGCTTTATTGCATATCTTAAGAATATTTTCGGTTATGGAAATTCCCTGGTGTCCAAACTACCTTGGTCTATAAATAGTGAAGTTTGTTCTTCTTACAAACTTATTTTGAGCCAGGCAAACTCCATCTTTGTTGTCTCTGGTGTAGCCGACTAATAGAATTCTCGTTATACTATCTTGGAGAGGAGAGTAACCTAATTAGAAGAAATCTCTTACGTCCGCTAGTTTAAAGACTTCTTTGGGATCAAGAAGCGTCTACTAGTACTGTTGGTGGGAAACTAGAATTGCACTGTTATTTTAGTTTTCAATTATTGGTTTGATTGACTAGCGATTGTTACATCTTGATTGCACGTAGTTTGATTATTATTGAGAGACTTCTTTTCTGTCATAAGGTCACTCAAACCAGATCAATAGATTAACGTTGACTTTTGATCATCCATTGTTAACTGATTTCGTTATGTGCATGATCAATCATAAGTCAGGAATCAAGTTTGCTATTATGCAGGTACAAAAGACTATTGAAGATTTGAAAACAAAAATCTTTTTCATATTAGTTTCATATCTTTGTGAATTGCTTCGTGCACAAACTTGATCGTCTGAGATCCGACTAGATCTAGTTTATCTTTTGTTATACTTGTTATTTCTAGTCGTATTTAGATCGACAAGCTATCATTTGGTGGTATACTTCAGTATCTGAATCTGGTAGTTCTGTTTGACTCAATCTAGTTATTTATTTAATCCAGATCCTGGAAGATCTAAACTCGACAAAGGAGTTTAATTGATTTTAAAAAGAAAAGCCTTTGTCACACTCAACATAAATATCTTTGATTGATTTACTGAGATAGGAGAGTGCTTACCAAACAGACTAGTCATTTATTGTTTGGAAGACAATCGAAAGGGCTAAGTGCTTAAAGTCTTCTGAGAGGCTGAAGCAATTTAAGATAGTGGACTCTGTCTTAGGATTCATATGCATTGGACAGATTGGTTGTAGGCGCATGGATACTGAGGAAACTAGGTAACAAGAGGTAATTTACTTGGTCTAAACTATACGAAGTTGGTAGTGTCATTATATGGCGGCTTAATTATGAGAGTGATCAAAATTTGACTAGGTCCCGGAGTTTTTCTACATTTGCAGTTTCCTCGTTCACAAAATCTTGTTGTGTCTTTACTTTTACTTGAAGGGTGCCCAGTTTGACAGATGGAACTGGGGACTCCTAACCATTGTTCGCTTGAAGGGTGTCCAGTTTGACAGCACACTGATTAACGTAGCCGCTCCGCTTCAACGTTCGCTCCAATAGACGCTTCACTTCCACGTCCTCCAGCAGCGGCTCCGCTTCAACGTTCGCTCCGGCAGCCGCTCCGCTTCAACGCTCGCTCAAGCAGCTGCTCCGCTTCAGCGTTCTCTTCAGAAGCTGCTCCAGAATCCGAAGCCGAAGCTTCAGCATTTGGCTCCTTGATTTTCAACATCCTTTCCAAGAGCCGAAGCTGCTTCAACGCCGTTTCTTCCTGCAAAGGGTCGTACCACCACGCTCCCCATGTCAAGGATCATGATCACAGCCAGCCAAACTTCGTATTCATGACCGCCTTTTGATCCATCTCGCCAAAACTCGTGATCATGGATAGTTTGCTGGCTTACGCGTCCAACCAATCCTTTTACTTCCATGGATGCTCATACAATTCCAGCCAACCTACTTTGTTACCACGACAATGTAGTCTCTTCTGATTACATCTGCTACCAAGAACTGTTGCCGCTCATTTGTTGATACCAGCCAGAGCTTCACCACAGCAGTAATCACTACAAAAGTAACTTGTACTCCTCCATATTTTAAGTTCCACGTGGAAGAAGTAACAAAATCACCATTACGAACGCACGATGGTGATGTCTTTATCATGGTCAACCCACTGACCATACAAGATGGAAACATGTAAACCGTACTTGGGGACTGAGGATATACACGGAATCCCTTCACTGTCAAAGATCAGAAGACACGTTCAACCAAAAGGTCATAGCCACAACAAAGTCATCTACTCTTCAAGGGTGCAGCGCAAGAAAATCATCATCTATCTGTCCAGAAGACGCCTTCAACACTTTACAAGGCCGCGGAGGATCCCAAGCCTGCTCAGAGGAAAACAACTTTAGAAACTGAAGAAAAATGCGACTGGGGACTGCTCATCGCAGTCCATCCCGAGGACCATCAAAGACTCATGAGATAACTCCAGAGACGCCGCTGAAACATTTTCTTGAAGAAACAGAGGGAGCCATGATAAACAAAATAACTCTCTCATTCCTACCACTTCACTATCCAGGATACTTCATCATGTGATATTCTGATCACCCCAGCGTCACATCCAGAAGAGTACGATAAGCTTATATCAAATCCCGTGGACGTGGATTCAAGGCGATTCAATGAAAGTAGGCTACACATGGGGACTACCAACATGGGACGCTTTCACTCCCCTCAACCAGGTTATTTCTGATTTCAACATCATCACTATCGAAGTTTTACGAGCCGCGTGAATTTCTCAATATGAAGTCGTACATGTGCACCGAAGACTCCAAATGCACGCCACAAAGATACATTCACATATTCGACCAAGCCATCGGATCTAACAGAAGCATAACTGGGGACTGCTCACCACATCCCATTCCACACGATAGTCCAAGATTCGTAAGATGATTCGAAGGATGCCACTTGGAACCAAGTCCTTGAAGACTTGATAGTAGCACATCAACAACGAAACGTCTCCCAACTCATCTATTTCATCCAGTGTCTCCGAAAGATTTCGACCAATACAAGCATCCACACTATATTGTCATCGCGATCAGAGGGTCCAGGCACAGAAAAACCTAAAATCAAGGATGGACCAAAAACGCAACCACATCCATCCGTCCCAAGAATTTAATGGAGTTTGATAAATTTTGGAATCCACTGGAGAGGCACTGCAGATGAAAGCACGGATCCGGACGAGCAACAGAAAACAGAAGAATGTCAATATCTCTTTTCATGCGGACGGAGTTTCTAGAGTTTGAACAAAATAAAGATTTCTTCTTTCTCCATGAAATGGATGACTGGGCGCGACTATGCCATCTCGGGCCCGCAACATCCCTCATGAGTTCTTCCTGAATTATACTGTCGAGCTATTTTCACCTCCCGAACGAGCTCAAAACTTAAATATTCCCTCGTGGGAGATAGGAAATTCTTTTCCGTTCAAAATGGAGGGGGGACCGTCAGCATCCGAGTTCGTACGAGAATTCTACAGCGATTCTAGTAAGGGGCGCTAATTAGGGTTGCAGCATGCTAAAAACTGAAGCAAGTTATTACCTTCCCGAAGCCAGTCGTCACCTTCCCAGGGAACTGAAGCAAGTTGTTATCTTCCTGAAGCCAGTCGTCATCTTCCCAGGGAACTGAAGCAAGTTGTTACCTTCCCGAAGCCTGTCGTCACCTTCCCAAGGAACTGAAGCAAGTTGTTACCTTCCCGAAGCCAGTCGTCACCTTCCCAGGGAACTGAAGCAAGTTGTTATCTTACCAAAGCAAGTCATCATCTTCCCACGGAACTAAAGAAAGCTGCCATCATTCCACGGGCCCGTAATTCTTCCTGAAATTTTACTGTGGAGCTGTTTTTACCTCCCGAACGAGCTCAAAACCTAAATATTCCCGCGTAGGGAGATAGTAAATTCTTTTCCGTTTAGAATGGAGGGGAGGACCTTCAAAATCCGAGTTCGTACGAGAATTCTACAACGATTCTAGTAAAGGGAGCTAATTAGGGTTTCGGCATGCCAAACCCTAATTCAGACGAAGTTGCCATCATCTCATGAAACTGAAGCCGGTCTTCATCCTTCCACGGAACTGAAGCCAGTCGTCATCCTTCCAAGGAACTCAAGCTAGCTCCACTCCAAGACAAGCAACGCAAGCAGATCCATTTCAAGACGAGCAATGCTGACGGCTCCCATTCCAAGCCGACCAATGCCTGCGGCTCCCATTCCAAGCCGACCAATGCCTGCAGCTCCTATTCCAAGCCGGCCAATGACTTCGGCTCCCATTCCAAGCCGACCAACGCCTGTGGCTTCCATTCCAAGCCGACCAACGCCTGTGGCTTCCATTCCAAGCCGACCAACGGCAGCGTCTCCGCTCAAGCCGCACCAACACCGATAACTCGCTAATCCAGCACCTCCGCATTCCCTAGCCCAGCCAAGATGACGCGTGACCAAGTCAAGCCGACAGTCTGCATCTCAACCAACAACCGCCTCTACCATTTCAAGGTCTATCCAGCAATACCACGAGTAGAATTTACGCAAGGCCGCCAACACAAGAATCACGAATTCTCCTTACCTCTCGAAAAAGGTTATTCGGGTCTTCCTGACCATCTTTTCATGACTTTCCATTTCGATTTTGTCCTGGCCTGTCACCATCTTATGCTTACCTCGCAACAATGCTCCTGTTTCGAGATTACCAGGGGACTTAATGTTGATGGTGTTTTTTAGCTTAGGGTTAAAATCGTAAAACCTTACATCTGACATGACGTCACTACAACCACTAGCGCATTTATTGAATCATTCAACATACCTATTGATAAGAATTACCAGGGTACCTTTTTTTTATATACATGTGTCATGTTCCACGACAGAGCCCTTAGTATTGTTCGACATCATCTTCATACATACCAAACCCTAATTCTCATGCTACCACTCCAAGGCATGCCAACCATGCCAGCCGCACCATTGTGCCAATGGAAAACCATGTCAGACACATCTCCGTGCCAAGGCATGCCAACCATGCCAGCCGCACCACTATGCCAATGGCAAACCATGCCAGCCACATCTTCGCGCCAAGGCATGCCAACCATGCCAGCCGCACCACTGTGCCAATAGAAAACCATGCCAGACACGTCTACCGTGCCAAGGCATGCCAACCCTGCTAGCCGCACCATGCGCCAATGGCATGCGAAACCCTTGGCCCCACCATGCCAAGCCAACCACACCTTGCCTTGGCCCCAACCATGCTAGCCGCATCATGCGCCAATGGCATGCCAAACCCTTGGCCCCACCATGCCAAGCCAACCGCGCCTTGCCTTGGCCCCAACCATGCTAGCCGTACCATGCGCCAATGGCATGCCAAACCCTTGGCCCCACCATGCCAAGCCAACCGCACCTTTCCTTGGCCCCAACCATGCTAGCCGCACCATGTGCCAATGGCATGCCAAACCCTTTCCCCCACCATGCCAAGCCAACCGCACCTTGCCTTTGCCCCACCATGCCAAGTCGTCCGTACCAAACCCTTGGCCCCACTATTCCAAGCCATCCGCGCCATTGGCCTTGGCCCCACCATGCCGACCTTCCCTATGCGGCTACCAAAACGAAGGCGTGCGACGATTAACATCCACCCTTCCATCCTAGATGCAAATCCTAGCCGTCCAAGGTCGCCAAACAGAGCATGGTAACCTTTGGACCAAAACTCTAGTTTTGGCCACGCCAAACTGCGCCAAGGCATGCCATGCCACATGTGCCAATGGAATACCAACCACCTTGTCGCGCCATACCATGCCGGCCTTCCCCATGCGGCTACCAAATCGAAGGCGTGCGACGATCAACAACCACCCTTCCATCCTGGATGCAAATACTAGTTGTTCAAGGTCGCCAAACAACGCATGGTAACCTTTGGACCAAAACCCTAGTTTTGGCCACGCCAAACCGCGCCAAGGAATGCCATCCCACATGTGCCAATGGCATGCCAACCACCTTGTCGCGCCACACCATGCCGGCCTTCCTTATGCGGCTACCAAAACGAAGGCGTGCGACGATCAACGACCACCCTTCCATCCTAGATGCAAATCCTAGCCTTCCAAGGTCGCCAAACAACGCATGGTAACCTTTGTCCCAAAACCCTAGTTTTGGCCACGCCAAACCGCGCCAAGGCATGCCATGCCACATGTGCCAATAGAATGCCAGCCACCTTGCCGCGTCATACCATGCCGGCCTTCCCCATGCAGCTACCAAAACGAAGGCGTGCGACGATCAACGGCCACCCTTCCATCTATATGCAAATCCTAGCCGTCCAAGGTCGCCAAACAACACATGGTAACCTTTGGCCCAAAACCCTAGCTTTGGCCACGCCAAACCGTGCCAAGGCATGCCATGCCACATGTGCCAATGGCATGCCAACCACCTTGTCGCGCCATACCATGCCGTCCTTCCCTATGAGACTACCTAAACGAAGGCCTGCAACAATCAACGACAACTTTTTCATCTAAGATGCAGATCTTAGCCGTCAAAGGTTACCAGCTAATGCATGGAAACCTTTGGCCTTAGTTTGGTCGCGCCTAAAAAAAGTCAAAACCCTAAATTTTGGCCGCGCCTAAACTGAGACATATTAAATCCATACTATTCATTCCACTGGCTACCAAACGAAAGGTTGCAATAATCAACGGCTAACTTCCTCTTAAGATGCAAAATCTCGACCGTTGAAGGTCACCACCGAGCCGGCAAGTCTTCCAAGCTCAACTTTCCATACAACAACAACATGCTACATGTTTTCCACGAAAACACTCGAGACATCAACACATGTCACAAACTGGGGGATGCTCATTGGGTATTGGTTTGGCGGTTTACAGCGTGCAGCGTACACTATGCTCGTTATTAGAAAGTGTCATAAGGATAAGGCGGTTAGTAAATACAGGTAGTAATGGTGAAACACTTTCTTTTATGGAACATCAATTCCAAGCATTACCTGTTACTACCTCCTCCCATTTACTCACCCGTTTTCCATTTCTTAATGAGACCAGAGTACGTTTCACTTCGACTTGTATAAATAGGCATTACCTATTTCCACCGAACAACAAGTTCTGGTCAGGAGCATGCAACAATCAGAAAATGTTTGCTATCTTTCCCATCTGTTAGCTTCCCACTTTCTGATACAAGTCACAAAACAACTACTCTTCCCGAATCAACTATTCTGGTCTCAACACTCTCTTCGCTTCCCTCCCCAAAACCAACCCTTCTCCTCCACTTTGTGACCGAAGCAAGTATGTAACGACCATTTCTTGGTTTAGGCCGGACTTGTACAGATTGATCTCTCGAATCTAAAGTACTCCCTTGCAGTACATTGTTTAGGGTTTAGGTTTGTTTCTCACCCACATCACACGAAATTACCGAAACCAGCAGAAACTGTTTTCACCCTCAAACACTAGGATAAGCAAACAGAGGGGATCTTATAGACACAAACTTACCAGCTTGCGATAACAATTTAGCCTTCAATCCATTTAGAGTTTTATAATCTCTTTCCATAAGAGGTTCAAAATTTAAAGCCCTACTTTTATTAAAAAGGGTGTTCCTAGATTCTTTTTCATCCTTAGAAATTCTTTTAACTATAAATTAATCCTCTTAGCAAAAATCTTACAACATTTATTATGGACAAATTTGCTAAAATTCACACCAGATTTATGATAATTTGTAGTCTGTCCTGAAAAGGTGCTAAAAATATCCAGCATGTTCATTAGTTTCCTAATTTGGCCAAAACCAGTTTTAGAAATAATAAAACCATCGTCCGCAAATGACAAACAATTCTTATCAATTCTAACGTCACCAAACATGTTTTAACTTTATGCATGAACAAATTATCTTGATAATCCTTTTAGTCAGCTTGTTGAAGACCGCTAGAAATATTAAAAGCAGTACCAGGAATACAATTCAGCAATACCGTGGATTCAACAGTGGATATATATTCAAAGATAAGATCACACCATTTTTGACTGAAACCAAATTTTTAAGCATGACAAAATTCCATTCCATTTTATCAAAAGCTTTAGAAAGGTCAAGTTTCAACGCAAGATAACCCTTCTTTGAATTACTATTTTGCATGATATGTAAGATTTCATGAGTTATCACAATATTGTCCACTATATGTCTCTTTGGAATAAATATGACTGATTCGAAGAGATAATCTTGTCTAAAATTTTTTTAAGCCGACTAGCTAAATTTTTGAATGAGTTTGAAAAGGAGAGCGTACCAAGTACACCACCAATATTTTTCGTTTGATAGGAGTATGAACCCATGTAGTACTTTTAAAATGAAAAGAATAAATTTTGATGCGGAAAAGTAAAAAGTGCACATACAAGAATTTTGTTAACGAGGAAAATTGCACCTGCAGAAAAACCATGGGACCTCGTCCAGCTTTGAACACCACATCATATTAAAATGTTACAAACACTAGCATACTAACAGACTTCAGGCTGGAATGTAGTTGAGGCTGAATTAACCTTACAAGCAATTCAGCTGCAATCGTGTCCTTAAGTTCCTTGAACCTTGCGAGATTTTACGCACTTGATTCCCTTAGATGACGTCCTAACATCTTAATAGTTGTTTACCCTCGGTGAAGACTTTTGATGCCTATATGCATCTAGAACCTTATTTAATTTAGGTTTGCAAATTAGTTTGCAGTAGACAAAGTCTAACAAGCCTCGCGAATCCGGAACACTTACACTCAGTAAGCTGAAAATCTTGGATTACTAACCACCTCTCAAGAACAATCCAAACAAATCAAAGAAGAGTTGATATCTATCTTGAGGAATCACAAAGTCTGAGACGAAGAGAATTTTGCGATTTATATCTATCTCTTCCTGGTCCAAGATTATGAGAACCTCAAAGATCAACAAGATCCGGATACACGAACTATCAGGTAAACGATGGTCCGACCGGGCTTCACGAATCCCTAAGTGAAGTCTTCAGAGTCAGAACCTAATTATTTTTCTCAAATGAAACCTATAGCGAACGACTCTAGCTTAGCAACTAGGACACAAGTGTGCTGGGGATTAAGAATGCAGTAACAAAAGTCTCTATATTATAGATTTTCAACGCTCTAGGTAGCTTTGAAGTCAATTTAAGATGGCTTAAGATCCAAACAGATACTTTCTCAGTTTAGATGAAATTGTTATGATAATGTGAAAAATCTACCTTGAAATTACACATAAAAAAAATACATTATGTTTCAAGGTTCTGAAACCGTGGACAATGACAGCACGTATCAACAGATATCCATGGACACAACATAGATACAGTCTGTATCGGCAAATAGCAAAATAATATTTGGTAATATGGATAGACCGAAAATCTTAAATTAGTGTCAACAAACACATACAATGCGGGAGAGACGGGGTTATATCATCAGATGCAGCAAGCTAATAGAACGGTTGTAAGAACAAAAAAGATGTTAGAGATTGCTTGTTGGAGATGGTGCACCACTTGAATGCATTGGGAAGGAGGTCGTTAAATCAAATGAACACAAGCTTATCTGAAAAAAAGGGCATGGGTGCTAACGGGGGTATCATTATATTTGGGATGTACCAATCCCTTGTAAAAATATGTTTTGTCTTATATATAATTTGGTACAGCCCAAATAAAAATGGTACCCCCGTTAGCAGCATTGAGAAAGAGGAATCACAAGAAAAGAAAAGGGCAAATTAATAAATTGACCAGCTTCCATCCATATATTTAATAAGCCGGCCAAAAAATTTAAAACTTTTATAAACTGGCCTTTCCGTTAAGTTTTTCACCTGGTTCCACCGAAATGGTCCAACAAGCGGACTTAGTCAATTTTTGTGCTGAAATTACTATCATATCCTAAATCGAGAGATGTGTTAATCTCATTCATTCATTCATTGTTCCAGTTCCCTTAAAATGAGATGAAAAGAAAGAACAGCAGTTGCTGCTATTATTACCCCAAACCAGATCGAGGAACCGACAGAGAATTGAGAGAAGAGTAAGTGAAGTCGATCGGGTCTGGTGGTCTCTAGACTTCCGATTTAAGCTTGGGTTGTTGTTAGTTCGAGAAAAAAAGTAAAGAATTGTTGTTTCTGCTGTCGAATCGATCTCATATCTTGGGGGAATCGAAGGATTTGATGGAAAGATTCTGAATATGGGGATTCGATGCTCTAGTGAATCAAGATTAAGAAGAAGATTGAGGTCATGATGATGAATATGGTCACGGGTTTGGGAAGAAGCTCTGCTGCAATTCTTATAAAAAGAAGAACAGATGGGATGATGTTGATTTGAGATTATGAAACGAATTAAATCCAGAGACGAATTAAAAGAGATGAATTGAGGGCTTTTGAAGAATTTAGAGATGGGTTCTTGTTGGTTTCGAGTAAGGGTTCATAATTGTTCATTTCTTAGATGATTTTTTTTTTCAATTAAGATAGGTTAATTCGGGAGGCGCAGACAAATTTTGGGTAATCATTCATTGGATTTCTGTTCAATTTGATTTGATTTCAATGATTTGCTAGCGTTCCATGAAAATGAAAAATTACAGGAGAAGAACAGAAGAAGAAGATGAGTGCTTTTCTCTAACACGGCCGAGTCGCGGATTGACTAGGTTATAAAAGGTCTAAAATACCCTTGACTCGTGTTAACTTAACTGCCATTACTGTTTTTTTTTAAAAACGGGACGGAAAAATTCTATCTCGGCTATTTTATAAAAAGATTCAAAAAAACGACCACTTTCTTAATTATGTGTCGAAAAGGTGGCCACTTTATTAAAAAGCCCAAAAGAAAAAGAAAGATATACTTTATTAGAAAAAGGAGAGAAGCCTAAACCTAAGATTTTGATATTCTGAGTAAATAATTGGTCCCCACTTTATTAGAAAAGAAGATTTATAGATAGATAGCGTGATCAGTGGGGACAGTCAATGCGGGAACAAATCTTCTTTTTCTTGTCTGGGACCTGGGTTGTACATTGGAGCGTCCCCCAGGCAGACACCATAATATATTCTGGTCAGTATGACTTTTAAGGAGTTTTTTAAGTACGGCATATGCTAATCAATACTGATGCACCACCAATCAAATTTGAGAGATTGGTCAACAAAATAAACCTTGCTCAAAAGTCAAAACTACATATCCAAGAATATATAAGGTTATATTTCTGCTCATAGTCTCCTTTGGTTGCAGGAATTATAAAAATCTGATAAATCATGTAAATTCTTGTGATTTGGCTGCAGGAATCATACAGTCAGAAGAATGATGTACTTTCTTGTGGTGTTTGGTAATTCTGTAGGAAATCAATAAAAATCATGTTAATCCTTGTGGTGTTTGGCAACTCGGTAAAAAATCAGTGTAAAATCCTAGGGTGTTTAGCAATTCTCTAAATCCCGCTTGCATCGAAATAAAATTAGAAATTTTTGAAGGAGAGAAGACATCTTGCAATTTATCATAAGAGGAAATAATGAAACAACATTTATACAGACTGTTAACTAAATTCAGAACTCAATCAGGATAAATGGAACACCCAAATGTTAGGGCAGATAATGTACAAAGGAGAGGAGGTCAATAACCTCACTCCCATACCTACTCTATATCTACTCTGTCAACCTCCAGAGGAGCTTTGCAAATGAAACTTGTTTCATTTCCCTCCAACCAATATCTCTGAAACCATGTTGTGCAGGGTTATTTGCTCTTCCTATTAAATGTGATATAAGAGTTACACGAGAAGAGGTGTACCAGCTGGAAGTCTCTGCCTTCGCGGTCGTCTAGTCGTTTTCCCCCATCCTTTTAAGCATTTCTCCTCAAACCCGGGTTCTACCTTGCTTGGTTGCTCTTTTGGCGGAGAGCATATAACCGTTGGAAGAGGAGCTGAACCCTGTGTCCGTTTCCTACCCCGTGCCCATCCATTTCTACCTGTGTTCCTTCTAGTTAAACTACTCGGCCAAGAGTGACCCATTGTTTTCATCAAGCCTTCGAATGTTTGAAGATCTTCAGTCACTTCATGCCGAGACAAAGAAACAAGACCTGGAAGGATATCTCTCTGAAAATCCTTTTTCTGTCGTCCTCTCCTTGACTGTCCTCTTCGATGCCGGGTTAGCATTGGACAATTAACTGTTTCCGCTTCTTTTTGATTTTCGGGCACCCAAATCTGACAGGGTAACTCTTCTAATTTTGTCTCGGTCAGTTTTAATGTCATTGTCTCAAAGTAATCACTCTCACAGGAGGATTCCTCATTATGCCTCGATTCAATCTCAAGATCAGCCATGCCAGATACTACATCTGCAAACCAACCCAGACAGTCCTTGAGAGACTCTTCAGATGACTTCAGTGCAGAATTCTCTAAATAATTCGTCGACGAAGAAATTAAGACTATAGCCTCTGATGCAATTCTTTCAAGTGCCTTTAGTGGGTCTTTATTGGTTGCCGATGATTGAACATTTGTCTCCGGTTGATTCAGTGAACACTCACCCTCCAGAGTGCATCCCTCCAAAGTGTCGAGCACTACTGGCGCCTCCAAATCTATCTCAACTGCAATTTTAACTGTTGGTTTTGGAAACTGAGGCACAGATGTATTCTCTTCCTCGCCTATACATAAGTTCAGATTAAAATCATTTCCAAAACCAGAATAGTTCAAGTCTAAGCCTGTCAGATTATGTGATGACAGCCTTGAGCTAGATTCTGGTTTCACATGCGCTTGGGACAAGTCGACGTTGAAAATAACTTTCCCATTATTCTGAATCTCCTTCCCTTTAGGGGAACACTGATACTTGGACTGGGGTATAACAAATTTCTGGTCCTTGGAAATATGAGACTTGTCGAACATGGGAAAACCAACAATCCTTCTACTATCTGGGCAGTCACCCACCCTTACACTTGGAGTGTTACTAGCAGATGAGGAATTAAAATTTTGAAACATGCTCGACATAGAACCACTACCCTTTTCAACTATTTTAGTGGTAACCTGAGACGAATTCATTCCTGTTCTATTTGGATGTCCATTTTCACCTGCAAATTTTGCTCTCAGCCATGGTAACCCAAGCACTCGGTCTTCATTCTCACCCTCCCCATCAATAATCACAAGATCATGTCGGCGAACTGCTCCATCTTGAAACCCATTCAGAGCAGCCAGATTCAAATTCACACCATTCATAGACTTTACATCCAAGCACTCCGAACCCCTAAAATACTTTGTGGGGCTGCGATTTTCAGAGTGTTCTGAAGCTGAATTACTGTTAATACTACCATTAATGAAATCAAAACGAGTGGAAGGAAAGGGAACCTTAGATGCACTGTACTCTGCCTGCGAACCGTGGTAAAAACCATTCCTGGAGTAGCTTTCCTTTCCACTTCCAGTTATTGGCCTAGGGTTGTTACTAAAATGCCATCCACTGCCATTAACCACCGGATTTTGGACTGACGATTTGGAATTGTTACTATATGGAGAATAGGAGTTTAAGCATGGGAGAGTTCTAACCTCTACTGACTTCTCATGAACATTATCTATGGGTTTTATCCAAGAAGAGACTGAAGAAGATTCAGAGTTGTTTTCAGACTGAGAAGCACATGTATATGAAGTGGGTATTCGTGGTTCAACAACTGATCCCAAATAGTTATACTTGTAGTGACTCTGACTACCTTCAGGAATTTCTAAGCCACAAACTGCTCTTTCTCGCCATGGCTGTCTCATGCAAGTGTCAAATACAGAAAATGCTGGATATTCGTGAGCCCTATTAGGATCAACATTTGGTGAAGTGGACTGTGCATGCAAATTCTGTAAATGAAACGAATCGATTCCTCTATTTAATCCTGTACAAAGGGAAGACCACATGAAAACAAACACTGTTAGCAAATATCACAAAACCAATAGTAGAGTTAAATCCAAGTAATGTAAACTGATCATTTTCTCAATCCAAGTTACTCAACCTAATCAAAGCCATTTGGCCAAATACGAGTATAATTTGTTTTGAGAGAATAATTCTACTGTGCATAGGCAAACTACATTTGGAAAAAAGAAATAAGAAACTTGGTAACATGCTTAATGGTTCTTTTCATTTCCCTGGCTAAAGAACCCTGCTTGGCTGCTTCATTTAGTTTGTAAAACAGCAAAAATTCGCAAAGGTCAAACAAATTGGATTTTTTGATTTTTGATTTTTGAAACCTCAGGGCAATATAAACAAAGAACACTAACCTGCTTCAAGCTGATATGGTTTTTCTCTTTTTCCCTCATTCTCCAAATGTGTATTATTTTGGTGAGACCCACTACTCTTGTCTTTCCACGCGTTAAAAAAATAATCCCGAGGGACTCCGGAGTAATTAGGTTTTGCAGGCGACTCCTCTCCTTGATTCCTCGCACAGAAAGCAGCAGTAGTTCCCAGAAAACTAACTGGAGACGGGTATACTGTTTCCTCACTTTGTATGGGTTGGTTCAAATCAGCCAATCCTGTCCTGTTTGATACATGGGATTCAGATCTTGAAGCATCTCCTTGGCAACTAAGGTTGACTCCACCACCAAGAGACAGCTTATTGTCTATAACAGATTCACAATTTCTCTTAAGAGGATAAGCTGCTATTTTAGATGATTGGGAAACTTTTGCTTCCCCATCTTCTCCATCACTGTCTATATACTCATATGCTGGAAGTTGCAGGTCAAACATTTTTCTCCCCACCTGTTTAGACTTGGACTTCAATAACTCACGTTCCTCGGTAGAACTTCCATCCTGTACTGCCTTTGGGGTGACAGACAAACTACTATCTTTTACAAAACACATTGGAGATTGCGTGCTCTCAACACCTGATACGGAGGGTCTACTGCAAGTAGGGCTCATGAAGGGGAAGCTTGGTACTTGCCAGGAATTTTTAGCACCTTCTAAAGCTGTTTGAGTTGAAAATTGATTACTTGACTGTGATACCTCCACTGGTCTCACATACTTGTGTAATTCGTTCCTTTTAAACTCATTCATTAATTCCCTTTGTGTTCTATAAAGGCGGTGTAGTTCATAAACCTAGGTAAAAAAATAACAAACAAAGGTAAAGACAAGGTCGAAAATCATACTTAAAAGCTCTATCAGGACATAGTAAGACTTATTAGCTCGGCAAAAGAAAACTGAAACAAAATGTACCTGTTTCCTGAATACATTTTCATGCTCAAGTATTGTTTGCTTCAGTACTTGTTTCTCGTAATCTGAATATCCATTATCCATATTGGACCCTGCCATGTAACAGTTGTAGTACTGCTCTTTCTTCAAGACTTTATCATCGTAATACACAGGCCAACTTCCACTGTTTGCATCCTCATTAAGATCCCACATAGAGTGAAATGCCGGAGTGAAGCTTTTACACTGGACTTCTGTTCCCATTCCCTGCCAACTCCCAAGAATTGCACACTATCAACAAACATTTACTCAACAAAGAAAACAAACATCAAAGGTACTGCACTACTGTTAACAAATGAAACAACACAAACAGTGAAATTCAACCAACGTAACACTTAAAAGCAGCTTCAATTTAGTACCAATTTTAGGTCTAATAATCTATAGAGAAACCCCAATTGTAAATCTTCACAGAAATTACAAATTCTAATACAAGAGATTAACTGCCATTTTCTTATCATCATCAAGAAAAGAGAAGCCTTTCCTCAAAAAGGAAAAAGCTAATAATGAAAACATAAATAAAATAAAGTGTTTATCTTTCTTTCTTCTAAACCAACAGACAAACATACAAATCCAATCCCAATCTTCTTAAATCACAAAACCCAAAAAAAGCAAATAAAAAATAAGACAACCCAGAATCTAAATACCTCAAACCCACATCTTCTGAATTCAATCAATCAACTATCTACATAATAAGAATTTCTTCAACCACTGAAATTCAAAGTCTTTAATGAAACAGAGCGAAAAAAACAAGGTGGGGGAATTTGAGTAACACCATTTGAAGAAGAAAAAAGAACCTTAAAAATGAAATTAGATCTTCCTCTTCATCATCTCTATCTTAGTATAAGAAGAAAAGAGAATTCTGAAAAGTTATTATTAATAGAGAGATTTGTTTGTTGATCTACTGGGCCAGCTTAGAGAAAGAGAGAGAGAGAGAGAGATCCCAGATAAGAAAATCTACAACACAATGACAAACAAACTTGTATGAACAACAGTGACATGATATTTGTCAACATCTAGTCTCCTTTTATTCTTCTTCTGTGCTTTTTTTTTTTTTTTTGGTTTTAATTGAATCTCTTTTTTTCTTCACTTCTCTTGTAGTTTGAAAATCTTTTTGTTATTTATTTCTGGAATATTTTAGGAAGGAAGGAACTGTAAAGGTTAAGAAATAGGAGGGGCAGCAGCATTTCTAGATTCTCTCCAGTCTCCCCTTCCTTGCTTTTGGGTACACAAATTTAATACTACTTCGAAATTAAAACACTGCTCCCCACCCCCACTCATTTATTGTTTTTTTCATTACAACAACAATAACCATAAATCCGATTTATCTTGCTTTTCATTTTATCTCATTTGTTTGTTTTTGTATTAACTAATTATAGATTAATTATTTTCCTTTTAATGTTTTTCATACAGTCAAATTAAATAAACACCTTCTATTTTCCGGATTCCTGACAGTATTTGTTACTAAGTTTTTGGGATCTCGTTTTTGACACATCTATAATATTATCTTTAGTTAATTCAATCCCAGAAGGAGGTTGAATTGATGTTTTTCACATCTCAAAAACATGCTAAATCAGTTTGAACGCACAATTGGCGGATACGGAAATTAATTGGGGATATAGCTACATGTCAAAATAGGGATCCTAATATCAAATCTGAATCACCCTTTATGTAATTACTTGTTTAATTCCTAATCTAGTCCTCATTAATCAGGTTTAGTGGTTAATAATAATTAGTAAAATCTTAGGTATTTGGGGGATAGATTAGTGTGTATTTTTATTTGAATTGTGTGAGTGAGGTGAGAGTAGAAGGAGGGAAAATTATTTTTGGATGGATATTTTTTTGTGAAAATGGAAGATGATTGCGAGGAAAGAATTGCAGCTGCTGAATCTTTAGCTCAACTACAACAACAATCATATCTTCAATCTTCGGTTAATGATAACAACTCACAATTGGAGTTTTATGATGAACCAGCACCTTTGGATCATGATTTTAGTGAGCATGAAGTGTTTTTTGAAGAACCAACCCAAGAAAGTAAACATGTTCAACATACAAGCAACCCCAACACACAGGTAATGCTGCTAAGAGGTCGAAAATTTGAAATTTTTTTTTTGAAACCGCCATTTTTTTCTCTGAAAAAGCTTGGTGCCGGCATACACGTAGTATGAATACTACGCCGGAACTCCCACAACCGGCATGGTATTCATACTATTTGCATGTCGGCGCCTGTTATCCCCATTTTGAAACAATTTCCGGCGTTGTCTTCAACCAAAAAAATCATGCCGGCACGCAGTTAACTTTTTACCTACCACCGAATATTCCCTAGCATATTCAAACCGGCATGGTTCTCTCCTAACTTTCCATGCCGGTACCACAAGAAAAACATCCAGGAGTTAATTGAATTTTGAACATAGGTACCGGCGTGGTATAAAAGTTATCGAGCATGCCGGAACTAAATCCCGGCATGGTTTGAAAATTAAGTACCATGCCGGAAACGGCTACCGGCTTGGGACCTTACATATTCAAGAATGCCGGTACCACTAAAAAACATCCGGAAATTAGTCACTTTGGTAGTAGTTTTCCGTCTTGGTGTTAAATTTATCGAGCATGCCGACGCCATGTTTCGGCTTCAATCCTTGTGGATCGTGCATGCCGATATTATCTTTTCCGGCATTAATATTCATGAAAATACAATGCCGGTAGTTTTTAAAATTAGGTCCTCTTTTTCAAGTTTATTTACGAAATGCCGGAACATTATTCTTGAAGGCCGGCACTTGTTTCCGGCTTTGGTTATTTGGCGGAAGTGTCGTCGAGCATGCCGGAACTAGTATAGTAATTTAGTTTTTTGTGAACTAATTCAATTTTCTTTTCATTCATTCCTTAGATTGTTCCCTACATTGATCCAACAAATTCCAAACCGCTTGGTCCGGATACGTCTGAATATATAAAATACCTCTGGTATGTTACCAAACAATATTTTTCACCTAGTCTTTAAAAATTTATGTGGGGATTGCTTGTAATGAACCTTATAATCTTCCATTGTTTTCCTCATGTAGGGAATAAAATCTCCAGAGGAAGCAATTGCTTGGGAAAAAATACGGCACTTAAACACATGTGTGTGTTGGTGAGGAATACCCAACATTCAGATTATCGTTTTGAGATGGTTTGCGAGAGAAGTGGGGAATAAAATAAGAAGGATAGCCATAAGAGAAAGGGTTGTGTATATCCAAAGAAGACTAATAGAGTATACAAGACTCGTACGAGGAAGGATGATTTCCCCTTTAAGCTTGTATTCCATTTAAGAGACAAAGAAACCAATGAAAAGGAATGGGATTGTACGGTGTGGTTTGACCGTCATAACCACCGGGATCCGAAAGATTTTGTTGGTCACTCCCTAACTGCGAAGCTAAAACCTCATGAATTCGATGATGTAAAGAGAATGACCAAAGCATGTATCAAACCACGAGTGATTCTCAGAGGCTTCAAGGAAAAGGATAAGACGAACGTTTCTTCTCTAAGTACAATCTATAGCGCGCAAGCAACCATTAGAAGGGTGGAATGGGAAGGGAGGACCGTTATGCAAGAATTTGAGAAGATAGCTTGGGATCACAACTACATGCGTATCATTAAAAGAGGACCGGACAACAAGCCACTTCAAATATTCATTGCACATCCTTTGCTTTCACAATTGGCTCATACATGTTGTGTTGTTCTTATGATGGATTGCACCTACAAGACAAACAAATACAACATGTCTTGTTCAACATCGTGGGGAAAACATAGGACAAGGTATCATTCACATTGGCTTGGTGTTTAATGGAAAACGAGAGGGATTACAATTATCATTGGGCATTACGAAAATTGAAATTATTGTTCCCGGAAAATCAATTTCCGAGGGTCATCATAACCGATCAAGATGATGCACTAACGAATGTTATATCCGACGTATTTCCGGATGCACAAAATTTCCTATGTACGTATCATATAAGTCAAAATATGACAAAAACATTGTCATGCTTTGTTTGAACCCTCTAAGGCGGATATTAAGAAAAGAATGATTACTCAACTAGAGGAAGATGTTCTCAAGAAGAAACTATAACCCGAACAAGAAGAAGATGAAAGAGGAAAGATTAAAGAGCGAGTGGACAAAGAACACGACGAAAATCATAAAAAGTGGTTGGAATTTCTAAAGGATTGGGAGAAAGTTTATTGGTATCTTACCGAGGATATGTATGAAAACAGATTGAACATGTTTAGTGTCAAATATAACAAAGTGTATCCAAGTGTTGTCTCGTACTGTCGGGATAAAGTGTTGGCTAAGTTCAAGGAAAGATTTGTGCGTGCATGGAAAAATCGGTATAGATACTACGGGAATGAAACAACTAGTATTGCGGAGTCCGCTCATGGAAGATTTAAAGATCTCATCCAGTCTTTCCAAGGAAACGTAGTTACGGTCACCGAGGCTTTTGAGCAATACTTTAAGTCAGATATCGATAGAATCAAGAAGGCCTTTGAGAAAAGCTCAATGGAAAGGATGACATCACATCTTAGATATCATAATTTTCTCCAAGGAATAGAATTCAACGTCTCGCAATGGGCAATAAAACATATGCTTAAAGAAATGGAAAAGGAGAGAAACTACGGCAGACCGGGTGATGTGTGTATTTGTCCCGACATGTCTTCATTGGGGCTTCCGTGTCGTCATATGATTGTGAAGTATGAAGAAGTGATACCTATTGAGGTCATTGATCCGTTTTGGAAGCAATTATCTTTCGACCCTCCCCCTACGGAAGCTCCCGAACAATCACCATGGGATACTCCCGAAGCAAGGAATTCTATGAAGCTTACTCACGTGGCAACTCGGCTAGCCGACAAGTATTGTTGGGCCAACTAAGGCTAATTACACGCCCATGGATAACACAAAGTGAAGAGACAACAAAGGGAGATCCGCCCGATAGACCACAAATTAAAACGACAAGGAGAAAACAAAGGAAATAATTGAAACCAATGAGTCAACGCGAATGTGAAGAAGAGGCAAGTAAGAAACGAGACCCAACCGGATGTGAGCTTTCGGAAGCAAGGTTCGAAGAAGCGCCGGTTCAAAAGAAAAGGGGTAGGCCGAGGAAGGAACCGCCATCAAGTCAACAACGAACGAGGAATTCCGTATCCACACCACAAGTCGATGAAGTGCCGGTTCCAAAGAAAAGGGGTAGGCCGAAGAAGTTATCGCTATCAAGTCAAGAACAAATGACGGATTCCGTATCAACACCACAAGCCGACGAAGTGCTGGTTCCAAAGAAAAGGGGTAGGCCGACGAAGGTACCCGCATCGATGGAACAAGAACAACAATCCGAGGAAGCGGATGCCACGCCTAGAGTCGATGTAGCGGAGGTTATAAAGAAAAGGGGTAGGCCTAGGAATGTACCAAAAATGATTGAACAAGGAGAGCATTCTGAAGTCACACCCATAGTCGAAGGGGCGCTTTGCATATCAAAAATGAAAGGACGAGTAAGGAACCTACATCAAGTCAAGTACATCAAGCTGAAAATTCCGAAGTCACGCCAAAGATAAGTGATAGCAGAGGTAAGCAACCAATGCCTAGTCATCAACAACACGATGGTGAAGTAGTCCCTTTTAAAAAGCGAAGGGGTAGGCCAAGGAAGTACACTCCCAACACATACCGAAGACATTGGAAGTGTAGAGATTGCAGAGGATGGAATGAATATAATTAAGATGCAAATTGGTAATATGAATATGTATAAGGATTCAAAAACAGGTAAGACTTATAGACATTACCATACCAAAATATAAGTTATATAGACCAACTTCCCGAGTTTATTCGCGAGTATATTGTATATACGGATGATGTCGATGTCGATGGAAATTGTGGCTGTCATGCCGTGACCGAACAATTAGGAATCTTTGAGACGGCGGTTAGTAAAGGGATGTAACCATGCCGATATACTAGAAAGAGGATGGTCGAGCAACTTATGAAAAAGAAGAGTTGTTACGAATAATTGGTAGATGATGACGAAGGGTTTGATAGTTTGCATGCTCGGGTGTAGGGCCAGAGCACGAGATGAAGTTCCTTCCTACTGAATATTGGATGAAAATGCCGGTTTGTGGGCATCTTATGGCGGATACATTTAACTATGTTTTTCATTATTTCCCCCCACCGAACAGACAACTTATACGCCAAAGTGGAAAAATTGCAAAGGATCTCTTAAGAAGAGAAGAGTTGTCTTGGCGTTCGTGAACGAGAATAATTTCATTATTCTGAAGCTCAAGGAAAATTTTCCATTGCCACCGGTTTTTTCGTTGACTAAAAACAAGGATATAGTCCCCAATCACTCGGAGGAATGGATGAAATTGTATGAGGAGAACCACCAATTGTGGGATGCGTTGAAGCTATCAATTAACCCGGAGAAGGGAGAAATTCCTATTCATAAATTAGAAAGTGATGAAGAGTAATTTGGAAATGTGTGGTTCACTGCTACGCAACCTTTTGTTTTTTTGGAAGTTTGTATTGTAATCATTAAGCCATATGCCATGACATGTCGGCATGATTTAGTTCAAACTTTACAATGCCGGGAAATGATCCCGGCTTAGAAAGTCTTTTTTCTTTTATGCCGGAAAATCACCATAAGTATACAGAGTTATCAGGTTTAGTGCCGACGTTGAAATTAGCTTCCTAATAATGCCGGAATTCTACACAGATCACTTATGTGTGAGGAAAAGAAAGAGTACCGGCATTGTCGAGAAAAGCGTATCAATGCCGGAATTCTAAATTCCTTTGGTCCAGAAAAGAAATCAGTATAACGGCATTGTTCGCAATTTCGGCCACGCCGGTTCTGAAAAAAACATAAAAATTGCAATGTTTGACATAGATTTACCAATATAATATGTTCTAAGGCAAAAACAAATGAAATCAACATCTCCAAAGTTTAGCAAGACACACAAAATAACATAACAAATACTAGATTGTTTAACAAACCATACATAAAGTTAAGATGTTCCAAACCGAAAACAAATGAAACAAAGATGTTCAAAGTTTAGCAAGACACGCAAAAAACATAAACCGACAGTAGATTGTTCAAAGACATAACTAATACTATAAAAGAAACATTAACAAACATCTTAGATCACTCGGTCCTTGGCTTCTTGTGAACTCTCTTCTTCGTTTCCTTCCACAAGTCCTTTGCATCTGGATCTTAAACTTTGTCTATCTTTTCCTCGATTGTCTTCATTTCTGCCGGGGTCAACACCTCTCCTTCCTTGTTCTTGTATTTAAACCAGTTTCCCAATTTTCTTAGCCGCGAAAGCTGTTGTCATATTATTCCATTAGTATGTTAACTTTTATAAGTTTATAAATATAATTCTAATAATAGGAAGTGAACAAGAATTACGTACCACCAACGTGAGGGTCTTTAGAAGTACGGGTACAATAAGTTTTTCAGCAGTTGTGGAGGGAGGTTTTGCTTGTGCAGGCACTGTTTCGGTGGTCGGGCGTACAATACAAGGATGGATAGTACCTCAAATGACCTATGAGGAAGCTTGCTTCCGCCTCGTAACCGTTTTCCACCAATTCCCAACCAACCCTATCCAGCATTAGTTGTTGTTATTCCCTTTCATTCCAATGTACAAGTAGAGGAGTTGGTTTGTAAACTACCAGCGTATGTTGTTCATCTGATAGACATTGAGGAAAGTCATGAGAGAATTTGGCATCAGATTTACCCGTAAGTTTTTTCTGTTTGTACCCAAGTTGGCGCATCACACGGCGAGGGTTATGCATAACAAATCCTTTTGGATGAAACAATGGTCCGTTGTAAAATGCTACATTGTCATGCCTTGCAAAGTGAACTCCTCTTTCGTTCTTATATGGGTCAAACATTACATCTCCGACAACAATAGGGTCCAAATCCTCTCTCATGGCGAGTAACCGAGTTCTGTTATTGGGCTTCGGTTTATTGTCGAAAAAGTATTTCTTGGCTACAGGAATGTGTGGTGCCAAACCATACGTTGACGACTCCAAATATTTGTACTCCTTGAACAATGTTGGGAAGTGTTCATAAGCCCACACCTACACCAATGAAAGATCGTTCCAATGAAATGTATAAGAAAATAACTAATTGGAAAACAAAATAACTAGTTCACATTACCTGTAATACAGTGAAATTCCCATTAAATTGACAGGCTGTCGCCTTAGAAGATCTATGCATCTCCGATAATAAATGTGCCAAAAAAGCAGCGCCCCATGAATACTCATGAACCTCCTTCAAGGTATCCAAGTATTGTAAGTGGTTCATATGCACCTTGTTACCATTAGAGTCAGGGAATATTGTGATGCCCAAGAGGAGCAACAGATAAGCAGCGATAGTGTGTTGAATTTGTTCGGTATTCAATTCCTTGCCCAACGTATGCCCAAACAACTCTCTGAGCTTGACGACTTTAATATTCTTTTTCATGGTATTCTTTGACACGTACATATTTTCTTTTTTCATTGCCTCGTCCCAACCAAACAACTTTTCAGTCAGCTCATAGATCTTGGACCATTCTAGGGTTTTACCGTCTTCTTCTTTCTTAACGTATTTTCCAAGGATCTTGGACCTAATATTCTTTAGACATCTTCAGGGATAATGGTCATCTCGCCAAAAGGAAAATGCATGGTATCAGTTGAAGCAAAAAACCTCTCCAAGAAGCAATTCACCGTCACTTGACCAGTGGCCACATAATTTTCTACCGCGGGATACAACCCAGATGCTCTAACTGCCGCTTGAACAGCCCCACACTCCCCTTCCAAATCCCATGTATCCATTTGTTGATGGCGGAAAACACAGAAGGCTTTCTTGTGGTCCTATAAAAACACACCAAACAAACTTCAATTCACCTGATGTCATATATAAACAATATAATAACAAGATGCAAACGTCTTACATAAGTTGAATAGATCCAACGAGCCCAAGAGTCCTTGTAGTCAAATAAGAGTTTCGGATCTCTCGGATGACCCCAGTGTTTTCCATCATTGCGTTCTGGAATCATGTCATATGTTTTTGGGAGGTGCTTTGGTGGGCCCTTTTCCTTTTTCTCACCGGCTTCAACTTCAGGTTGTCCTAAGCCATGTGAGTATGAGCCACCTGCTGGATCAGGAGGTACAAATTTCTCCCACTTAGCATCATCATCGCTGCTTGTGTCTTCCTCCGGGGGAATCTCCCGAATCATGACCTTACCACGTTTCGGATCATCTCGACTACGTCGAGGCCGAGAAAACTTAGGTTTTCCTTCATCAACAGCTTTTCCCTTTCCTTTCTTTGTTTTTGCATCTTTAAACCTACGTACAAAATGAGATTTAACAAAATAAGAAAATCAGAACCAGCATGGCCGGTGAACATAACGATACTGCCGGCATATGTTTCGGTATTGTAATCTAAAAGGATGCTATGCCGGTTTTCCGGTAACGACATTGTATGTAAATAAAATCCTATGCCGGTAATATGGAATTGTCTACAGAGATTTAACAAAATAAGGTGATCAAAACTGGCATGGATAGTGAACATTACGATACTGCCGGCAGAGGTGCCGACGTTGAAATTTATAGGGTTTCTATGCCGGTATTCAAATAACTTACATGCAATAAAAGGGAGATATAGGACATATAAACTGGCATTGTATTCAAATTTAATGGTACGCCGAAACTAAATTGGAATTTCAATTCACTAAATTCAATTTCAAATTCACTAAATTGCAAATTCAAATTTCCTTTTACCTAGTACAAACAATAAACATGCAAGTTTCAATTTGTGTTTTTTATATTATGAAATAAACCCTAAGAATGCTTCAATAAACATAGACATCACTTACCTCATCATCTCTGTTATTTCCTCATCATCATCTTCTTCAATAGATGCTTCTGATTTCGAGTTACCACCAGGATTAGGTTGTGGTTTTTCAGGAGGTTTGCGAGGACCCATTCTTTTTTGGGTTTGAAGAATTGAATGAATTTGGTTCAGAGGATGAAACCAAATAATAAAGTTTAGTGGTTTTGGAAGTTCTTTTGGAATTGCGAAGTGAAAACAAAGAAATTGAAAGATGGAACCGTTTCCATTCTATAACCATCAATTTTATATAATAATGGAGTTTGTAACCGTCACATGAATGGAATGAGGGAGTTTGTAACGGTTACACTGGGGGATAATTGGTGCGACATTTACAATTGAGAAGAATAAGGAGTTAGAATTAGTTGTCGAACTTTCATAAGTGAAATTAAGGGGTTTGTAACTGCCACATAAATTGGGTTTGTAACAGTCATAATTCCGGCATGGACATATGGTACAATTATATGCCGGCATTCTGACAATAAGTTTAAATTGTGTCTACAATACCGACACTTGTAACGGTATACTATATGGTTCTTTTTCAATGTCGGCACTGGAAATAAACTTAAGGAAAAAAACAACATTAACCACATAATCTTAAGGAAATAAATAACAATAACCCAAACAGGCCCTCATACTAATCTTAAGGAAATAAAATTAGAAACATTAACTACATAAACAACATTACACATGAAATGAAAGATCTTAAGCTAATTGCAACTAACATCATTTCTTAGGACGAGATTCAAGAAAAAAATCAGCTTCGAAATGCCTAAAAGGCTCTTTTCTCCACTCGGTATATGCGTCCTGAACTTGATACCTATTCCCTCTGAATCTTGCGAGAAACTGGTTGTATTTGCGACATAATTTTATGAGGGCAATTGTGTGATTCGCTACAAACACATCCCCGTAATCCATTTTGCGTTTCTTGCACTTACCGTCCACAAACTTCGGCATATAAGGACCATCCTCAACAAGACCCCAAAAAAGGTTTGAAGGGCGGTGATCTTCCAGGAGATCCGATACTATGTAGTAATTTTTAATCCATTGAGTTTCTTCCTCAACATCCGCTTCTATCTTCGCTTGTTTTACACGTTCATATATCTCTTTAGTTTCTTTGCAATATTTTGCTTCTATTGCTGCCTCTTCTTCTACTCTTTTCCTTCTGAGTATCTCTTCTTCCATTGCGGCAAGTGACTTGGTGGTTTTCTCCTTCCTTATAAGTTTTTCTAGTATCATGGTTATTGAGTTGGTGGTGGATGATGATTGATTCCCTATCGGAGTGGATAATTTTTTTTCATATAAAAATTCTCTGAAATCGGTAATTGGTGATTGATTTTCCATCAGAGAAATGTGTTGGAGCTCACCTATTTTTTTTTTAGGTATCAACTGAAATAGGTGTATCCACTTTAAATAGATGAGGACACAACGACTCTTTTCCACTTTATCATTCTGGCATTGTCAGTAACTTAGATTCCACGCCGGAAATGGTCTTTACTAGTTTATGGTTTAAAAAAATAGTCGTCATGCATTGCATGTTCAATTCCGGCAGTTAACGGAAGATGTTCGACTATGCCGGTATAGGATTAATGTATATAAATTCAAAGACGGAACATGGTTTATTGCACACGGAATTTTGACACCAAATTCCGGCATAAAATAATATATAGTTTATATGTCGGAGATATAACAGTTTTGAATTATGTTAACGATGTAAGTCGGAACTATAATTTATTTTAAATGTAATCCTTGTCGCAGGAAACACGAATGCACTTAGCACGTGCATCAAGCCTTTAAACCACTTGGATGGTACCAAAGACCAATATCCAAGGATCAATCAATGAAATTCAACAACCAAGGTTGGATTACTCTAATTGATGATCTAACGCACAACCTGTATTATTTCGATTATAAAGATAAACAATATAATGAGGAAATTGAATTTATATGAAAAAAAAATTGTTAACGGATAAAACAAAAAAATTTGTAGCGGATAAAACAACCTGTATTCTGTGTTTTGAAATAACACAGACAACAGAAATTTTGTTAACGAGGAAACCGCGAATGCAGAAAATCCCCGGGACCTAGTCCAGATTGAACACACATTGTATTAAGCCGCTACAGACACTAGCCTACTCCAAGCTAACTTCGGACTGGACTGTAGTTGAACCCCAATCAGTCTCCCACTGATCCAAGGTACAGTTGTCCTCCCTACGCCTCTGATCCCAGCATGATACTGCGCACTTGATTCCCTTAGCTGATCTCACCCACAACTAAGAGTTTCTACGACCCAAAATAGCAGGTTTTGACAATAAACAAATTTGCCTCCCATAGACAAGTCTATCAAAGGATCAATCTGTCTCCCACAGATAAACCCTGAAGGTTTTGTTCCGTCTTTTGATAATAATCAAGGTGAACATGAACCAATTGATAATTCGATCTTATATTCCCGAAGAACAGCCTAGAGTTATCAATCACTTCACAACAATCTTAATCGTATGGTAGCGAAACAAGATGTTGCGGAATCACAAACAATGAGACGAAGATGTTTGTGATTACTTTTTATATCTTGCCTATCGGAGATATCAATCTCAAGCCAATCAATCTGATTGTACTCGTACGATAGAAGATGCAAGATCATATCACACAACTACGATAAAAGTAGTATCGGTCTGGCTTCACAATCCCAATGAAGTCTTTAAGTCGTTAACCTGGTTTTAGAAGAAGAAAACCAAAGGTTAAAGGAGAATCGACTCTAGTATGCAAACTAGTATCACACTTGAGGTGTGGGGATTAGTTTTGCACAATACTAGATGTCTACTTTATATAGTCTTTCAAATCATGGTTTGCAATTAGGTTACCTTGGTAACAAAGAAATCAATATCCACCGTTAGATGAAAACCTGATTTCGATTCAAGCTAATATTTCTCAACCGTTAGATCGAAAACTTAGCTTGTTATACACGCTTGACAATGCACGTTTCTAGGTTTGTTAACCGTACCCAAACGTATGCACTTGTTGGTTCAACAATATTTAATCAACAGGGTAGCCATATGAGCATTTCATATCAACCATGTTCTTCTTCACCATAACTAGTTCAAATGACTTCAAAATGAACTAGTTAGAAAGTTGTTCAATTGCAAGGAAATCTCATGTACTACACAAGACACAATTGAATCAAAGATGATTTGATTCACTTGAATCGGTTCATGAACTTTTATAGCCAAGTTTTGCAAATTGCATTCCTTAGTCTTTTTAAGTTTAAGTTCAGAAATCATCTTTAGATATATAACCTTCTCAAGTTCGCAGACTAGGTTCGCGAACTTAAGTTACCGGGCAGAGTTTATAAACTCCAGCAGAAATTCTCGAGTATGAGAACTTCGCCGGTTCGCGGACTGGGTTCACGGTCTGAGTTCGCTGACTTGGCTCACGCAAGTAGTTTGTCAACTTCAGCAGAAATTCTCGAGTTTGAGAACTTCGGCAGTTCGCATACTGAGTTCGCGGACTTAGCTCATGTCGTTCTTCCGGTTCTCTTGATCAACAAAGTTCGCAAACTTTGGTTCAAGTAATAGGACTTATACATAAATGTGTTTCCACAACAATGCTTATGTCCACCATTGGTTATGTAATCTAAACTCTTATTTCAATCACTGAAACATTCTTAGAGGACGTTATATAGTTGTTATACCATTTCTCGTCAAAGCAATTTTCAAGATGATTGAAACATATCATGACTTTCATCACATGGTAAAGATAAACTTGATCGAAGCGAAAAGCTTACCAACACATATTTCGAGATATAGATAGGCGAGGTATACTCGTCTCGAAATACCAAATGTGTATAATCCAAGTCTATATATATAGCATACGACTTGTCTCAAAGAATAGGAGATAAAGTAGATAAACTTTTGAGTGACAGATAAGTTCAAGTCTTCACATACCTTTTTGTCGAGAAGTTCCACCGGTTCCTTGAGTAGTTCTTCTACTTGTATGATGAATCTCTATGAAGTCCTTGAGCTCAACTACAATTTCTATCCTAGTCCGAGACTTAGCTATAATAGACTAGAAATCAAGACTTATAGTTTTGATCACTAACATTGACAAACATGCTTGAGATAGCAACGCATGTGAGTTCGACCGAGTAATGCTCTAATAACTATGTCACACGATTTTAGTAGATTTAATATTGTAAAGAAGAAATTTCGTGTTCAAGCTTGTCTTGGTTAAACTCTCGAGATATGATCAAAGCAATGGATGTTCATAGATCCTTTGCAATCTTAATTAGAACAATTTATTGTTCACTAACTATTTTTGTTTCAAGCTGATCATTTGGAAATTCCCAAGCAACAATACACATTGTCTATGTCTATTGGGAATGTTTCAAATTAATTATGAGAGAAATATAACTACTTGGCGCAAGGTAAACACACTTGTGTGTATCATCTAAGTTAGTCTAGATTTCACAAACTGTGGAGGTTTGCAAACCCGGTTTGCGAACCCTTGACATCTGAGTTACAGAATTGGGTAAATTTGCAAACACATTGAATCTGACTTCGCAAAATGCTAGTGGTTTACAAACCCGGTTTTCAAACCTATACATTTTAGTATTAGAAAAAGTTTACAAATTATGTGACTACAACTTCCATATATAGACACTTTTAAGACAACTTTATTTACAAAATCACTTTGGTCTTGTGGATCATTGTTTAGTATAGAGTGTTATTGAACACCGCCATATGCTTGTAGTTTCGAAGGCATACTTACCGCTGGACTATCGTTATGCACGGTTCCAAAACCCTGAATCATAATGCGTATTCTTCTAATTAATTTTAAGAAGTACTTTTCACATGCTTACATGAACTATTAATAAGAATTTCATCTAAAGTCTTTCTCAAGTTACCTTAGCTTGAATTTAAAGTTACATGTAGCCTTGAAAATCTATAAATAGAGACACTCTTGCAACAAGATTTCTCAATACCTTGCACGCTTATGTCTTAGTTGTAAAGCTAGATTTGTCCTCTATAATCTAGTTTCTTCACAAAAATGTATTTTAGATTACGACTTTGAAAAGGGATTCGTGAAGCCCGCTCAGACTATATTTTACCTGATAGTTCGTGTATCTGGATTTTTTTCTTATTGATTCTTTAGGTTTCTTTGGATCATAAACGAGATATATAGAAATCACGAAGTTTTCTCCATCTCAGATTTTGTGGTTCCTCAAGATAGATATGTAAAATCTTATTTGATTTTTTTCAATTTTTCTAGATAGTTGGTTAATAATCCAGGCTTCTCAGTCAACTGAGTGTAAGAGTTCCAGATTCGTAAGGTTTGTTGTATTTTGTCTACTGCTAGGGTCGGAACTAATATTTGGATCTAGGATTGGCTTGGAAAAAGTTTATGCATGCTAGGGGTGGCTTGTAAAAATTTCAGTTGGGTTTGTATTGGAGTTGGCTAAGCTCCACTACCTATTTTTTTTTAAAAATCTAAGTTTGGGGGTGTCTTAAGCCATCCCAAGTTTAGATGTAGATCCGCCACTGTCTACTGCAAACATATTTACAAACCTAGATTGAAACACATCAAAAAGAAAATCAAATAGGCTTGTCTGTTAGAGGCTGATAAGAGTCAGAAGTTTTTGTTGAGGTTGAATCAACTCTTAGGATGTAAAAGACGACGGCTAAGGGAATCAAGTGCGTAAAATCTTGCGAGGTTCAAGAGACGTAACGAACACGATTGTTGTTGAATTGCTTGAAGGGTTAATGCGGTCTCAACTACATTCTAGTCCAAAGTCTGATAGATGATAGTGTCTGTAGAGGCTTAATACAGTACAATGTTCAAGCTGGACGAGGTCCCAAGGTTTTTATGCAGGTGCAGTTTTCCTCATTAACAAAAATTTTGGCGTTTTTCCTTTTCCGTATTATATTATTTATCTTTATAATATGAATAACACAAGTAGTACGTAATCAATCTAGATAGTTTAAGCCATTATTATTTGAGATAAAAAACAAGTCTCATTCTTGTTGAATTAATTCATATCTTGAAAGATAGATTGGAAGTTTTATACTTGTTGGGATTCAGATCCTCTTAATTCGAATACGACTAGGTTGATCTTAGATATCAATTTTTGAGACTGTCCAAGAACTCTTCTACACAATTAAGCTCACAGATCTTTGGTCTATACATATTGATTGTAGAAGAGAAAAATAAAAACTTTATATGCAATCTTTTCAAAGATCTTTGACCTACTTGTGATTGTATTAGGTCTTGTCCATACAGGTTGCCGAAGGAAAAATTGGTAGTGTACTTGGTACCCTCTCTTTTTCAATCACATTGAAAATATTTAATCTTTATAAGAAATAGATTATCAACAAGAGACTTAAACAATTTAAAACACAAAATACTATCAGATATACTCTTTATGGGATATATCCAACTGAACTTGGCACAATCATCTACAAACAAGATTTAATTCTTGTATCCCAAATGAGATTGAACAGGATCAGGTCCCCAACTATCACAATGAACCAACAACAAAGGTGTATTAGAGAAAGAACTGGTCGTATGAAAATGTAAATTTCTCACGAACTACAAACAAACTCAAAATTCTTATTTAAAAGCTTGAAATCATCAGCACCATCCAGATTTTAAACTATCTTCTTAGCAAGATGCCCCAATCTTAAACGCCAAATTATTGGTGAAACTAAAACATAATTGTAAGCAACATTGTGTGTAGGATTTTGACTAGGCATGATAAGATAGAGAGAGACTGTTTTGCACTTTCCCTCTAGCCAGAATATGTTTGCTACTCAGTGACTTGATTGCATATCCCCAATGGATAAAAGATGTGGGTACAATGATTATCTAGAGTAAACCAAGCCAGCGATATCAAGTTACTTTTGAGATGTAGAACATATAACATCTTTGATAAAGTAAAATCACTGAAAGAAGTACATAATATAGAAGAACCAAATAAAGATATAGGTAGTAGCTTATTATATCCTATCATGACTTGTTTCTCTCCAGTATAAGTAGTAGAATTTTGTAAAACAACTAGATCATTGGTCATGTTACTTGAAGCATTAGAGTCCGGTATCCATTCAGTTCCAGAGTACTATGACTCCAGTATCCCCCAGATTCAGTTGCATAAGAAGGCAATTGAAAATTATAGTCAAACTCATTTGAGGACCAAGATTGCTAAGAGTTATTGTTTTCTGCATTCATATCAAGACCAAGATATACTTTTTTCAAAGGAGCAACACTATTTTTGGAAGCAACATATATGAATCTGCATCTAATAGAAAAATGTCATAGTTTATTGCATACCTAACAAGGATGAAAATCCACTACTTGTTTTTAAGATGGATTAGATACATATATCCTAAAACTAGAATTAGGTTTAGCTGAACTGAAAGTATTACCATTAGGAAATGGAGGATCAACATTAGAAAAATATGAAGGCATAGGTAGTTTTCTGAAATAAGGATGTTGTCGCTTGTTGAGTTTATTGAATCAACAACAAGAGATGAATAAGATTCAGATTTTTGTTCATGTTGTTACAAGAATTATTCATGACTAAGAAGTCTAAATCTTAATTTTGAGAAAGGAAGAGGTCTCTATTCTGGACATTCACAATGAATGAATTTTGAAAAAGGAAGATGTCTCTATTCTTGACATCCACAATGAATGAACATAGTCTCTTCCTAGACCTTTCAGTGCATACATTACCAAATCTGCATCTGGAACTGATTCTCCAATTTCAGCAAGCGAGTCTGCAATTATCTTAAGTTGATGAAGAAACTCACAAGTTGTAGAAGATACTTTCTTGATTGCATGTAGTTGAGATTGTAGCATTGGTTTTTAGCAAAACATTGTTCAGTGAACAGTTTTGCTAAATTCCACCACTCAAGAAGCTCAGATGATAAATATTTATCAACAGTAGCATTAGTACATGATTTAACAAACTTATCCATATGTAACCATTCAAGAAACACCGACTTTGTAACTTCAACATTATTGATGATAGCAGTAGGAGCTTCTTTATGAATAAATCCATCGATAAATCCGTAGAAATTAGTACAAATCAGAACGACGAAGGATAATCTTTCCACCAAATAGTTAGATCCACCCAACTTTAGAGAGACAACATTAGAAATATTCTGAAAAGGAACGTTAAATCTACTTTGAAACCAAAACGATTATAAAATTGTTGTTTTCATTGTGGTGAATATTGATGGGTAAGATGGTGTTGTTGAGGTTGTTATTGTTGTTGAAAGTGTAGAGGAAATTGTAAAGGTTCGAACTCACAAGCGTTGCTATCTCAAGATTGTTTGTCAAATTTAATTGATCAAAACTATATACTTGATTTCTAGTCTACTTATAGCTATGTCTCGGAATAGGATAGAATGTGTAGTTGAGCTTTAGACTTTACGACCTTCACCAATTGAAGACGAAGATCTACTGAGGAGCTCGGAGGAACTTCATCAACAAAAGATATGTGGAGACTAAAACTTATCTATCACTCAAAAGTCTATTATATTCTATCTTCTAATGAGACTAAGTCGTATAGGTATATAAACTTTTACATTACACACATTTGATATTTCGAGCCGAGTTTATCCCACTTATCTATTTCTCGAAATATGTGTTGAAAGCTTTTTGCTTTAGCTATGTTCATCATATTGTTGGAGTTTAGTTGGAAACAATTTACTTGTTGGAAACTAAATATAAGTCAAAATATGATGATGTGAAGATTACCTTGAATATCTTATATGATTTGTGTGAGACAATAATTTCATGTTAACTTGGGAAGTTTCGTATTGATCATTCGATCACTTGAAAATTACTTGAAGCTAATGGTTTGTGTGAGACAACCATTATGTTTCAATGATTGAAATGAGAGTTTTGAACGATCACCTATGTCTGGATATAACACGGTATGCATACCTAGTATGCGAACTGTTTTGTAATGATTCAGGTTCGGGAACCTTGTTTGCGTACCTAGTATGCGAACGGTTTTACTTGAGAAGGTCCGAGAACCTTGTTTGCGTCCTAGTTAGCAATTCGAAGAATTATTCTCGAATTATTCGCGAATCCGCACGAACTATCCGAATTCGTTGCATTCGTCCGAACATGGTACGCGTATATTATGGAGTCCCCGAATTAACCGAGAATAATTCGGATACACGAACTATTCTGCGAACTAAGACGTCTAGTTGGCTAACCCAGCTCAGTCCGACTCGTAGCTGAGTTAGCATCCAGATCGGCCAATTAATCATGTGAATTTGTCTAAAATGAAAGTACAGGCGTGGAGAATCGATCCCACGACCTCACATTCGTTCACTAACACCTAAACCACCAGGCCAACCATGCGCTGGTGATACCATTACAAGCTATTTAATATATATATATATATATATACATATTTTAACTACAAATCATGATCCCCTACTTAAAATTCTTCATTTTTATTATTTAATGCATGCCGAATTTTTTAAACCGAACTCATATCTTGAAAACAAATTATACACGAACGTATGCGGTTCCGAACTGTTGTCGGAACACGAATCGTTGACCGGATTTTTGATTGAATCCGATCTATCCGAATCCGTATAATTCCCGTACGTATACCGCCCCGAACTCCCCTCCGTACCCCGAATTGCTAACTAGGGTTTGTGTACCTAGTATGCGAATTATTCTACCTGAGTTGGGTCCGAGACGGCTGTTTGCGAATCGGGTTTGCGAATGGCTTTACAGGCCAAGGTCTGGAACTTTTGTTCGCGTACCTGGTTGGCGAACACATTGGTAAATTTCTAGAATCGGTCATGTAACATTCTCATACTCATGAACTAATACATTTATGATTTAAGGAATGCAATCTTTGCAAACCATAACTTAATTTTCATGAAATGATTCTTATATAAGTACTTTGTACGATTACGAATCAAACCGATTTCAATTCAATTGGTTCATATATATTTTCATGAGATACTGAACAATTGAACAACTATATTTGAAGTACAATTAGATTCATTTTATTATCTTTCATGATTGATTGATATTCATATTTCTATGAGATACTCACATAAAGTGTTCATATGGCTAACTTCGGTTAAGTATTATTGAGCCAACTCAATATACACGTTAGGGTACGGTAACCCATATCTAAATGAAGGTATATTTCATTTGTGTGTAACAATCTAAGACCATCTAACGGTGGAGACTGATTGCTTTAATTTAAAGCATACTTAGCTTGAATCTTAAATCAGGTTTTCATCTAACGGTGAATATTGAATGCTTTGTTACTAAGTTATCTTAGCTTTGATTGAAAGCAAACCTGATTTAAAAGACTATATAAGGGAGAACTCTAGCAATGGGAAAACCTAATCCCCGCACTTCCCTATGTTCCTAATTGCGTACTAGAGTCGATTATCCTTTAACTTAGGTTTTTACTAAAACCATTACATGTTAACGACTTGAATACTTCATTGGGATTCATGAAGCCATATCCAACTATTTTCTTTGTAGTTGGGTATTCTGATCTTACTTGTTCTATCCTATTGAGTTTTATCTTCTCTAATATTTACTCGAGATTTATCTCCGATACGTAAGATATAAAAGTAATCACAATAGTTTTTCGTCTCAGACTCTTGTGACTCCGCAATAACTTTTTCTATTAATCAGTTGGGTTATTGTGATGTGATTGATATTTTTAGGCTGCTCTTCGGGAATATAAGACCGGATTATCAATTGGTTCATGTTCACCTTGATTTATCAAAAGACGGAACAAAAACCGAATAAAGAATAGACATACCTGTGGGAGACATATTTGTTTATAAGTCTTCGACTTTGGGTCGTAGCAAATCTTAGTTATGGGTGAGATCATCTAAAAGAATCAAGTGCGCAGAATCCTGCGTGGTTTTAGAGGCGTAAGGAACACGACTATACCTTAATCGGTGTGAGACTTGGTTAGGTCTCAACTACATTCCAGTCCAAAGTTAATTTGTAGTAGGCTAGTGTCTGTAGCGGCTTAATACAGTGTGGTGTTCAATCTGGACTAGGTCCCGGGATTTTTCTGCGTTTGCGGTGTCCTCGTTAACAAAATTTCTGGTGTCTCTATTATTTATTTTCCGCATTATATTTATACATAATTGAAATATCACAGGTTGTGCGTAGTTCTATCAATTGATAAATCCGACCTTGTTTGTTGGATAGAACTTGACTGACACTTGGGCATTGGTCTTTGGTATCGTCCAAATTATTTGTCATATCAATCAGGCTCGCAAATTTCTATCTGTTTGATTTGTTGATTGTATTTAGAAGTAGAGATAAATCTCTTTGATATATCTCTTTATTGAGCTCGCTTTTAAGTTGTTACTCTCGGAATTATATTGGAGTTTAGTCCATACAGATTGCCGAACGAATTATTGTATGTGGTTGTTATACCCCCCCTTTTTCACAAACTGTACTTGAGTATGTTGTAATGGTGGTGGTGGCGGTCATAATGGTTGTTTTGGTGGAATCTGATGAGTTTGTGTTGGTGATGGATGTGCAAATGATGGAGGCGGTGGTTGTTCTTAATTTTGTGGTGAAGAAAGAGGAGGAAAAAGTTATTAATTATTGAGATTTAGGTTTTGAGTATGAGTAGAGGAAGATGAAGCATGTTGATTTTTGTATTGTTTTCACCATTTCAATGGTGATTATAGTTGCAGGTTTAACGGCGGATGGAGTTTCAGGTTAAATGATCAGAGGAAGTCAGGATTCCTATTTGCCCGCTGATACCATGTAAGAAATGGTCATATATTAATTGTAAAGTTAGAAATGATAGTAGAAGATTTGGTCTTTATAAAAACAAGACTCAACAAAACAGTAAAGGAAAATTACAAGAGGTTAACACTTTACCGACTATAACAAAACCTGTTTCTGTTATAAATCATTATCAAACACTGCATCAGCATGATCTTACAGATTGCCACATTTGGATGGTTTAATATTTCCATGGACCACATGAGGATTCAATTTATCATGCAAGTATTTTATTAGTTGAGATTCACCGGCTACAATTTTCATCTTCGTATTCTAGTCCAGATGCTTCTGATTGAGCTGAAGATCTAAAACAAAAATAATGATATCAATTTGGAATCATCTTAGTCCTCATATAAGGGAAACTCCTATGGTATGGATGTATAAACATCCAAATCTTTGGGAGAATCCCTGTATATGTGGAGAGTCAATTATTTGTAGACCTTTTTCCGCCATGGAATTCTTCCACAAATTAACAGGTGGACCCACATATATTTATTCTAATATTATTATATCAAAAAGAAAATCAATCTTCCCATTTACATGGCCGATTAATGATTTAATTAAAAAAAAACATATCCGGTCATTCAAAGACCGGATGTGATAAAAAACAAACATTTTTTTATATCCGGTGGACTATCTATTATAACCTCCATCTATTTGAGGAGTCCTACATGTGCATGTAGTTTTGTGGATGATAAAAGACCGGATGTGATAAGAAAACAAACAAACAAAAATTATATCCGGTCATTACTATCCACTATAACCTCGACCTATTTGAGGAGTCCTAAATGGAATTGTAGTTTTGTGGATGATAAAAGCTTCCATAGTATTATTTTTAGTCCATATTTTGCTGACCATTACAAACGTATGCATGTTTTTGCTCTCTATTGTATGATTATTTTTTTCTCTCTGTCGGAGTTGTCTTAATGAGGTCAGTGCAAGAAAGATATAGAGTTAAGGTCCAAGTGATGTTTTAAGGATCCCAACGGCATGAAGTCATAAACAAAAAGCATTTGATCTTTGTCATCGATGTTGTAACCTATCATATAGACTATGTTAGGATGATGTAAGAGGATCCGCATATCGATCGTCGAAAACATTGACTGGTCATGGTATCTGTACACGGAATGTATGTTTTCTTCGCGAATTTTTCTAAAGATGACGTATGTACGTTAATCATCACAAGTAATTTAAGAGTAAATTTTGAGTCAATCCAAAGACTATGATTTCTAATGTACTGATACTTGAAATGGCTTTCAAAATTTACAAAGTTCTTAACTAACACAGTAAAACCTTTGTTCATGCTAATAGATATTATCTAACATGTCCACTGTTCTTTAAGAAACCTTTGAATGTACGCTTGTATTCTCCTTCACCCAAAAGGTATTCTGGTGAAAAATTCTCTTAAACTTAAACTTATTGATAGCGGAACAATCTCCAACATCATTACTGGAGCTTCCACCAAATCTAAACATTTGATATGATCTACACAGTAATTCAAGTTATGCCAAAATTATGTGAGCCGATAAATGCAATAATCAAAATTCCCTTGCAAGACAATATACATCATAAATGTGAAAGTTATTGAGAAAGAGAATAATATCTTGGATAGAAACATAATGTATTAACATACAGAAGTTATTACAAGGTATATACAGAAACTAAATAAGAACACACGTAACAGAGAAGTGTGTGGCAGTAAGACTGTACTCAAACAGACTTGACTATTTTAATATACCCCCTCAAGCTTATACTGACTAATCAATAAAGCTTGAAACCAAAAAAAAATAGTAAACAAGTCTTTAAATGAAAAAAAAATAAAAAAAATAAACAACCACACATATTAAGTTGCAGTAGTACTAGCTACACCAGAGGAGCTAGAACCAAGTAGCCTAGCAAACAACTTGGAAAAGATTGGATAGCAAAGACCCTTTGTGAATAAATCTGTCAGCTACTCTTCACTTGCAATATGATGAACCTACAAGAATCCATTCTCCACCAGTTCTCGGATTGTATAATAATCCTCCTCTACATGCTTGGTGAAACACAGGGGGTCTAACAACCACAAACTATATTTCATTTAGAAAATCTGTATGGACTAACTCTAACATATTTCAAGAGAATCAACTAGAAAACATTCAGACTCAATCAAGGGAAATACATCCAAGAGTTATATCTCAATTTCTCAAATCAATATGCAATCGAACAGATAGAAATCTGTGAGCCGGATTAATATGAGAAATAACTTAGATGGTACCAAATACCAATATCCATGCGTCAATCAATTTATATAAACAACCAAAGGTTGGATTATCTAATTTATTGAGCTACGCAAAACCTGTGATGTTTCAATTATATAAAAATACAATGCGGAAAAGAAATAACACAGACACCAGAAATTTTGTTAACGAGGAAACCGCAAATGCAGAAAAACCCCGGGACCTAGTCCATATTTGAACACCATATTGTATTAAGCCGCTACAGACTTTATCCTACTACAAGTTAACTTCAGATTGGAATGTAGTTGAGCGCTAACCAATCCCATACTGATTAAGGTACAATCACGTTCCATACGCCTCTTGAACCACGCTGGAATTTGCGCTCTTGATTCCCTTAGTTGATCTCACCCACAACTAAGAGTTGGTACGACCCAAAGTCGAAGACTTGATAAACAGATCTGTCCCACACAGAAAAGTCTATTGAATATATAAATCTGTCTCCCACATAAATACCTACGAGTTTTTGTTCCGTCTTTTGATAAATCAAGGTGAACACGAACCAATTGATACACCAGTCTTATATTCCCGAAGAACAACCTTGTAATATCAGTCACCTCATAATAATCTTAATCATATGGAAGCGAAACAAGATACTGTAGAATCACAAACGATGAGACGAAGATGTTTGTGACTACATTTTATCTTACCTATCGAGATTAAATATCGAGCAAATCTTAGAGAAGATAGTACTCAACATGATAGAACAAAGTAAGATCAGAACACCCAACTATAGAGAAAATAGTTGGGTCTGGATTCATAATCCCAATGAAGTCTTTAAGTCGTTAATCTATAATGATATTAGGAAAAACCTAGGTTAAAGGAGAATCGACTTTAGTCGCAACTAGTATCACACTTGAGGTGTGGGGATTAGGTTTCTCAGTTGCTAGAGTTCTCCCTTATATAGTATTCAAATCAAGGTTCGCAATCAATGCTGCCTTGGTAACAAAACACTCAATATTCACCATTAGATGAAAACCTGAATAGAGTCAAGCTAATATATTTCAACCGTTAGATCGAACTTAGCTTGTTATACACAAATAAAATGTGACTTCATTTAGATATGAGTAACCGTACCTAAACGTGTGCGCATAGTTGGCTCAACAATAGTTAACCGAAGTTAGCCATATGAACACTTTCATATCAACCTAATCTTAATCACAATTAGTTCAAATGAATCAAATGAAACTAGTTATGGAGATGTTCAATTGTTTGTAATCTCATAGAAGTATATAAGACACAATTGAAGCAAAATCGATTTTGATTCACTCGAATCAATTCATGAAAATTATAGCCATGGTTTGCAAAAGATTGCATTCCTTAATATATAAATGTATTTTTTCATGAACAAACCGATTTTAGAACTTGACCCACTCAAGAATGCAAACGGGTACGCATACTTAGAGTTCCAGACTTGGTCTGGGTTCGCCAGTATGCGAACGGGTACGCATACTGTCGTACATGACCAAACTCAGTTGAATTCCCGGACTTGAACTTTTCATCCGGTACGCATACGGGTATGCATACTAAGTTCCCGGACTTCAACTATCAAATTAGTACGCATACGGGTATGCATACTATGGTTCCCAGACTTTGAATAACTTGCAACAGTTAGCATACAAGTACGTATAATGTGCTTGTTGATGGAATCAAGGTGAACAATAACCAATTGATACACTGGTATTATATTGCCGAAGAATAGCCTAGTAATATCAATCACCTCACAATAATCTTTATCGTATGGAAGCGAAACAAGATTTCGCGGAATCACAAACGATGAGACGAAGATGTTTGTTACTACTTTTTATCTTACCTATCAGAGATTAAATCTCGAGCAAATCTTATAGAAGATAGTACTAACACGATAGAACAAAGTACGATCAGAATATTCAACTACAAAGAAAATAGTTGGGTCTGGCTTCAGAATCCCAATGAAGTCTTTAAGTCGTTAACCTATAATGATATTAGGAAAAACCTAGGTTAAAGGAGAATCGACTTTAGTCACAACTAATATCACACTGGAGGTGTGGGGATTAGGTTTCTCAATTGCTAGAGTTCTCCCTTATATAGTATTCAAATCAAGGTTCGCAAGCAATGCTACCTTGGTAACAAAGCATTCAATATTCACCGTTAGATGAAAACCTGAATAGAGTCAAGTTAATATCTTTCAACTATTAGATCGAACTTAGCTTGTTATACACAAATGAAATGTGACTTCATTTAGATATGAGTAACTGTACCTAAATGTGTGCACGTAGTTGGCTCAACAATAGTTAACCGAAGTTAGCCATATGAACACTTTCATATCAACCTAATCTTAATCACAACTAGTTCAAATAACTCAAATGAAACTAGTTATGGAGATGTTCAATTGTTTATAATCTCATAGAAGTATACTAAACACAATTGAAGCAAAATCGATTTTGATTCACTCCAGTCAATTCATGAACATTATAGTCACGGTTTGCAAAAGATTGCATTCCTTGATATATAAATGTATTTGTTCATGAACAAACCGATTTTAGAACTTAACCCACTCAAGAATGCAAACGGGTACGCATACTTATTAGAGTTCCTGACTTGGTCTGGGTTCGCTAGTATGCGAACGGATATGCATACTGTCGTACGTGACCAAACTCGGTTGAATTCCCAGACTTGAATTTTTCATGTGGTACGCATACGAGTATGCATACTAAGTTCTCGGACTTCAATTATCAAATCAGTACGCATACAGGTATGCATACTACGGTTCCTGGACTTTGAATAACTTGCAACAGTTAGCATACAAGTACGCATACTGTGCTTGTTGATGGTGGATTTTCGACAAAGGTTAAAATCGTAAAATCATGATACTGCATGTTTCTGGCCCGACTTCAGGAATGTATGTGACAATGCATATTTTATGATCCCTGAACCATTTCACGATATTTGACTGAGCGAACTTCCTCTCAGGGCTATCATGAATATGTTTCTTGAAAAGCCTCTCAGCTGAGCTTTTGATGCTTCACATATTTCATAATCACCTCTACGTAGAATCAAAATGATTGGGTGGCTCCTAGACATATTGCATGCTAGTATAGAGCCTAATTCCTTCTGGACGTCACGTTTCTCGTTGTTCCCCGACTACTTAGAGAGACCGTGTATATAATCTCTTAATAAATCGACGACACCTAGACATATTTCATGCTAGTATAGATCCTAACGCCTTCAGGACGTCACGCTATTTGTTTTTTCCCTGAATATACCCCCCCTCCCTCAGAACGAGTATGATGCTTCAATTATCTCATATCTCTATTCTGCAAATAGGTTAATTCTAGCGTGTCATTCATCAATTGAATTCCTAGAAGATAATCTATTTATCTCATTACTCTATTTCATGGCTGATTCTCAGATGGATTCCATGGATTAGTAATAGATAATTATTTTATTTTATTATTCAGTTTCGTGGCTGATTCTCAGCTGAATTCCATGAATTAGTAATAAATATTCACTGACCGGGCATCTGGGCCACCACCGAGTAAGCCCCGAGAAAATGGTGCGAGTGTATTTAGCAATAATGCACATATGAGCACCCAAATGCACGAACGAGCATTCAAAAATATGGACGAACGAGAAAACCTATGCAAAATAGGAGAGAAAAATAATATTAATAAAATAGAGAACCGGTCGGTCATGCCACCATGGACGGCCTCACGCCTATCCCATTATTTTACCATTATTTTATTAATTTTCCTAGTCTCATGAAAACTCCTTTATTCGAACAAATTTCCTTGTTTGAGCAAAACTCTTAGTTTCTCCATATTTTCCTTCAAACGATGAAAAATAATACAAAATAGGAAAAGGAGTCACGAGACCGGGCCACTTGGTTGTCCGGTCATGCCCTAGACGTGGCCGGTCCCACAACCTATTATCCCATATATTATTATTATTATTATTTCCTTCATCTCATGAAACTCCTTTGTTTGAGCAAAAACCCTAGTTTTGCATATTTTCTCAAATGTTGCTCAAACCATCAAAAGGCCTAAAAGTCAAACGGTCACATGACTGACTAGGATACTCACGACTAATACTAAAATATTATTATTTTAATATTCACAAAATATTGATAGAACAAGCAAAGTTCTACTTGCTCATTCGAGCAAATCGAGAGTTTCAGTCAAGATCAAACTCTTCTGAAAATCCAAAATATTGCTCAAACGCGCACCCGAAAACACCAAAATTCTCAGGTCTAAGAAACGAACAATATGGTGACACGGGAATACCACCTTGACCGACCAAGGTCGTCCCTTAGGTTTGTAATGAGCCGGTCCCACACTCTTTCATAATTTTGACCTAATTAGCTTTCAACAGTTCATGTTGGGTTCAAACTCTTTCCAACCAACTTGGAATTTGCTCAATCGACCACCAGCTGGTCCCACGACCACCAAGGGACGGTTTCACATCCCTTGGCCGGTCCCTCATCTCTCCATAATTAGGTTTTATTACCTAAAGCACAGACGAGCACTATTTTAATAAATGATTAAACCAGCATTTGATCATCCTTTCACCAACTGGTCAACAAAGGACTTTGGTGCATGCTCACTCGAGCGTCTGAGAGCTACATGGTCATCCATCATCCCATGTAGCCGATCCCTCCTTCACTCAGTGATTGATTTTCAGTAAATCATCAATTGATCAAAATTACGGTTTCGAACTGAATGCTCTGCAAATTATATTCTGAGCAAGTCTAAACACTAATAATTTTATGTTGATCCAGCAATCAACATCTTAATTAATTATATAATATTCGATTCAGCTACCAATATTTTAATTAATGTTTTATTTGGTCATGCTACCAATAATTCATCAAACGAGCAATATTTGCTCAGACGAGGAATATTGATTCAACTATCGATATTCAATAATTCATCAAACGAGCAATATTTGCTTAGACAAGGAATATTGATTCAACTATCAATATTCATTAGTTTATCAAATGAGCAACATTTGATCAGATGAAAAATATGTGCTCAAACGAGGAATATTGATCTAACATCAATATTCGGTAATTCTACTCAGACGAGCAATATTTGCTCAGAGTATTAATATTGATTCAAATATCAATATTCAACAATATTTGCTTGGACGAGAAATATTTTCTCAGGCTATCAGGATTCATCATGTTGGTCCAATTATCAACATACATTCGAGAACTATACATATGTCCCAACAGACATGTTCAATGCATGAATCATAGAGCATCCGACAATCATGCTCGACTCAACAATATTTAGACTCATCGTATAATCAAGTCAACAACTGACTAATTAAATACACGCCTGCCTTGAAGACTCCACAAATCATGAGACATCAATCATATCATGGGGGGATATTAATTAGGGTTTTGGTCTGGCGGCCTACGGCACGTGCGTTCATCCACGATGAGAAATGTGGGTAAGTCGTGCAAGCAGTTGATAGAGTAAGCAAAGTAGTGGGTGGAAAATCAACCAAGTCTCCGCACGACCTGGAACTGGTTTAACCACGATTTCCCACCTTCCCACTCCTTCACTCGAGCAACCGTCACACTTACTGGAGATAAATGTGCCTACATTCTAGCAATATAAATAAGTTTCTGAATCCACGATTGAGGAGAACTGGTAACAGACATACAACATCTATCGTCTCACTAAGAATCATCGTGTGAGTAAAAATCTCTCAATTGAGCAGAATTCAAACTTATTAGTTCATTTGCAGAAACCTACAACACATTCACAATCCTTGATCACCATTGATCTCACACACTTCTCAGCTTCCCTCCTACAGATCAACTCTCTTCCATCTTTATGACCAAATTGACTCTGGAACGGCCATTTCTTGGTTTAGTACGGAGTCCTACAGATTGATCTCTCGAACTCAAAGCACTCTCGTGCAGCGCATCTGCTTGAGGTTAGGAAATTTGATCGGTTGAGGAGTCTTCATCCGCACGGTCGTCTCTCCACTTCCTGAAAAACCAGCAAATCGTTTTGCCCCATCAACAGTGTTATATCCAATCAATGGTTAATCATCATAAACTCCATCTTAATCATTGAAACATTCTTGGAAGAAGGGAATAGTTGTCTCACACAAATAATTAGCTTCAAAGCAATTTTCAAGTGATCAATAGATCAATACCAAACATTCCGCGTCTACATCAAATGACTGTCTCACACAAATCATGTAAGATGTTACCAGGCGATTTTCACATGATCATCTTTTGACTTTCGTCAAGAATAAAGATGAACTTGGTTAAAGCGAAAGCTTACCAACACATATTTCGAGAAATATGTAAGCGAGTTAAACTCGGCTCGAAATATCGAATGTGTATAATATAAAGTATATATAGCTATACGAATTTTGTCTCAATAGGAGATATAGTAGAAATAGAATTCTGAGTGATAGATTAGTTCAAGTCTCCACATACCTTTTTTTGATGAAGTTCCACAAGATCCCATTAGTAGTTCTTCGTCTTCAATCGATGAACTCCGTGAAGTCTAAAGCTCAACTAAACATTATATCCTAATCCGAGACATCACTATAAGTGGACTAGAAATCAAGACTTATAGTTTTGGAAACTAAACTTGACAAACAAGCTTGAGATATCAATGCTTGCGAGTTCGACCGAGCAGTGCTCTAACAATCTCCCCCTTTGTCAATTTTAATGACAAAACTATCTATACATATGGATTACAAAATAAATAAATTTAGTAGCTTCTCATCCAAATGCTTGATTTCCTTGGTTCTTTAACATTACTCGAAATCTTCGTCACTTCCAAGTATTCCAGTGCTTCTTAAGGTGTTCAACTCAGCATCATAGTTGTCGAAGATCCGTAGCCATAACAATAAGAAAACAATTGTTCTCAATTATTTTTATACAATGTCATAGTATTATTACACAACATCAAATTCCAATTATATCACAACTTTGACAATAATACTACGGTGATATGTATCACTCCCCCTTAGTCAATAATTCGTCTCACAATGAAAACCACTCCCCCTTACATAATGATCCGTAAACAATATGTATTTGTAGTGTGAACTACACATTAAGTCTCCCCATTTTTTCAATATAAATTGGCAAAGGTACGAAAACTAGTGGGATCATAATGAAATTCTCATAGAGATACTTCATGACTAAAAGACAACATATCAACTTTCTTTCGATGAATTCACATAGTCGAAACTTAGTGCATTCATCAAGGAGTTCATAAATATACAAGAAAACTCCTACAATATTACACAACCGCACTCCCCACAAAGATTTGGCAATTAAGCACAAGTTCAATTAAGAACTATCCCCCATAAAAAGTCATTCCCGAAAGAACAATAAGAGCGACCTTACTTTTGCGAGAAAAGGATTTATTTGGACATTAAAAAATCACATGAAACATGAATTTGTATCCAGAAAAACTCAATTAAATTAACCACAAGAGAACCTATGATTAATTTAATCAGAAATGCTAAACATAAGAGAACTTACGGAGCCATACAGTACTTTCACATAGAATTGGATCAGGGAAAGTTCAATATTGCAGAATATTCAAAGATTCATTCTATTTTTCATAAATATTTGCATAATGATATTATATACTTAATCTTTTCAATCAAAATTTCACCCTATCTTCCATCAATATTTGCATAATGACGTAATAGGCTTAACTTTTGACATATATGGGACAATCATACTTCACGGACGCAAACACACATATCCCATAACAATTTTTGTAATATATAAAACCAATAAAGATTAATACTGCAAAATCATCTTCCAAATAAACTTTAGAATTTAAATACATAAATCTAAAAATATTGCAAGATGAAAATCGTTGGCAACAACAATGTGTAATCATAATATAGGCTATTCAAACCCTAGTTATCTTTCTTAAAACACAAGAATAAATTCTCATAAGAAGTTTCCTAGATAATAAGAAATATAATTCCTAAGAAGAACGCAAACGAAGGTATTCATACATAATCAGCAACCAGAGATCGAACACAAACAAGTTCATGAGTTGCTTTCTTCAGTTCATTTTTCAAAAATTCAAGATTCTTTGTTGCAATTTCAAGTTGTTCACGTACGACCCCAAAATGTCGAAGAAGATTTCCCACCAATTGAGATGACATCTGAACTGGAAGTTTGTTTTCATGATCAACGACATGATAGCATGTTATGAAAACATGGTTCTCGTGAAATTCAATAACCTTGCCCTTCTCAACTTTGTCTTCCTTTTTGCATCCACCCATTGTGCACACCACAAAAATTCAAGAGAGCTCTTGAAGTTACGGAACGTGTATGTATCTGGAGTAGAGGAAAACCATGATACATATATATGAGTGCTTCATAAGGAAACCCTAGGGTTACTCGTTTACATTCGGTAAGGGTCGGGTGCACAAATGTCTGTGGTTATGAGCCAGGCTCAAAACTAGGAAGCCAATGGAGCCTATTTTAAAAATATGTTTTGATAAAAAATACATTATAAAGACTGAACAACTTAGCTCAGAAGTGAGCACAAGGTAATTGTTGAAATCAACAAATTAACTGTCATTAGGAAGAAAAACGTGGGTTTTCAAGGTAAGCAACAAAGAGAATATTCTCAAGAATTATTGATCAAATATATTACATTATGTAATAATTAGCCAGAGCAAGGCTCAACAGTAAGATGGTCATTTTATTCCTAAACCGAAAAACAGATACAACATATACCACTTTTTCAAGAATAAGAGATTCTTGAGAATTATGAGCATCCTCACTCGGTCTCAAACATGATGCTCACTTGTAAGCAGCTAAGTTATAATTTAATGAGCATATATCTCATCAGTGGGTATTGACATTTTCCCTTTTTCTTTCTTGAAAATCTTCAGAAAATTCAATAGGATTAGTCTCAAGAGAATTAACAAGAGGAGAACCATAGATACATGAAGTTGCTGCCTTCCTTGCCTTTTTAATACTTCGCTTAAGTCTATTTATACTGGTATTTAGTTCCAAAACATGATTATTGATATGAACATACTCAGGAGCGATTGATGCTTTTGATCCTACACTTCTTTTTGTCACGGAAGAAATTTTGAAGAAGTTTTCTTGCTAATTGGATCAACAGGGCAGTTATTTTTCCGTATAACACAATTATTTTTACAATTGTAGAAAGTCGTTGTGTTATCTTTACAGGCAAGACTTGGCTCATCACATCATTTTCCTTGTCTGAGAGTTGGATAGTTAAGACCAGTAATATGAGAAACCGGTTTGATTACTTCCTTAGACATCCAGATAAGAATGTTATGAAGTTTTTCATTCCGTAAGCGAAAACGATATCTCCTCTCAAGATGACCTGTTGTTACCGCAATATTAACATCTATATGGAGAGTTATTAGCTTTTATCATATGACTAATTTTAGGAGGGAGACAATCTTTGTTTGTTAAAACTTCTGCTGCCGAAGGTAAAGTTTCACCTTTTCCATCAGTGGAACTCTTTTGATGGAGGTTGTTATTAGCGCAGACAAGATTTATCATACCACAGCTTGGAGCGTTTATTCCTTTATATCCCAAACCTCGTGTATCACGATGTTTTTTACATGCTCCCAGCATAGTAGATAATTTCGTCGAGCTAGCATTGAACTTTTTTAAGTTCTCCTCTAGTGATTTGACCTTATCAAGAGCAACTTTTAGGTCAGTCGTTAATTGTTTTACTTTAGCAAGAAAAACGATATCTTTGTCACTAAAATATTTTTTTTGAGAGTCATATCTTGCTTCAGATTCAGTAAGTTCTTCTTTCAACTTGGAGATATTTCGACGAAGATTTTCACATTCAGAATTCTTTGAACGTACATATTCTTCGCGGTCTTTAAGAATGAATTGTAATAGATTATATCCACAATCATAACCTTTAAAGAGCTTTCTCATTTTCTTGTTTTCTAGACAAAGAGGAGTCAGAAACTCAGCCAAATAAGATGTTGACTTCTTTTTCTTTATGAGATGGTCAAAAAGCTTGATATATTGATCGACTTCCTCATTAACATCATATCCATCTTCTGAATCACTTTCATATGAAAGATCATCCAACTGTTCATCCAGGCGGGTTTCCAGTTATACACAGTTTCCAACCATGGAGAGGATGAGGAAGGTTTCTCAGGAGAAGCAGAGCTTTGAACCAAGTTAAAAGGCTTCTGAATTGGTGATGCGTTGTTTGAGATAACACAATTGTACATAGAGTCATATTGCTACAAACATAGACTTATGAGGTCTTAAATGTGTTTGTCTGCTCTGATAACAATTGAAAAACCAGGGGTCTAATAACCACACCCAATATTTCGTTTAGGAAATTTGTATGGACTAACTCGAAAATATTTCCTATAGAATCAACTAGACAGTTAGACTCAATCAAGGAAAATACATCCAATGGTTATATCTCAATTTCTCAATCAATCTGCAATCGAACAGATAAAAATCTTTGAGCCGGATTAGTATGAGAAATAACTTAGATGGTACCAAAGACCAATATCTAAGCGTCAATCAATTTATATAAACAACCAAAGGTTGGATTATCTAATTGATTGAACTATTGATGAGCACGCAAGTGTGACGCATTTTCACCCATAACTACATTCGCTATGACTAATTTAATCACTAATAATCTTGTTTTAAGTCTTTTCATGGAAATAAGCTCTTTTGGAAAAATAGATCGAAAAAGTGTTAAAGGCAACCAGAGAACTGATAAAGGCACCCATAATTTCAGATACGGGCACCCAACAAATGGATAGAGGCACCCTCTTCTTCTTCATTTGAAACAGATTCACATAATTTATGGGAGATCTCAAAGATTTAAGGAAAAGATATCTTCTTGCCTATTATGCAAGAAGTTTTCATATCTTGAAGTTAAAAGAGATAATATATTGATGAGTTTGTTTTTATTGAAAAGGAGAAAGAAAATCCGTGGTTTTATTTATAAATAAAAAAAAGATAATATCCCCAGGATTTTATTCTAGAAAATAGAGGAAGATGTGTGATAAATGGAGAAAAAAATTATTCCTGAGATATCTTTCATTAAAGAGAAGATCTGGTAGAGTTATGGAAGAATATTTTGAAAAGATGTTTGAGTAATGGGTTGTTGTGTATAAATAGGGTGCTAATAGGACCAAACAGGAATCCGGAGGGGGAGGGGGGGGGGGGGGGGGGGGGGTTGGAAGAGCAAAATAGTTGCGTTTAATTTTTCTTCATTTTCACCATTGTAAACACTTTTCTAGCAATAAAATAATCTTTTAAGAGTGTCTACAACATGATGAGCTAGACCCCTACACTGGGTCGACGGAGGAATCCGAATTTCATGCATGGGCAAATTTATTTTATTTTTCTATTTGACTTTTGCACTAACTAAAATAGAATTATGATTTGAATTAATTAGTTATCATTTTATTTGATGGGTCATGCTTGCTTAGATGTTTGATGTCCCATGCTTACAATTTATAATTAATATATTGAGAATCTACTTTGGCAAAAATAAGAGTCCATGTTATTTTATTTATTAAGCGATAATTGTTGAGGATAAATAATTGAGCCTTATGATATGAATTCGGTGGAATGATAGTCCCAGTAACTCTCGCTTTTGTTTATTATTTTCATTAAATCTTTAGATTTAATCTTCATAAGTTTTAGAGTTCGAATCCTTATTTACAACAATGATTAAAAATCACATCATTTTGGCGCGCCGACGTGGACTTGTCTTTAGGCTAGAGTTTTTAGATTTTTTTTTAGGTTTTTATTTGTTTTTCTTTTTTATTTTATTTGTTCTTCTTTACGTTTTTGGGTTTTTGTCTTTTTACTACAGATTCTGGAATTTGGAGCGAGTGAAAAATTTGCCAAAGCTTTTGGTGAATACTTAAAGATTTGGAGCTAAAGACAAAGCGAAAAGAGCGAAAGAAAAAAAATAATAAAAGAGACAGAGAGTTTTTTTTTGATTTTTTTAGAATTTTTTTAGATTATCTTTTTCTTTTGCACTATATTTTTGGACTGTGGACTTTGGACTTTGAGACTTTATTTTTTTAAAACCCTACGGAAGGGTGGTTTAAATATAAACTGTTTGCAGATAAGGACGGCGATTACGATATCGCCTCGACCCCTCGGGTTCGTACATGACATAGGAGTCGTGGCTCGAGTCGACTACAACGGTTCATCCCCCGTCTGGAACGGGAGGTAAGTTTGTCGAAACACTCGCGAATCCCCTGTCAGCGAGTTACTGTATTCCTTCGTTTGCATATATGCTGAGGATTTGAAAACGGCTGCTTTAATTTCCTAGTAAAGGGAAAGGACTGGCCATACAAGATAAGGGTTCGGATTTCATCACCGTTCCCTTCTTGCCGGCCTTAGGAAAACGAAACCAAACGCGAACCTAAGCCTAAAATTTGACTAGAACGAGACCTACAGGGTAACGAGCTTAATAGGAAAGTCATTCGAAAAATATTGGTTACTCTTTTAAGCATGCTTCAAAGTTCATGATGGTTTATGTGAGTTGAATACGCCGCCTTGTAACGCCGGTGAGGCCTTGGGTATCAAAGCTCCACCGAGCTTCCCTCGTCTCGATTCAACTTACTTTAACTCAGATTGATTCCAGAGGGGTTTGCTTAAATTGTAATGAATTCCATTTCGAAGGATTAGAAGCTGGTCTAGAAACAGTCTAAGTGGAGCCTTCATGCTTTTTTTTGCTAGAAATCAGTAGGTTTACTGTGGTAGAGTCATCCTTGTTCGTGTTTGCATAGAACTTACCTTCCTTTTAGGATTTCTTTCTTTTTCTTTTGTTTTTCTAGTGTATGCCCGATGTTATTAGAGAGCGGGCTTGGAAAAGAAACACTCTAGGTCGTTTGATTAGTGATAAACCTAGTAGTTATTCTCGTGAAAGCGGGGAGCTCGAAGACTCTTCTTTTGAGAGCACTGTCTTTGGAAATTTCAGCTTTGAAAACTTAACAATTAGTGAAGAAAGTACTCCTAGTCCTTTGGTAGTTCCAGAAATGGCAACTTTGAAAGCTTTATTAAACCCAACTAGGACCTCTCGTCCGTCTTGTATCAAGTTAGCTGAAACTGAGGCAAATTATGAACTCAAATCCGGGACTTTACAGATGCTCCCAATATTTTTAGGAAAAGAGAATCAGAACCCCTATTTTCATGTTAGGGAATTTGAGGAAGTTTGTAGTACTCTGAAAATTAAAAACCTTAGTGATGATGCGTTGAAACTTAGGTTATTCCCCTTTTCCTTAAAAGATAAAGCCAAATCTTGGTTGTATAGTTTGGCTTCTGAGTCAATTGAAACCTATGAACAACTTACATCTGCATTTATACAGAAGTTTTTCCCAAGGCACAAAACATCGTCTATTAGGACACAAATCCGTGCTTTTGCTCAACAAGAGGGAGAATCTTTATATAGGTATTTAGAAAGGTTAAATGACTTAATATCTCAATGTACTCATCATGGTTTAGAGATGGTTAGGTTAGTTCAGATCCTCTACAAGGGTTTAGATTATTCAACAACAACCATGGTTGAGTCCTTATGCACAGGTGGGTTTGAGAATAAAACTGTTGATGAGGCGATGACATTTTTGAATGAAATCGCCGATAAGACCCAACAATGGGAAAATAGTAGGGAACCCCAAAAAAAAATTCTTCTAAGTATAGGAAATGTCAATAGGGTAGAAGGATCTTATGAGTCAGATGCTAAAATAGCAGCCATAGCCAAAAGGCTAGAATCCTTAGAATTAGGTCATTCTAGTGGTAATAGTGGTAGAATAGAGCCTTTTTGGGAAGGCCATACTGCTGAGGAGCAAGCCAATGCCCTCTATAACAACACTAGATTCGATAACCGTCATAAGCTTGACCCATATTCAGAAACCTATAACCCTGGCTGGAGAAACCATCCCAACCTTTCTTGGTCTAAGGGCCAGAATCAACGTCAGTCTAGTAACTCTCAGGTTCCCCCAGGTTTTGGCTATACTAAGAATCCTTCAGCTCCGGAACAGTTTCAAAACCCTTCGGATAAGAAGATTATGAGTTTAGAAGAGTCTCTTGCTTTGTTAACTCGTAACACTGTGCAGTTTCACCAATCTGTCGCTCAAGGTTTAGAAGAAAATACGAGAATAGGTCAGGCTAACTCTCGGGCTATTTCCGAGTTGAAAACCCAGGTTAGTCAGATAAATGAATCTTTAAGAGAAAGAGGTAAGTTTCCTAGTCAAACTCAACCCAACCCTAGAGGAATTAATGAAATAGGTGAAAGACCATCCGAACATGTAAATGCTATTAAAACCCTTAGGAGTGGTAGAGTGATAGACAACAAGGTTTCCATGCCTGATAGTGAACATGCTGTAGTTCACCCTTCTGAATCAGAAACTGAAGAGACTGATAGAGTCTCTAAAGAGACCAATGAGGGTCATATTGAGCCCGACTTTGTTCCTAAAGCCCCATTCCCACAACTGCTAGTTCCAACTAACAGGGAGTCCAACTTTAATGATATATTGGAGGTTTTTAAGCAAGTAACTATCAACCTTCCATTATTAGATGCGATTAAGCAGATTCCCGCTTATGCCAAGTTTCTTAAGGATATGTGTACGCGAAAGTGAAAACTTAGTGTCCATAAGAAAGCCTTCCTAGCTAGTCATGTGAGTTCTATTATTCAGAATACCACTACTCCTAAGTATAAAGACCCAAGGTCCCCTACTATGTCTTGCACAATAGGTAAATACCGTGTCTAGAAATATTTGCTTGACTTAGGAGCCAGTGTGAACATACTTCCACACCATTTGTACCTTAAGCTATGACTTGGTGAGATGAAACCTACCCAGTTGACACTTCGTTTAGCTGATAGGTCCGTTAAAATTCCTCGTGGTGTGATCGAGGATGTTCTTATAGAGGTCTACAAGTTTATATATCCTGTGGATTTTGTTATCCTAGATACCCAACCTGTCCCTGACACAGAGAACCAAATACCAGTGATTTTTGGTCGCCTGTTTTTAGCTACATCCAATGTGATCATCAACTGTCGAAACGGTATTATGAATTTGTCTTTTGTTAATATGACTATTGAGCTGAATATTTTTAATATTAGTAAGCTACCCTCTGAACTAGATGACTCGAACATAGAAGAGGTGAACATGATAGGAACATTAGTCGAGGACTCATTACCAAACACTTTGTTAGAAGATCCATTAGAAAAATGCCTAGCTCACTTTGGGATTGATTTTGATGATGATAATGTGATTAATGAGGTAAATGCTATGTTAGATTCAAACCCTTTGTTAGACACTAGTAATGGATGGAAACCTAAGTTCGAACCACTACCAGTTTCTAAGTCTACCCTAGTTCCTTCTTTAGAAGAGCCTCCTAAGTTTGACCTTAAACCATTACCAGATACCCTGAAGTATGTGTTTTTAGGCCCATCTGAAACTTTACCTGTGATTATAGCATCCGACTTGGATAGTGATCAGGAAAGTAGGCTAGTAAACGTCCTTCAAAACAACAAGGAAGCTTTAGGGTGGACCATAACAGACATTAAGGGTATAAGTCCTACTGATTGTATGCATCATATTTATTTAGAGAGTGACACCAAACCTTCTAGGGAGATGCAACGTCGACTTAACCCTAATATGAAAGAAGTAGTTCGAACCGAGGTTCTTAAGCTGTTAGATGCAGGCATTATCTACCCCATTTCAGATAGTAAGTGGGTCAGCCCCTTTCAGGTTGTTCCCAAGAAATCCGGTATCACTGTAGTCCAGAATGAGAATAATGAGTTAATCCCAACCCGAGTGACCACGGGTTGGCGTGTCTGTATTGACTATAGAAAATTGAACAAGGTCACTAGGAAGGACCACTTTCCCCTTCCCTTCATCGACCAAATGCTAGAGAGATTAGCTGGACGTAGCCATTATTGCTTATTAGATGGATACTGCGGTTATAATCAGGTTGTTATTGCCCCAGAAGACCAAGAGAAAACCACTTTTACCTGTCCCTTTGGTACCTTTGCGTATAAATGCATGCCTTTCGGGATATGTAATGCCCCTGCGACCTTTCAGCATTGTATGTTGAGCATATTCCCGGGTTTTCTTCCTGCAGGAAACTCTGTTAATATTTTGATCACGTTGGAATGAGACTCGAGCACTGGATTTGGTTTCTTTGGGCCTGATTGGACCAAACAGAGATGATATGGTCGATGGTTTCGTTTAGAGTTGGTTGCATCGTGGGTTTGAAGCAAACAGAGAAACACGTTCTTGGGAGAGTTTTCACGTGACTTGATATGAATTTCGTGTGCTGATGGGACTCTAATTCCTGTACTGCACATGTATGGAGAACTCTGAGTTGCAATAGACGCGTGAAGGATGTAAAGAAAGATATAAAACCATAAGTTTGGAAATAATATATTCCCGAGTAATGGCTTTGCTGTGAGAGAATTTGGAGACATTATTACGAGATATTTTGAAGTTGTTGTGTATATAAAGCGTGTTCTGGCATCTTAGAGGGGGGACGGAGAGTTTGGGAGAGTTTTGGAGAAGACAGAGGCGATAATCAGAACCACCAGAAATATTTTTCTGCTGATGCTCATCTGAAGAACACGAAGAACAGACCATCCAAGACAGTCGTTTTTCAACAGTCTACAGAATCAGCGACAGTACTGTTCTATCGTTCTTTTCAGTTTGTAACAATAAAACTGTTACAAACCCGGTTTTATCATTATTTCTCCCATTTCATCTTTGTAAGCACCCTTTGAGCAATAAAAATGAATTTTGAGCGTGTTTCCATGATGATGAGCTAATTCTCGCGCAACCAAGGCAATTGATGAAGCTATCTATGCATGAATGATTGGTAACAATTTTATTTTCTCTAATTTACAATTTATAATTCATTCAATCACCGTTTTTGCGGAGTTCTAAATGTTCACATAATTTTCTTAATTACTTGTGATTCAATTTGATAGATTATACTTTGTTCAATCGATTGATAGTCTATTCTTAGGGAATACAATTAATATTTGGGAATATGTTTGATTATGTGTGAATTAAGAAATAAAGGACTTAGAGGATAGTCAGAGTTTTGAAACATATTTGGTATCGTTCATTCATGTGTAATACTGGAATCTAGTGTCTTAGTTACTTTTAATATCTTGAAATCAATTTTGCAACAAATTTTCTATTTTTAAGTTTTATAAGTCTAAAATCTTTTGCTTTCACAAGTCTCAACGAACTTATTACTACAACTCAATTGAAAATCATATCAACTACGCACAACATGTGATGTTTCAATTATATAAAAATATAGTGCGGAAAAGAAATAACACAAACACCAGAAATTTTGTTAACGAGGAAACCGCAAATGCAGAAAAACCCAGGGACCTAGTCCAGATTTGAACACCACACTGTATTAAGCCACTAAAGACTCTATCCTCCTACAAGTTAACTTCACAATGGAATGTATTTGAGCCCTAACCAATCCCATAATGATTAAGGTACATTCACGTTCCATACGCCTCTTGAACCACGTCAGAATCTGCACACTTGATTCCCTTAGTTGATCTCACCCACAACTAAAAGTTGGTACGACCCAAAGTCGAAGACTTGATAAACAGATCTGTCTCACACAGAAAAGTCTATTGAATAGATAAATCTGTCTCCCACATAAATCCCTACGAGTTTTTGTTCCGTCTTTTGATAAATCAAGGTGAACAAGAACCAATTGATACACCAGTCTTATATTCCCGAAGAACAGCCTAGTAATATCAATCACCTCACAATAATCTTAATCATATGGAAGCGAAACAAGATATTGTGGAATCACAAACGATGAGACGAAGATGTTTGTGACTACTTTTTATCTTACCTATCGGAGATTAAATCTCAAGCAAATCTTAAAGAAGATAGTAATCACACGATAGAACAAAGTAAGATCAGAACACACAACTACAGAGAAAATAGTTGGGTCTGGCTTCATAATCCTAACGAAGTCTTTAAGTCGTTAACCTATAATGATTTTAGGTAAAACCTAGGTTAAAGGAGAATCAACTCTAGTCACAACTAGTATCACACAGGAGGTGTGGGGATTAAGTTTCTCAGTTGCTAGAGTTCTCCCTTATATAGTCTTAAAATCAGGGTTTGCAATCAATGCTACCTTGGTAACAAAGCATTCAATATTCACCGTTAGATGAAAACCTAATTAGAGTCAAGCTAATACCTTTCAACCGTTAGATCTAACTTAGATTGTTATACACAAATGAAATGTGACTTCATTTAGATATGAGTAAACGTATCTAAATGTGTGCACATAGTTGGCTCAACAATAGTTAACCGAAGTTAGAAATATGAACACTTTCATATCAATCTAATCTTAATCACAACTAGTTCAAATGACTCAAATGAAACTAGTTATGGAGTTGCTCAATTGTTTATATTCTCATAGAAGTATACAAGACACAATTGAAGCAAAATCAATTTTGATTCACTCGAATAAATTCATGAACATTATAGCCACGGTTTTCAAAAGATTGCATTCCTTAGTCTATAAATGTAATTGTTCATGAACAAATCGATTTTAGAACTTAACCCACTCAAGTATGCAAACGGGTACGCATACTAAGAGTTCCAGACTTGGTATGGGTTTGCCAGTATGCGAACGGGTACGCATACTGTCGTACGTGACCAAACTCGGTTGAATTCCCGGACTTGAACTTTTCAGCCGGTACACATACGGGTATGCATACTAAGTTCCCGGACTTCAACTATCAAATCAGTACGTATAAGGGCATGCATACTATGGTTTCCAAACTTTGAATAACTTGCAACATTTAGCATACAAGTACACATACTATGCTATATCCAATCAATGGTTAATCGTCCTAAACTCCATCTTAATCATTGAAACATTCTTGGAAGACGGAAATAGTTGTCTCACACAAACTATTAGCTTCAAAGCAATTTTCAAGTGATCAATAGATCAATACGAAACATTACGAGTCTACATAAAATGATTGTCTCACGCAAATCATGTAAGATGTTACCAGGCGATTCTCACATGATCATCTTTTGACTTTCGTCAAGAATAAAGATGAACTTGGTTAAAGCGAAAGCTTACCAACACATATTTCGAGAAATATGTAAGCGAGTTAAACTCAGCTCGAAATATCAAATGTGTATAATATAAAGTCTATATATCTATAGGACTTTTGTCTCAATAGGAGATATAATAGAAATAAACTTATGAGTGATAGATCAGTTCAGGTCTCCACATACCTTTTGTTGATGAAGTTCCACAAGGTCCCTTTAGTAGTTCTTCGTCCTCAATCGACAAACGCCGTGAAGTCTAAAGCTCAACTACACATTTTATCTTAATCCAAGACATAACTATAAGTAGACTAGAAATCAAGACTTGTAGTTTTCGCAACTAAACTTGACAAACAAGCTTGAGATAACAACGTTGCGAGTTCGACCGAGCAGTGCTCTAACACTTGGTCCTAGCATGAAAAAATATATTAGACGCTAAATCTATTGCGCTTATATTATCACAATACAATTAGACTGGATGCTTAATAGAAATATGTAATTCAACTAGTAAATAAGACAATCATTGCAATTCCATAACAACAGCAGTTAAACGTTTGTACTCTATCTCAGCAGAGCATCTTGAAATAGTGGGATGTTTCTCCGAAGTCCAAGAAACAAGAGACGAACCCATAAACATTGCATAACCAGAAGTGGATCTCCATGTATCAGGGCATCCAACCCATCCAGATTCGGAATAACCTTTTAAAGAATGAATATCCCAAGCTTTCAAAGAAATACCACACCCAAAAGTACCTTTGAGGTATCTTAATATCATCTTAACAAGCATTAGATGGACATCAGTGGGTATGCATGAATTGCGAAACGTAATTAACACCAAAATATATGTCGGGCCTAGTATGAGTAAGATATTGAAAACTACCAATTAAAGTTCTGAGTAGGATCTTGTAATAATACACCATCATGAATAGAAGCTCTAGAAGATTTGACCACTTGTATGTTACAGGGCTTTGAGTTTAATATATTAGCTCTATACAACAAGTCAAGCATATATTTATTCTGTGTAAGTAAAATCTCAGAAGTAGTTCTATAAGCCTCAACACCAAAAAAATATGTCAACTCTACAAGTATTTTTATTGCAAACTCAACACTCAAGAACTTAATCAGAGCATCAAGTAAAACAGAAGAACTACTAGTTAAGAGAATATCGTCAACATATAATAAAAGAACCATCATGTCAGAATAAGTAGTAAATACAAACATGGAATTATCACTGACAGATCATTAAAAATCATAAGATAATAAGAATGAACTGAATCTATCATTTCAAGTTCGCGGTGCCTTATTAAGACCATAAAGACCAAATGGCATAAATGATTCAAAAAATCATGATTAACAAAACCCGGAAGTTGTTGCATATAAACCACTTTATTCAAGAAACCATGAAGAAACACATTTGAAATATCCAATTGAAGAACATGCCAATGATGAGTAACATCATGAGTTAATACTACTCTTATAGTTGGAGATTTTACCACTAGACTAGATATTTCACAATAGTCAAGACCATCCTGTTGATCATAACTTTTCGCAACTATCCTGGATTTAAATCTATCAACATCCTATCTGAATTTAATTTCACCTTATAGACCCATTTAGAACTTAAAATGTTCATAAGAGGTTCAGGTAAAACATACTCCCATGTATCATTATCCATTAATGCAGTATTCTCTTGTTTCATAGAAGACATCCATTTAGAACATTTGAATGCAGACTTAAAACTTTTTAGCTCAGAAATATCAGTCAATAAGGAAGAAGAGAAAGCATAGGAAACAGGATAAGGAGAAGAATAGTTAACAACATAATTAGTAAACTGTTTAGGCTTAGAGATACCTCTCTGATATCTAGTAACTATTTCATTTGTAAGAGAAGTCAAATCAGAAGATAAAACAGAGAAAGATTCTACAGGTGCTGACTCGGAAGGTAATTCAGAAGATTCTATGATGGAGTCTGAAACTGAAAAATTATGAGATTGAAAATAAAATTGAGATTCATCAAATTTTACATGTCTCGAAATATGTAATTTCATGGTTAGTTATAGGATCAAAACATTTATAGGCCTTATGCAAAGGACTATATCCAAGAAAAATGCATTTAACCTATTTAGGAGACTGTAACACCCCAAATTTTTGGGCCTAGATTCCGACCCAAATCCAAGCCCAAAATCCAAAATGCTACTTTTAATATCAAGCCTAGACTTCTACACTTGTCCCAAGTCCAAACGACTAATTCTTTGTCTAGTCTTTATTTATGTTCTTCAGAAATTATGTCGCAGCAGATACATAAAAATTCTTTTAGGAAGATTTAACCGTTACTTTGAAATGAGTTACACATGAACCCTAGAAAACTTTAGTTTATCATAAAAATTGATTCACCGTTAAACGTTCCAGATTCAATCCAAAAAGGGTCACATGTTTAAGGAAGAATCATAAAACATAAAAAGACATCAGTTCACTCCAAAAATGTTACAGAACCCAATTAAAATTCAAAAATTATTATGATTATACATTTTGAATCCTACCTAAGTATAGTTCCATTCATAAATTTTCTAAAATTTTTACTTTACCTTAAAGGCCTTTTGACCACAGTCAAACGCGTAGTTGACCAGAACTGCAGAAAAGAAAAACAGAGATAGTCCATTTTATAAAAATCGTATAAAATCACTCACAACTCTAAATCAGATTTTGTTTACCATTTTAAAAAGGAAAACAAAATATATTCAAGTTCACAGAAGACAGCTAAGCCTAAAACATGTCATAGAATAGTTTGAAAATAGTAAAACTTCTATATAGTTGGATCTGTCAGAAAATTCCTGAATTTCGTATAGTGAAAAAAATGTTTTAAAAGTATTTCTAAAACTCATAAAATTCCGAAAATTTTATAAACACATTCTGCAGGAGTTTTCCATAGATTAAAAATAGAATGGCACGAAAATATATTATAGAATAATTATCATTAACAGTCAAACCAACACGACTCAGACATTTTCATTGTCTAATCAAAGAGAATTTTCTTAACGTAACATTGTTTTATTGTTTATACATTAACCCATTAATCTACAAAGTATTAATAATCAATAAATAATCAATAAATACTCAATAAATCATAAAAAAGAGTTTTATGATACTTTATTACAATTTTCCAATCACAGATCCTATGCAAACTACTAATCAAAGCACCAAAACCGATCTCTATGCTTTTCCGCCATTAGCTCGTTCTGGTGCCATAAAATCTGGAATTTTTTGTCATGAAACGACGTGAGTTGTGACATCCAGTAGGAAAAGAAGCAACAAAACATTTTATGCAACAATTTTCAATTTCTTTTAAAAACATCTAGCATGATTAACAACACCGCAAACACATGGAAACACCACATCCATAAACAACAATAAATTCAATCAATCCACTCGCCCCAGGAAGCCCATGGGTTTAGTAATCAAATGGGAGACAACCATCAACTCCTAATGAGCCCCATGTTGGTTTAGGGAGGCAACCTTCAACTCCCAAGGATATCTCGTACCCCTTCAAAAAGGCAAATCTTTTGGGAAGCAACCATCAATTCCCAAAGACCGTAATTTATCAAACATATACACACATCACACAACTTCACCATCATCATGAAATCAATAAATACAATACCGTCAATCACATCACCATAATAATTAAAACCAACAAATATGAATTTAAATAATTTTAACTCAAATAAAACAAGATTTAGTAAGTGTTGCGCCTACCTCGAATCGCAAATCCAAAAACTATCAGCAACACAACGAAGAGATTTATCACCGTTGAAAATGTGTCATATATATATATATAATAACCTAAAAATCTCTAGCTACTTCTTCTGATCAAGGTTTCATTTTCTATATATCCTTCACGACTACAAAAATAATAACCGGAAGCAAAAGGAAAAGTTGCGGCTAGGTTATATATGCTAGAACTCCAAAACGAGCTAAACCTAATTTCAAGTACACGTCCTTAAGAATTTTTGGTCAAACTAATGACCACTAATAGCCTATTAAAGGATAACATGTGGCAAGAACTTAACAATAAAATTGGTGAAATCCATTTCTTCTGTTTGCTACCTAACTAAACACGTTTTCACCCATAGCTTAAGTTAGAACTACTGATTCCATTTTCTTGGTGTTTTACATAAATGAACAACCAATAGTTATGCGACACATGGCGTATTAAATATCATGAGAAAAAGATGTTTCCTTAAACTATCTGTCCACTAAAAATATAAACTTGATTTAATTCGACAACTTTTCTTAATTGAATAATCCCTGTAATTAGCACTTGCTAAGCTAAGAATTGTTATTTCTTTCCAATTATTATTATTAACGCACGTTCTAACTACAAATAATCACAATACACCGACTATGAAATTATATTAACTAAATATATTTTAATTACAATTTGATAAATCTTAAATATTTAATAAAAAAAATGACTTATGTTTATACGAGATACTAGGAGTATAAATAAAAATATAAAATTACCCTCAAACTCTTTAAAAATGAAATTACAAAATTACCCTTTTAGCAAAAGACGAAAATAGCCTTGAAAATCGGACAGATATTACAACCTCACACACTTCAAAAAATTTAGTCCCTAAATTTAAGGTAACACAGTGACAAAAAAAATTCAAGGTAAAATGGAAAACACGCAACCAATTTAATCGAAACACTATTAACATTTATTATTGTTTGCGCAACAACTAGCTCCGAAATGATCCAATTGCTGATCTGATACCAAACTGTAACACCCCAAATTTCGGGCCTGAATTCCGACCCAAATCCAAACCCAAAATCTGAAATGCAAATTTTAATATCAAGCCTAGACTTCTACACTTGGCCCAAGTTCAAACGACTAATTCTTTGTCTAATTTTTATTTATGTTCAATTCAGAAATTCTGTCGCAGCGGATACATAAAATTTCTTTTAGGAAGATCTAACCGTTACTTTAACATGAGTTTTAATACACATGAACCCTAGAAAACTCTAGTTTATCATAAAAATTAATTTCACCGTTAAACGTTCTAGATTCAATCCCAAAGAGTCACATGTTTAAAGAAGAATCATAAAACAAAAACAAATATCAGTTCACTACAAGAATTTTACAGAATCCAATTCAAATACAAAAATTATTATGGTTATACATTTTGAATCCTACCTGAGTATAGTTCCATTCATAAATTTTCTATAATTTTTAGTTTATCTTAAAGACCTTTTGACCACAGTCAAACACGTAGTTGACCAGAACTGCAGAAAAGACAAACATAGATAGTCCATTTTATAAAATCGTATAAAATCACTCACAACTCTAAGTCAGGTTCGGTTTATCATTTCAGAAATGAAAACGAAATATCTTCAAGTTCACAGAGACACCAAAACCTAAAACATGCCATAGAATAGTTTGAAAATAGTAAAACTTCTATATAGTTGAATCTGTCAGAAAATTCCTGAATTTCGTATAGTGAGAATTTCTTTTTCTAAAACTATTTCTAGAAATCAAAAAATTCCTAAAATTTTATAAACACATTCTGAAGTAGTTTTATATATATATTAAAAATAGAATGTCATGAAAATATATTATAAAATAATTATTATTAACAGTCAAACCAACATGACTCAGAAATTTTCATTGTCTAATCAAAGAGAATTTTCTTAACGTAGTATTGTTTCATTGATTATACATTAACCCATTGATCTCCAAAGTATTAATAATCAATAAATACTCAATAAATTATCTTTATGATATTTTATTACAATTTTCCAATCACATATCCTATTCAAACTACTAATTAAAGCACCAAAACCTATCTCTATGCTTTTCCGCCATTAGTTCCTTGTGGTACCATAAAATCTGGAATTTTTTGTCATGAAACGACGTGAGTTGTGACACCCAGTAGGAAAAGAAGCAACAAAACATTTTATGCAACATTTTTCAATTTCTTTTAAAAACATCTAGCATGATTAATAACACCGCAAACACATGGAAACACCACATCCATAAACAACAATAAATTCAATCAATCCACTCGCCCCAGGAAGACCATGAGTTTAACAATCAAATAGGAGGAAACCATCGACTCCTAATGAGCCTCATGTTGGTTTAGGGAGGCAACCTTCAATTCCCAAGGATATCTCGTACCCCTTCAAAAAGGTAAATCTTTTGGGAAGCAACCATCAATTCCCAAAGACCGTAATTTATCAAACATATACATACATCACACAACTTCAACATCATCATGAAGTCAATAAATACAATACCATCAATCACATCACCATAATCATTAAAACTAATAAATATGAATTTAAATAATTTTAACTCGAATAAAAACAAGATTTAGTTAGTGTTGCGCCTACCTTGAATCGCAAATCCAAAAACTATCAACAACCCAACTAAAAGCTTTATCACCATTGAAAATGTTTCCTATATATATACCAACCTAAAAATCTCCAACTACTTCTTCTGATCAAGGTTTCACTTTCTATATATCCTTCACGGCTACAAAAATAATAATGGGAAGCAAAAGGAAAAGTTGCGGCTAGGTTATATATGCTAGAACTCCAAAAACGAGCTAAACTTAATTTCAAGTACACGTCCTTCAGAATTTTTGGTCACACTAATGACCACTAATAGCCTATTAAAGGATGACATGTGGCAAGAACTTAACAATAAAATTGGTGAAATCCATTTATTCTGTTTGCTACCTAACTAAACACGTTTTCACCCATAGCTTAAGTTAGAACTACTGATTCCATTTTCTTGGTGTTTTACATAAATGAACAACCAATAGTTATGCGACACATGGTGTGTTAAATATTATGAGAAAAAGATGTTTCCTTAAACTATCTGTCCACTAAAAATATAAACTTAATTGAATTATCCCTGTAATTAGCATTTGCTAAGCTAAAATATATTTCGATAACTTTTCTTAATTGAATTATCCCTGTAATTAGCACTTGCTAAGCTAAGAATTGTTATTTCTTTCCAATTATTATTAACGCATGTTCTAACTACAAATAATCACAATACACCGACTATCAAATTATATTAACCAAATATATTTTAATTACAATTTGGTAAATCTTAAACATTTAATAAAAAAAATGATTTATGTTTACACGAGATACTAGGAGTATAAATAAAAATTTAAAATTACCATCAAACTCTTTAAAAGTGAAATTACAAAGTTACCTTTTTAGTAAAAGACGAAAATAACCTTGAAAATCAGACGGATATTACAGGGATAACTTATCAAGTCTAGAGTGAACAAGATAAGGAAAACAAGCAATACCAAACACCAGAAGAGTAGACAAATGAGGATTATTATCAAAAAGAACTTGGTGCGGAGATTTGAAGGGTAAAACATAGGTAGGAGTATGATTAATTAAGTAGGTAGCTGTAAGAAAAACATCACACCAATAAGACTTAGGACAAGAAGTAGTTATTAAAAGAGTGTTACATATTTCAGTGATATGCCGATGTTTTCGCTCTTCCAAACCATTTTGTTCTGAAATTTTGGGACAAGAAATGCACAAAACAATATATTAGAGCATTGCTCGGTCGAACTCGCAAGTGTTTCTATATCAAGCCTGTTGTCAAATTTAGTTGTCAAAACTATATCTTGATTTCTAGTCTACAATTAGTTAAGTCTCGGTCTAGGATAGAGGTAGTTGAGAAACGAACCAGTCATCATTTGCGTTATACCGTTTGAAGGCGAAGATAACTCGAAGATTTTGGAAAACTTCATTAACAAAAGGTAAGTCAAGACTGAACCACCTATTTCTCAAGTTATATTCACCTTTCTATCCTTGAGACGTTTGTCGCATAACTAATTAGACTAACTTGCATAGACAAGAATTTCGAGTCGAGAACTAATTATTTAGTTTACGAACTTCTCGGTATATAATGACTAAGCTTAATGAAGATTTCTTCATACTTGATCAATTTAGGTGGAGAATAATTTATTGTTCGAAACCAAATCATGATTCAAGTTTATCATTCGAAAATATCCTGGAACAGTGATATGTGTCGTTGATGTTATTCGGGAATGTTTGGAATTGGTTTAGAGAAATATAGAACTACTGTATTAAGAATACAAGACAATATTATCAGTCATACAAACTGAGAAAACTGTTATATGTCTGAATCCGTATTACATGTATTCATACACGTAACGGAGTAGCTATATATCGACTTTCAGATTTGTGTGATATGCATACTCGCATGTACATCATGGCAAAATCTGTTTGTTTCGTGATCTGGATAGGTATTATATTCGTATACAAACCATTGTGGAACTGTGGTAAGATAACCGGGTTAAAATAATCAAAACGGTATGCGAGCCAAAACCGTTTTATGTTCTAGAACCAGTTTAATACCCAAACCGATACGCAAACTAAATGTTATGTGAACTCCGGAATCGCCAAAGGTCCTAAGTTTGCAAACCGGTACGTGAACATAAAAGTTCTGTAGTCTCCGGAACTTTGATTTGGTTCAAATTTAACAAACCGGTACGTGAATTGAAAAGTTCTGTAGAGTCCGGAACTCGGTAATTGCATAAGTACGCTAACCGGTTCATGAACTAAGAAGTTCTATTGATTCTAGAACTCAGTCATTGTATATAGTTTGCAAACCGGTCCACATACTGTGACTCAGCCGATTCACGAACGGTTCAAGTAATTGTACTTTGTACATTTACAAACTATATCGATTATGATTGAATTGCGATTAAATTATTTCCTTGAAGTAACTTTCATTTGATTACTTCTCTAATTAACACTAGACTCATTTGATCACATGATCGTGACTCAATATTAACGTCTTGTGAACATGAAAATGAGTGTTAAGATTTTAAGTTCAAATCGTGTAGTTTCGGCTAATCATGTTGAACATAGTCTTTATATACTTTTCGGTTATGGTTTACCTAACTATAGTGTGTATCTTGTATATGTGAATAAGATTCAAAGCTTTCATCTAATAGTGAATATTGATTGCTTGGGCCCAAAGTTATCTTAGCTTAAACCTAAAGCAACCTAGGATTTGAAGTCTATATAAGGGGAACCCTTGGCAATTGGGATTTTTGAATCCTGATACTACTTTTTGGTGTATCATAGTTGTATCTAGAGTCTTCCTCTCCAGAAACCCTTTTAGGGTTTAGCGACTACAAAGAATTCATTGGGATTCGTGAAGCCAGGTCCAGTTATGTTTTATTTAGATAACTTGAGTATCCTGATCTTGATTGTTTGTAGAGCCTTTCTCTATCAATCAAGACAGATAGTAATCAACAAAGTCTATTCGTCTCATACTTTATTGATTCCACAAGTTTTATACTTGTGAGGTGAATAATAATCTAGGATGCACTTCGGGTTGTATAAGTCCGGATTGTGAGGATAGCCAGACTTTTGTCTAAGTTGTTATCGATTTCCATCACATAGATCTATCGTCTGATCTGATCATCCATTTAGATCGTAAATCAGGAAATAAATAATAGGCTTAATATGTGGGAAGAAAAATTGGTTTAAAGTCTTCAATTGCGTGGAATCCTGTTGGGATTCAAAAGGTGTAAGGAGCGCGACTGTACCTGAATCAATGAGAGATTGAGTTCGGGATCAACTACATTCCAGATCAAAGTTAATTGGTATTAGGCTAGTATCTGTAGCGACTTAATACAGTTTGGTGTTCAATCTGGACTAGGTCCCGGAGTTTTTATGTATTTGCGATTTCCTCGTTAACAAAATTTCGGGTGTCTGTGTTTTTTCTTTTTCTGTATTATATTGTTTATCTTTATAAATTAAATATCACAGGTTGTGCGTTGATCAATCACACTAGCTAGGTCCAACCTTGTTAGTTGGATAAAACTTGATTGATCCTTGGATATTGGTCTTTGGTACCGTCCAAGAACTCTCTTTATATTTAGGTTCACGGATTCAATTCTGTAAACGTTCAAACAACAAGAGAGAGAGAGATATAACTCTAGGCACTTTCCTTGATCGATTTTTTACTCTCGAAGTTGTGTTGAGTTTGTCCATACAGATTGCCTAAGAAAAAGTTGGTGGTGTATTTTGGTACCTCCGGCGTTTTCAGTTGGTATCAAAGCAGACAAACACGTTAAGACCTAATAAGTTTGTGTTTGAAGCATTTTGATCATATGGACAGGAGTGAAAAATTACTTATGGTGGAAAATCGCTATGCGTTCCTTTATACAAGCCCGTGACTTTGAGACATGTAAAATTGTAGTTATTGGATAATACGCACCAACGGTTGTTGTAGACGGAGCTACTGTTGCGAAGCCATTGATGCAATATAGTGAAACCGAGATAAGTGCTTCAAAGCATATTTCTGACGGGTTAAACGGTATTATCCACGCCATAAGCCTGGATCTTCAGCACCATGTGACTTCGTGCACTAATTCTAAAGATGCTTGGGATATCTTAGAAACCGTAATTGAAGGGGATACCTCAGAGAAATATATTAGGCTTCAAAACCTAACTTCTGACTGGTAAAACCTCTGTATATCTGATGAGGATTCGTTTGAAGAATTTAATCAAAAAGTATCTAGTATTGTTAATGTTTGTTTTGCATTGGGGAAGACTATTTCCCAAAAGGACATTGTGATGAAAATTCTCCGGTCCTTACCAGCAAGATATGAGGCTAAGAAACATTCCATCATAGAAGGAAATAACCTTGATACACTTTCCAGGAACACTCTGGTTGGAAAGTTGAAAATCTTTGATATAGAACACAAAAGAGACAATCATTATATTTCAAATGTGGGAAAAACATTTAATGATAAATCTCTAAGTCCCAAAAAAATTGATGAAAAATATGAGAACACCCTTAATCAAACTCTGTCATTTTTATATAACAGTTGAAGAAAACTCTTAGACATAGAAAGAGGAAAAGTCATAAAAAATCATTAATCAAGAATAAGGATAAAAAGGTTCATATAGACAAACATGCTATAATATTTTCCAAATGTCTTGGTCATGGTTATCACATATCCATGTGTCCCAACAAGGACTATTGTGAGAAAACTAAAGTCTGGATGGCAATCTTAGACTATTGTTCTGAGGATGAGTCACCCAATGCAGTTCTTCTCACATATTTTCATAATGAAAAAGTTCATGATTCAAACAATTTTAATAAAAATACACATTGGAAAATGCTCCTTCCACAAGTGAGTAAGGAAATTCTTTCAGTAAAGGTTGAAATCCCACAAAAAAGGAACATGTGGACTAAACGAAATAAGAATCTGGAATGTGAATTAGAGAAATTGAAACAGGAAAAAAAATGCTCGTATCATCTGATGAAATCAACTGTTCGGAAAAAGAAGAAACGGTCTCGTCCAAAAAAATCTTGCAAAAACAGTAAATACCACTCTTCGTATAACTCTCTCACACTTAAACAAGAGAATTTTAAGACTAGGAGTAAGAAGATGATATGCGAACCTCCAAGGTTCTTGAATGAAAGACGTACTTGTTCAAAGGATAAATCTGCTCTAAAGTCTAACTCTCTTGGAGCAAGGGCTATGGAGTGAGGGTTCTCATTTAATATGAATGAGTTTCATTAGATTGATCTAAATTGGTGCTACCATGGAGTGATAATACCCACTAATTCATCAATAGCCACTCATACACTCATTGGAATGAATGAGTGGGCGACAGTGGACACTAAGCGGCTGATTTTCAACTGTTTGGGAAAAAAACACCTTGAGCGGCTAAATTTTTGCTTCTCAAGCCTAATTTTAGAGTTTTATTAATTTAAAAGTCTTATAAGAGGGACCCCCAGTTAGGTTTTCTTATTAAAAAATAAAATAAAATACAGGGAGGCACATATTTAGCCGTTTGGAGAGAAAAATTCTCTCCAATGGGATAAACATCAGCCGCTTAGTCCCTTAATTTAGTTCCCTAAGGTTACAAAACACTCTTTCACTCAGTTTCTCACTCAATTTGGCAGTGAATGAGTGTTAAAAACACTTATTCCATAGCCCTTGATCTTACCACTATATTTCAGAAACAGGAAAAAGTTCAGAAAAGAGAAATGTCTGAACTCTTAAAAGAAGTGAACATGGAGATTTACAGACTACAAGGAACGATCCACATATTTTTGAAGAGAATACGTGAGGAAAAGGTAATAGACTCATATACGCTCTCTCAGTACGTTGAAAAGGTAAGTAGAAGATCTAAACTAAATATGTATGTTCCTAAAAGCCACTTGATCCTGCGCTAAGCAGAGGAAGTTGTCACTTGTAGTAACTCTCTTGTTGGTTGTTATCCCTCCCTTAAATGAGAGTAAGAGTTAAAAGGGGAATAAGTGTCAAATTCTCTATGATTCTTGTGCTTTACAATAAATTGTAGATGGTAGAGTTTCATTCCCTGAAAAAATCCATGTCCAACCAAGACTGATACTCCTTGTGCTCTAAACTTACTTATTGAGCTAAGGAAGATAACTGTTATGGCACATAGTCATGAGAAGTTGACAATCTTGTGTGAAATATATAAGTCTAGGGTAAAGGTTTTAATGGAATTTATCTATAAGATTAAGATATATCTAAGTTCTCTAAGTTCGGTAACCTAGGTTGGAAAAAGTTATTTCTCTTTCAGAAACCATTTAGGTTCGGGAATACCTCATGTTTTCTTCAAGCTTCTCGAGCAAGGAGGATGAAGTCTGAACGGTGCAACTTCCAACAAGGAAAATCAGGTTTGAGTCATCTGATAGTAATTCTTGTCAAGACAAAGGTGAATCTACACCTAGTGACAATCAACCAAGATCTCAATTAGATGAATTGTCTCTCAAAATGAATCTTGTTCTTGAACAAGTTCAAGCACTAAGATCTGAACTACAAGTCTCCACAAAGAGGATTGAAGAGAAAATAGAACTGGTTGAATCCAGGTTGTATCTTATTGAAGAGGAACTTGATGACTACGGAAACTATGAAAATAGTCTAGGAATATCTGAGTATAACTCTTCTAGATCATTTTTTATCTAGGAAACTTCTTTTGAGGATTTTATTCTCGGGAAGGATAACTAGGGTTTGATATAACAAAGATTGTGAATACACATAGCTATTTCAGAAGTTTTTCATCTTGCATGTTTTTAGATTTATTTATTTAAATTCTAGAGTTGTTGGAAGATGAACTTGCAGTATGTAATCATTATTGGTTTAATTAATACAAAATTTCTATGAAATATTTTTGCTTTTACGTTCTCGTGAATCGAGCTAATATTTTATATATGCTCAGAAACTAAATCTATTATGTTTTTATAAACGGAAAATAAAACAAACTCTTTGAGATTTTTCTCGCAGTATTGATCTTTTTGTGATCACACTTCTCTGTTTTGCTGCTTGACACACTCAGTAAGATTCTTTTATGTTGAGTAAAATCGAGCAAAATTGTATCGTTGTTCGTAATTGGCCTTGAGATCAATTTATGTCGATAATATGGATACAAATCCTTGTGATTTTTTAATGTCCAAAATCCTTCTTTTTCACGAAAGTAAGCTCACCCATGTTGTTCTCTCGAGAATGAAATTTTATGGGGGAGAGTTCTTAAATGAACATGTGCTTAATTGTTATATCTTTGTGGGGAGTGTGGCTGTGGAATTATAAAGGTGATGCTTGTATCTTTTTAATCTCCTAGGATGACCGCTAGGTATTTATTACCATGTGATATCATCTAAATAAGTTGATACGAGGAGTTGCATTTTAACTATGTTATTATGTAGTATCTCCATCTTCCTTAAAACTTGAGACATCGTTTGGTTGTGTTCATTATGATCCCATGATTTTCGTACCTTTGTTAATTTTATTGACAAAAAGGAGGAGAATTATTTAGTAGTTTCATACTACATGCATACGGTTTACGGATCATTATGTAAGGGATGGGGTGGGTGAGTGGGGTGAATCATTTAAGCAATAGGTTTACCTATTGAAAAAAAAATGTAAGTATTGATTAAGGGGAAGAAACATATCACCATAGTATTATTTCAAAGTTGAGATACAATTGAACTTTGGAGAGAAGATAATAATACCATATTTCTGTATAACAACGATTGAGAATATTTGTTTTCAAAAAGTTGTCATCGCTATGGAATCGGGTCTTCAACAACAACGATGTTGAGTTGAACACGTTCAGAATCATTGGTACTTGAAATAACTAAGAGTGAGTTGGAGTAACCAAGGAAATCAAGAAGACATATGTGTTAAATAGTTTTGTCACTAAAATTGATAAAGAGGGAGATTGTTAGAGCATTGCTCGGTTGATGTGTTTTCAAGTTGTTGTAGTAAAAAGGTTCGTTGAGACTTGTGAAAGAGGATTTTTAGACTTAATTTTTATAAATAAAAATAGCAAACTAAATTAAAAAGATGTTGTGAGAATTATGGAGAGACTGGGACTAGGATTCCGCTATTTACCAATTCCAAAGTGACACTAATTATAATCATGCAATTTCACATGTTCAAATTGATTCTCAACTATTTCAAAAGTAGATTTTTTGAAACAACAAATGTTAATCCAAAGCATGAGACATCAAAACCCTAGGCTAAGCATGTTCCATCAAAAGAAAATACAATTGTTTAACAAAAACCATAAAATCTATTTTCAATCTAGGCAAATAATCATAAATAAAAATTGCACAAATTAAATAATTAAGAATTACCACTTTTTCATTGGAAAGATAGCATCCTCTGTTGTCCCAAGGATTGGGTTTAGCTTATCATTGTGGAAACGCGCTCAAAAGTTGATTTCATTGCTCAAAGTGTTTACAAATGATGAATTGGAGAAAAACTATTAAAAATCGGGTGTTTGCAACGTTTTTAATTGTTGCAAAACACTGTTACATAAAACGATAAAAGTCGTTCAGCTTCTATGACCCCCGCCTATGTGTCGTTATCACTGTTGATAAACGACTGTCTTCGTGAGTCTATTATTCGTGTTCTTCAGTTCTGCAGCAGCAGAAATGGTGTTCTCTGCAACTCGATGTTTCAGCTCTGTGATGCTCTGTAACTCTCCCAAACTCTCCACCCCCCTTCCTGTAGCTCGACCCCTCCTATTTATATACCACCAGAGTCCCAAAATCTCGAGTAAATGTCCCCAAATCTTGCATTGAAGTCTCGGAGATTTTATTCTCCTTTTCTTTCCTTTCATGCTTGTAGCTGTTAAAATCTCTCTTCATCAAAAATACCGAATCCCCAATGAATATACTTCCCTAACTACACGTATCTTCCACAATAACTCTGTATAATTCTCTCTTCAATTCTGTGCAGATACGAGAATATTTCCTTCCCTTTTTTTCTTCCACACGCGCCTGTTGCTTCCAAGTATTGTGTACTCCCTCCAAACATGTTGAGTCACCATCCAAAAGCATAACAAAATGAGGATAGCGCACTCAGGTCACACGTAACTGCCGTAAATAGCTTGGGAAAAATCTAGAAAATATCTCCTTCTTTGTTTCATGAAATCATGAGATTCTTTCTTTGCACACGTATCTTGTAGTGATATTCCAACCAAACATGCTGAATACTCATAACATATTGAGTCAAACTCGAGTCGCCTCATGTATTCCTCCAAAAATATAACCATAACTCCGAGATATCATCAAGCTCCATGTTTTGGTTCAAACACAGGAAATCTTCCTTCTTTAGCGATTCTACCAAACATACCTTCCCTGTTTAGATAGAACAGGGTCAAACCAATCAAATACCATGATTAAATCTCCCTAAAACACTCCGCAGATCAAATCCAGGAGTACGCAGAAGAGAAGATATTTTCCCGCCAAATTTATGTTCACGACCATGAAGAAGGGGTGCCTCTAGCGAAGTCTGGAGTGCCTTTAGTACGTGGGTGGAAATAGTATCCAGGGGTGCAAATAGATGTGGGCGCCCCTTATTAATTAAGGTACCCCTTATCCAAAGTGAAGGTCTGAATAGCGGGCGTCCTCCGGGGTGCAAATAACATTTTTTTTTCGAGCCAATTCTCCACAATATTTATTTTCCAAAAATACCTAAAAATACATAAAAACAATATTAGTACAAAAATCGAGTTCCAACAATATAGACATTGAGGACAATTTAGACGCAAAAATGTGTCTATCAAATACCCCCAAACTTATTATTTGCTAGTCCTCGAGCAAATCTAATCTAGAAAATAAAAATGACTACACTTAGCACGTGCAGCAAGCCGTTAAACCGCTAGGTGGACCTAGCGGCGGAGTGTTGTCTCCGGAGGGTTTACCAGAGCTGTACCCATAAAACCATTACTCCATACCCTAGATATCTATGCAGAACCTTGGAAGGCACTAAAGAATCTCCTTGGTTGGCATACAAACATTGACTATATGAGGAAGTACCCTGATGCGAATTTCCAATTGTTGTACACGAGTTTGCACTCAGCATACTGTAATTCATAAATAAGTGACAGAGCTCTAGTCAGATAGTTTCTAGACATCATAACCGGAGTCAACCAATCACATGGAAAGATTATGAAGATGGATAAAGAGATGGTTAAAAGTGAATGGTGTTTCCCATATCTGTCTGAAGGCCTCTACTAAGGTGAACCTATCCTAATGGACTGAGATACCGGTCTGACTAATATCAACACATCTGGCATATACAAGGGGACCAGTGGTCGATAAATCTAACTCTAGGTCAACAACTGGCATATACAAGGGCACCAGTGGTCGACTTTATTGAATTTATTCCGATTGGTCTAATGGTCTGGTCTCTCTTCTTTTTTATTTATTTATTTGTTTATTTATTTATTTATTTTTTTGTGGTGGTATCTCAATCACTCTATTCCACCCTAGCAAAGGTAACAACTTGAATCGTGTGCCCCACCAAATCACTTAAAAAATAAAAACAGAAGGATTAGGATTCAACGAGATATGGCGAAACTACCATGTTTTTTTTAACCTGAGCTCTGTGCTTTTATGAATAGACTCTTTAGATGTTTCCATCTAATCAGATTGGTTCCTCAACTCCTACAACCAAGATGTTCCCATCCACTTAGATTGGTTAGTGCCAACCTTAATAAGCATAAATTTCTAGGCTCTGGAGTTTATTTGTTGCATCTAAGAGCTAACAAAAAGTTTCTTCCCCACCCCCAAAATTAAATCTAACATTCTCCTCAATGTTTTAAAGATGAAATGAACAATAAGAAACTGTTACCACTTGATGGATGGAAAAATAAATAAGGAAGGATATTACCGTAAGCATGAGTACCTCCCAGGAAATGCTAAATTTAAAGTCTTTAGCTAGACATCAAATACCTCAAAAAGGATTTTCACCTTCCAAAGTCATATATCAACAGTCGAAACAATTGTGGGTCCATAAGACCAAATGAAGATGACACCAGTATGAGACAACTGCACTGATTCAGAAAAATGAAAAGAAGGAGCACGTCCTCATCTAAGGTTTATGTCAAGACAACTGGGTTTATCTGCGGCGCGTAATTGAACTTCATATGTGTGTCTCGATAAATAGATTCGTCCGAAAAACGTGTCTCTAATACCTGGGTTACCTCCTAGACAGTATCAGGAGGATCGGGTTGCGGAGTCTGAAAAGACTCAAGTAATATCTCATATGTACAAGGCTCGAGTCCCAAGTTAGGTACTCTAATTAGGGATATGATACAATCACAAGAACCATCACTACCCCCGAACTTAGGGTTCACAGACAAACCTCTAACTATTTCTTGAATTTCTGGATCTTCAGAGTCCTTAAAATACTCAAGAGATTCTTCTAGTTCTTTACCCCCAAACTTAGGGTCATCATTATTCTCAGAAAAACCTAAAACTATTGCCTGAATTTCTGGGTCCATAAAATCTTTAAAATACTCAAGAGCTTCTTCTAAATATTGATCACATATCTGATCTAAGAGAATGGTTTCCTCAAAATCATCTAAAGAATCTACCAGTAAAGTGTCAAGCCAATTATCCTGAATCATATACTGAACTAAAGTGCTAATCATATTCACTTCTTCTAAATCATCGTTCTCAGAAGGTTGTCTAGTAACATTAAATACATTTGGTTCAGTGGTCATATTAACAAAGGATATGTTCATAAGCCCAGTCCTACAGTTGATGACAGTGTTAGCTGTGGCTAAAAATGGGCGACCTAAAATCACTGGGATTTGACGACTTGGGTCCTGAACAGGCTGGGTGTCTAGAACAACGAAATCCACAGGATAAATAAACTTATCAACCTCAATCAGAACATCCTCTATGACACCACGAGGGACTTTGACATACCTATCAGCTAATTGTAGTGTCATTTTAGTCGGTTTCAACTTACCAAGACCTAGCTGGGTGTATACATGATACGGGATTAAGTTAACACTAGCTCCTAAGTCAAGTAAAGATTTATCGACCATGTTATTACCAATCGCACAACATATGGTGGGGCATCCAGGATCCTTATTCTTAAGGGGTGTTTGGTTCAGAAGAATAGAACTTACCTGACCAGCTAAAAAAGCTTTCTTATGGACATTAAGCTTACGCTTTCGTGTACAAAGATCTTTAAGGAACTTTGCATAAGCAGGCATCTGCCTAATTTCTTCTAATAGCGGAATGTTGATGTTCACCTGCTTAAATATTTCCATTATCTCGTTGGAACTCGACTCCTTCTTTGTTGGGGCTAACAAATGTGGATATGGGGCTCTAGGCACAAAGGTAGACCTGTCAAGAATTTCTTGGGAATCCTTAGAGACTATTTCAGTTTCCTCGTCTACGGGCTCCTCTTGGGAAGTAGAAGGTGGAACTACAGTATGTACACTAGGCATGGCTACCTTATTGTCTACCGTTTTACCACTCCGAAGGGTTGTTATCGAGTTCACATGGTTTGATGATTTCTCACCAGCTAAAGATATTTGATGGACTCCCCTAGGGTTAGGTTGTGGTTGACTAGGAAACTTTCCTTTTTCTCTCAATGTCTCATTTATCTGACTAACCTGGGTTTTCAACTCGGAAATAGCCTGAGAGTTAGCCTGACCTATTCTCTTATTTTCTTCTAAACCTTGAGCGACAGATTGGTGAAACTGCACAGTGTTACGAGTTAACAAAGCAAGAGACTCTTCTAAACTCATAATCTTCTTATCCGAAGGGTTTTGAAACTGTGTCGGAGCTGAAGGATTCTTATTATAGCCAAAACCTGGGGGAACCTGAGAGTTACTAGACTGACGTTGATTCTGGACCTTAGACCAAGAAAGGTTGGGATGGTTTCTCCAGCCAGGGTTATAGGTTTCTGAATATGGGTCAAACTTTTGTTGGTTATCAAACCTAGTGTTGTTATAAAGATCATTGGCTTGCTCTTCAACAGCATGGCCTTCCCAAAAAGGCTCATTTCTTCCACTACTACCACTAGAATGACCTAATTCTAAGGCTTCTAACCTTTTGGCTATAGCTGCTATTTTGGCATCTGACTCATAAGATCCTTCTACCCTATTAACATTTCCTCTACTTAGAAGAATTGTTTTCTGGGGTTCCCTACTATTTCCCATTGTTGGATCTTATCGGCGATTTCATTCAAAAATGTCATCGCTTCATCAACAGTTTTATTCTCAAACCCACCTGTGCATAAGGACTCAACCATGGTTGTTGTTGAATAATCTAAACCCTCGTAGAGGATCTGAACTAACCTAACCTTCTCCAAACCATGATGAGGACATTGAGATATCAAGTCATTGAACCTTTCTAAGTACCTATATAAAGATTCTCCCTATTTTTGGGCAAAAGTACATATTTGTGTCCTAATAGACGATGTTTTATGCCTTGGGAAAAACTTATGTATAAAGGCAGAAGTAAGTTGGTCATAGGTTTCAATTGACTCAGAGTCCAAACTATACAACCAAGATTTGGCTTTATCTTTTAAGGAAAAGGGGAATAACCTAAGTTTCAACGCATCATCACTTAGGTTTTTAATTTTCAGAGTACTACAAACTTCCTCAAATTCCCTAACATGAAAATAGGGGTTCTCATTCTCCTTCCCTAAAAACATTGGGAGCATCTGTAAAGTCCCAGGTTTCAGTTCATAATTTGCCTCGGTTTCAGCTAACTTGATACAATACGGACGAGAGGTCCTAGTTGGGTTTAGCAAAGCTTTCAAAGTTGCCATTTATGGCACTACCAAAGGACTAGGAGTACTAGGGGTACTTTCCTCACAAAGAGACAGATTCTCAAAACTAAAGTTTCCAAAACGGGGCTCTCAAAAGAAGAGTCTTCGAGCTCCCCGTCTTCACAAGAAGAACTACTAGGTTTTTCACTAATCAAACGACCTAGAGTGTTTCTTTTCCAAGCCCGTTTAAAAACTTCGGGCATACACTAGAAAAACAAAATCAAAAAGAAAAGTCATAAAAAGGAAGGGATGTTCTATGCAAACACAAACAAGGATGACTCCACCACAACAAACTTACTGATTTCTAGCAAACAAAAAGCATGATGGCTCCACTTAGATTGTTTCTAGACCAGCTTCTAATCCTTCGAACGGGAATTCATTACAATTTAAGCAAACCCTTCTGGAATCAATCCGAGTCAAAGTAAGTTGAATAGAGGCGATGGAAGCTCGGTGGAGCTTTGATACCCAAGGCCTCACCGGTATTACAAGGCGGCGCAGTCACGCATTCAACTTACAGAAACCGTCAAGAACTTCGAAGTATGCTTAAAGAATAACCAATATTTTTCGAATGACTTTCATGTTAAGCTCGTTACCCTATCAGTCTCGTTCTAGTTAAAATTCTAGGCTTAGGTTCGCGTTTGGTGTCGTTTTCCTAAGGTGGGCAAGAAGAGAACGATGATGAAATCCGAACCCTTATCTTGTATGGCCAGTCCTTGCCCATTACTAGGAAATTAAAGCAACCATTTTCAAGTCCTCCACATATATGCATACGAAGGAAGACAGTAACTCGCTGACAGGGGATTCGCGAGTGTTTCGACAAACTTACCTCCCTTACCAGACGGGGGATGAACCTTTGTAGTCGACTCGGGACACGACTCCTATGTCATGTACGAACCCGAGGGGCCGAGGTGATATCGTAATCACCGTCCTTCTCTGCAAACAATTTATAATTAAACTACCCTTCCGTAGGGTTTAAAAATAATGTCCCAAAATTTAAAGTCCAAAGTCCAAAAATATAGAGTGCAAAAGAAAAAGAAAATCTACAAAAAATAAAAATGTCCCTCTTTTTTTTTTCTCTCTTTTTTTTTTGTAAAATAAAAAAAATATCTTCTTCTTTCGCTCCTTTCGCTTTTCCTTTTACTCCAAGTCTTTAAATATTCACCAAAAGCTTTAGCAAACTTTTCGTTCGCTCCAAATTCCAAAATCTGAAAGGAAAAGACAAAAATCCAAAAACGTAAAGAAGAACAAATAAAATAAAAACCTAAAAAAAAAATATCTAAAAACTCTAGCCTAAAGACAAGTCCGCGTCGGCGGCGCCAAAAATTTGATGTGTTTTCAAGTTGTTGTAGTAAAAAGGTTCGTTGAGACTTGTGAAAGCGTATTTTTAGACTTAATTTTTATAAATAAAAATAGCAAACTAAATTAAAAAGATGTTGTGAGAATTATGGAGAGACTGGGGCTAGGATTCCGCTATTTACCAATTACAAAGTGATACTAATTATAATCATGCAATTTCACATGTTCAAATTGATTCTCAACTATTGCAAAAGTAGATTTTTAGAAACAACAAATGTTAATCCAAAGCATGAGACATCAAAACCCTAGGCTAAGCATGTTCCATCAAAAGAAAATACAATTGTTTAACAAAAACCATAAAATCTATTTTCAATCTAGGAAAATAATCATAAATAAAAATTGCACAAATTAAATAATTAAGAATTACCACTTTTTCATTGGAAAGATAGCATCCTCCGTCGCCCCAAGGATTGGGTTTAGCTTATCATTGTGGAAACACGCTCAAAAGTTGATTTCATTGCTCAAAGTGTTTACAAATGATGAATTGGAGAAAAACTATTAAAAATCGGGTGTTTGCAACGTTTTTAATTGTTACAAAACACTGTTACATAAAACGATAAAAGCCAACTGTCGTTGTTCAGCTTCTATGACCCCCGCTTCTGTATCGTTATCACTGTTGATAAACGACTGTCTTCGTGAGTTTGTTCTTCGTGTTCTTCAGTTCTGCAGCAGCAGAAATGGTGTTCTATGCAACTCGATTTTTCAGCTCTGTGATGCTCTGTAACTCTCCCAAACTCTCCATCCCCCTTCCTGTAGCTCGACCCCTCCTATTTATATACCACCAGAGTCCCAAAATCTCGAGTAAATGTCCCCAAATCTTGCATTGAAGTCTCGGAGATTTTATTCTCCTTTTCTTTCCTTTCATGCTTGTAGCTGTTAAAATCTCTCTTCATCAAAAATACCGAATCCCCAATGAATATACTTCCCTAACTGCACGTATCTTCCACAATAACTCTGTATAATTCTCTCTTCAATTCTGTGCAGATACGAGAATATTTCCTTCCCTTTTTTTCTTCCACACGCGCCTGTTGCTGCCAAGTATTGTATACTCCCTCCAAACATGTAGAGTAATCATCCAAAAGCATAACAGAATGAGGATAGCGCACTCAGGTTACACGTAACTGCCGTAAATAGCTTGGGAAAAATCTAGAAAATATCTCCTTCTTTGTTTCATGAAATCACGAGATTCTTTCTCTGCACGCGTATCTTGTAGTGATATTACAACCAAAAATTCTGAATACTCATAACATATTGAGTCAAACTCGAGTCGCCTCATGTATTCCTCCAAAAATATAACCATAAATCCGAGATATCCTCAAGCTCCCTGTTTTGGTTCAAACACAGGAAATCTTCCTTCTTTAGCGATTCTACCAAACATACCTTCCCTGTTTAGATAGAACAGGGTCAAACCAATCAAATACCACGATTAAATCTCCCTAAAACACTCCGCAGATCAAATCCGGGAGTATGCAGAAGAGAAGATATTTTCCCGCCAAATTTATGTTCATGACCATGAAGAAGGGGTGCCTCTAGCGAAGTCTGGAGTGCCTTTAGTACGTGGGTGGAAATAGTATCCAGGGGTGCAAATAGATGTGGGCGCCCCTTATTAATTAAGGTACCCCTTATCCAAAGTGAAGGTCTGAATAGCGGGCGTCCTCCGGGGTGCAAATAAAAAAAAAATCGGGCCAATTCTCCACAATATTTATTTTCCAAAAATACCTAAAAATACATAAAAACAATATTAGTACAAAAATCGAGTTCCAACAATATAGACATTGAGGACAATTTAGACGCAAAAATGTGTCTATAATCGGTCGAACTCAAAAGTGTTGCTATATCAAGCTTGTTGTCAAACCTATATCTTGATTTCTGGTGTACAACTAGTCTCAGTCTAGGATAGTGGAGTTGAGAACGAACCAGTTATCATTTGCGCTCTACCGTTTGAAGGCGAAGATCAACCGAATATTTTGGAGAACTTCATCAACAAAAGGTAAGTGAAGACTTGTAGATGAGGAAAAACGATTTGTTGGTTTTTACGGAAATGAGGAGATGACCGTGCGGAGGAGACTCCTTGAACCGAGCGAAATGTTTAACCTCACACAGATGCACTGCAAGAAGGGAGTGCTTTAAGTTCGAGAGATCAATCTGTAGGACTCCAGCCTAAACCAAGACAATGGCCGTTTCAGAGGTAATTCGGTCACAAGAGAGGATGGGTCGATCTGTAGGAGGGAAGCTGAGAAATGTGTAAGATCAATGGTGATCGAAGATTGTAGGTGTGTTGTGTATTCTGCGTGAAGAAATAAGACAAGTTCTGATTGATTGAATTTGCTATGTTGAGAGTAATTGCTCAGACGTTGAGTTGTTAATCTCATGTTTTCTGTTTTTACGAGAGATTCTTGTTCTTTCAATCATCATTCATAGACTTATTTATGTTGCAAGAATTGTAAACACCTTGATCCCATGAAGTGTGACAGTTGCTGGAGTCAAAGAATGGGGAAGTGGGAAATCGTGTCAAAACCAGTTGCTCATCATGCAGAGACTTGGTTATTTTTCCACCCACTACTTTGCTAACTCCTCCAACTGATTGCACGACTTGCTCACATCCTCGTCGTGTGTATGAACACACGTGCCGTAGACCGCCATACCAAAACCTTAGTTAATATCCCCCATGTGAAACGATTGATGTCTCGTGATTATGGAGTCAGTTGGTGACTTCATGGGACGATGAGTCCTTGTATTGCTGAGTCTTTATTTGCAAATGTTCTGAGACTCATGAGTTGAACATGTCTGTTGAGACAAAGATATTTGATAAATGTTGATAACCTAAGGTGAGTAAATGTTTGCTGAATCATTGAATATTGATAGTTAAACCAATATTCCTTAGTCTGAGAAAATATTGCTCGCCTGAGAAAATGTTGCTTGTTTGATGAATTTGTTGGTATCGTCGAATATTGATGTTGAACCAGTATTCCTTAGTCTGAGAATATTGCTCGTCTGAGCAAAATGTTAATTTAAGATGCTGAAATCTGAGCTGAGCATAATTATTAAAGTGTTGATCATGGGATCAACGTAAATTTATTAATGTTTGAATCTGCTCAGAATTATGTTTTTGCAGAGCTCTGGATTCGAAACCCTAATTTTTATAGCAATTGATGATTTATTGAAAATCAACCATAGAGTGATGGAGAGACCAGCTACATGGGATGATGAGTTGACCATGTAATGCCCAGATACTCGAGTGAGCAAAAATACCAAAGTCTCTTGAAGACCATTTGGTGAAAGGATGATTAAATGCTGGTTTAATCATTTATTAAAATAGTGCTCGTCTCAGCTTTAGGTGATGAAACCTCATTTTGAAGAGATGAGGGACCTACCAAGATGGCATGAGACCGGCCCTTGGTGGACGTGGGACCAGCTGATGGTCGTTTGAGCGAACTCCAAGTTGTTTGAAGAGAGTTTGTACCCAATATGAGCAATTGAGAAAATTAGGTCAAAATTATTAAAACATGTGGGACCGGTTATTTGCAAGCCTTGGGGTCGGCCTTGGTCGGTCAAGGAGACATGCCCGTATCGCCATAATGTCTGTGTCTCAGTACTGAGAGTTTCGATATTTTCTGATGCGCGTTTGAGCAACATTTTGAGAAAATATGAAGGATTCAGGGTTTTGTCGAAACTGAGGAATATTCGTGAGATGATGAAAATAATTAATAAAATAGGTGATTGAAATGTGTAGGACCGTCAACGACTAGGGCATGTCCGTCCAACTAGCAAACTCGGTCCCACAACACCTTTCCCAATTTTATGTATTTTTCCTGATGTGAGCAAAATACCATAAATCGAGGAATTTCATGAGGTTAAGGAATTTCCATGAAATTAGGGAAATAATAATAACAAAAAAGGGATTCATGAAGTGTGGGACCGGCCATGTCCAAGGCATGGCCGGCCCGCCAAGGAGCACGGTCCCATGGTACTTTCCCTAATTTTATATTATTTTCATGACTTTGGGGAAATATCATGAAATCAAGGAGTTTGTTGAAACTAAGGATTTTCCTTGAAGTGAAGGAGTTTCCATGAGATGAGGGAAACAAATAATATTAAAATAATGAGATAAGGGAGTGTGGGACCGGCCACGAGCCCGGTCCGTGAGCTTTTCCCTAATTTTATGCAACTTTCATGAGTTGAGAGAAATATCATGAAATTAGGGAATTTTAATGGGATGAGGGAAATAATAAAATAATAAGGAATCATGAGGTGTGGGACCGGCCACGGCTAGGGCATGGCCGGCCAGCTAGTAGGCCCGGTCCCGCGACACCTTTCCTAATTTTTATTATTTCTTTGATACGAGGAAACACCATGAGACTGGGGAGTTTCCTTGAGACGAAGGAGATTTGTTCAAGTGAAGAGATTTTCATGAGATCAGGAAAAATAATAAAATATGATAAAATATAGAATTGAGCATGGGACTGGCCACGGCGTGACTGGCCTGCTGATGAGCCCAGTCCTCTAGCGCCTTTGCCAATATTTTTTTTAATTATTTTTCTTTCTATTTTGCATAGATTCATCATTCCTTCGTGTTTCGGAATGCTCGTTCGTGCATTCAGGTGCCCGTTTGTGCATTATTGCTGAGTACACTTGCACCATTTTAGTCGGGGCTTACTCGATAGTTGCTCATATTCCCGTACGTTGAATATTTATTACTAACCCATGTAATTCTGCTAGGAATAACCATAAATTGAAGTAATGAAATATTATGCGGAATGCAGAGTATTTTTATAGGAATTCAATTGATGAATCTTGCGACTAGAAATAATTAATTGGTGGCTCTATAATAGCAGGCATGCTGTCTAGGAGCATTATAATTATTCGGAAACCGGGGTATGAGCCAGCTGGAGCAGAACGCTCGATTTGAATGTTTATTCTATAAAGTCAGAGAATATTGCGACGTCCTGAAGACGTAGCGCTCTATACAAGTGAGTAATACATCTAGGAGCCGTCCAATCATTTTGATTCTTTACAAAAGTGATTACTGAAATTGCTAGTATTTATGAGATATGACGTGGTCTCAGCGGAGAGACTGGACATCTACATATATTCTGAGAGACAGTATTCTTAGTCACAGATTCTTGTGGCATGAGCTTTCATGCTTCGATGAGAGACACGAGCCTCAATACTCGTCTGATTGCTGGATCAAGAGCATATATAATTATGGTTTTACGATTTTAGCCTTGTCGAAAATCCACCATCTACATTAAGTCCCATGCTTAGTGAGGGACAATCATGTTCCCCAACCAACACTGAATGGTGATTTTCTTGTTACGGTTACAGACGAAAATAAGTAGTTGAACTTAGTCGTAAAATAAGATGTTACCGGATTTTCGATTGCATGAATGAACCATGGCTTCAACGAAGATCCCAGTGGTATGATAGAGCGCCCTTTGATGAGCAAGAATTGGTGTAGCACTGCTGATTTGGTGATGGAACCTTGGTTGATTTAGGATTCATGGGTCTGGGCCCAAGAAAAGAAATCCTTGTTTTAAGAACAGATGCTCGTTTGTTTGTTAGTTTAAGGAACAAACAAAATAGACCTCAGCCTGATGATATAAAATTTTGTCTATGAGATTTCATCCCCAGTCGGTGGAATAAACTCTCGTTTCAAAGGTAGATGCTCGTACGAGAGAAGAGTTTTTTTTTAATAGACGTGCGTCTGTTAGTAATAAAATTTTGTTTATGAGCTTTCATGAAATTTTTTTATCTCCGAGCTTTCAGAAATCTTTGAAAATATACTCTCACTTCAAAGACAGATGCTCGTGCAAGGGAGCAAAAAAATATATAGATATATTTTTCAATTTTACGTGAGTTTCACGTTAGATATTTATATATTTTGTAAAATCATGTTTTGATTTTGAACAACTGTAGACCATTATACATGGTGAAATAATGTCTGTATGTGAGTTTTCACAATTGTAGAATGGACGTATGTCTAGTTTTTGAAAAACCAGTGGATGTTAAAATTCACGTGGGTTGTTCACGGTTTTATGAAAATCAAGTCATGATTTTGAATAATAAATTTTGCTCGTCTTTGCAGGTTTGAAGGAACGAGCAAGTTTTCGAAATTCTGACGTTATAATCACTACAGCTAGTGAAATTGTAAATAGGTAAGAGTTGGATTGTACCATTTTGTTACGCGTTTTTTATTTGTATATCCATGACTCCATGTCTTTCGCCTCAGATAGTGGTGACTTCTGGTTACAACCACTCTTCTGGCCCTTCCGGGGAACGCTCCAGAAATATCAAGTCAAAGATGAAGACTTATGCAGATGTTCATGCCGAGGTAAATCAAGCTTTCAGAGACGCTGCAAAGCTGATGCATTGTATGTCTATCGATCACCTGGGAGTTATTCGTGGTGGAATCAACGCTTTCTTAACCTTAGCGGATGCAGAAGAGAAGCAGGGACGAGATGAGTTATTACTGAGAAGGAAAGCTGAAGATGAAAGGTTTGCAGCTTATCAGCAAAATGCCGCCGTCTTCAGCAAATGAGACTAGCGGCTGAAGATGAAGCCTGATATCGCGCGGAAGGCGTAGCTACTGATTCAGATGTAGATGAATGAAGAATTTCGTCATAATTCGTCATCAGAAAATTCAGAAGTCAGGTCTTCATTGAAAATGCTGTAGAATCTTCGTCCAATGTTGGATTTTCGTGATCTACCCATGTTTCTTCATCCTCGGAAAATTTCAAGGCTATGTCAAAGAAGATTTTAGGCTTTTGTGCACGTTTAAGGGCCGAAATTGACGAAACAGTAAACTTCCGGGAGACTTCCAGAAAATTTTCAGCTGGTATGTAGTCCAATGTTTTGGCCACATCATTTTGCTCGTTTATCAAATTGCTATGAATTTTGGATGTGTTGTAGAGGACATCCATATGAAGAGAATGGTATATGACCCATCCCTATATTATTCACCAATTTCTCCCAGATCTCTGCTTTGTGCGTGACAGTGTAAATTCATCTCAGACGAGCTTGCTGTAAAACACTCATGTTGTGTCTTTGGACCATTCGCTTGTGTCTGGAACGGTTGATGAAGGATTTTAATGTCATTGATTCATTTGATATCAGGACCCATTGATTGATACATGAGCATGGTGCTTGCAGTTCCATCTTGTTTCTGTCAGTCGTAGAACATCACTTCTGAAACCCTGGTCACGGGACCATAACTGAGGTTCCTCTCAAGAAGGGGTGATGTAATGACTATGGTTGCATGTCCTGGTGGTAGCATTCCTTTTATGATGAATGATTAGTACATGAGAGTCTGGTATCATGGGTCTTGGACTGTGAAACTGATCAGTGGACTGTCAGTCCCCAGTATTTTGTTAAATCTCTCATTTTCGTTTTCTCTTCTTCTGGCAAGACTTGGATAGAGGACCCAGGTAGAAAAATTGATGTAAATACCTAGGTGGTCGAAGTTGAAGGTACCTTGATGAAGGACTTAGTGGAAAGACCTAGTGGACACGGATCGACTGTGGAAGTTATGAATCTCGTCTAAGAATTGCTGCTTGCATATTGTATGCTCTGGAAGCTGCAGGAACCTCATACGACGTCGTAATTTGATGCTTGACCCCAACTTTTGAAGCTAAGAGACCGAGTTATATCATGAGACAAGAACCACTCAATTTGGAGTTGAAGAGGTCATCCAACAAAGCGTGCACATTTGTAATTTGTAATCCCGTATAAATTTTTCAGATTTCGTAGACCTGACGGTAAAGGCCATATCTTTCAGCTCGTATGTCCGATTGATGCGCCCTTTTGGTATGTTGTAGAAGAGACATAGACAAACATATTTCGTTCAGGAAGAATTGTCCCATTCCTCATCCATTGGTACGTTTTTATAAACCCATGGCCTGAAGTGTGTTGTATCTCATTTGTAGAGGTGATGAGAACATCTTGTATAAGAGTTGGGATTGTGCCCGCCCATCGTGCCAGCTTTGTAAAGACTTTCATGTGAACATATTTCATGTCTACACACCTTGATATGAATCATTAGTACCTGTAGAAGTCCGCTTCGTCGAGCAATACTCAGAGAATGGTTAATTGATGAAGCCCTGTTATGAGGATGTTGCTCTTGAGACCGTTGTTGATGCTAGATCACGGTTGAAATTTCTCCAGAAATTCTTGTTGATGCTGAGACCATGAACGGAGTTCCTCCACATATCCTTGTTTATGCCGATACTATAGTTTGAGTTGCTCCAGAGACCGAAAAAGGCTAGAACCATGATTATCGATATAGTGTTTGCTCCTTCATACAGTGAGCCTTTTACATTCACGAACTAGTTGGTGAGTTGAGCATTCCTAAGATGAAGATGTTCTAGGATTTCAACCCAAATTCTCTTGAATATGACTTTACTGTGAAGTGGCTTCGTCAAGGAATCGATGTTGTTGTGGCAGATAACAATGGCAGTCTTCATTCTGGATGTGAGGAGAAAAAGTTCCTTGGTCATGCAAGGATTGTGATGTAGAGAGGTTCCGTTGATGAAGTTTCATGGAATCATATCATATTGTAAATTCCAATAAGATCAAGTCCCTGGTGTATGTTGAAAGATTTTGTGCCATCCATGGATGAATGATGTTGCATCTGCTTCAGAAGTCTTATCATGGAATAATGAAGAATTAGCGATTGTAATTTAGTTACACTTTGATTGCGCTGGTGTTGAATCAGTGTGTCATCGTTGAGATATTTGTGCTGAAGATAGATGCACCATTATCTAAGGTGTACTCTTTGATTGGGAGTACAAGTTGAAGGCTTCTTAGATGCTTGAGCGTTGAAGCGTACATTCCTTAAGCATCGAATGTCTTAGGGGTTTGATCATCTCGGCCTTGGAGTATCTTCTGTTGATTCAGCATCCCTTTCGTTGCGGTAGTGGAATTCGACACTTGTGCAGACATTAGAGCTTTCTGATTTTGTAACACACATGAACACTCCTGCAAGGCTATGGAGAAATGCCCAAATTGTTCTTTGTCGTGCTTGAACATCATCTCAGTAATGAATGTCTCAGTGAGATGCTCGATTCGGAGAAATGTCAGATTCAACCACTTGGTAAAATACTGCTGAAGTGAGATTACCCACTTATAGCGTCTTGCAATAGCAGAGATGCTAGCAGAATTGAGTCCCCATGCTAGAATAACATGTGAGGAAATAAATGACATAGACATGGGAGGAATGAGACTTTCCTGAGTTAGAGACCTTTTGATGAATGTCTATGCATCTTTTGCAGGTTCTTGTTTCAACCTCGTCAAAGTTCGAAATTCCTCCAAGTGCTCTGATGATGGAACGTCCGCCAAATCTGCTGGATTTGAACTTTCTTCGCTGGCGGGATGTGTAACCAAAGGCGATTTGTAAGTACCCATATTTTCAGCGTGGATCCACGCTCGTCTGAAAGACATGTTATATCCCGGATCTTCCTGATTATGTGAAACTTGGTTTCTTTTCAGGTTGAACTTATGTTCACTTTGAGAGTGATGTAGCCATAAGTATTTCCGAGCGTTCCTTCAAGGTCTCTGATTGAGATGGAGCATGAGTAGCTTCTTGTCGAGTAATGCATGCGGATCCGATGGTTTTCAGTGGAATGTTGTTGATGGCGGTGCCAGCATCTATCAACGTTCTTCCAAATTCGTTTCTTCTGAGATTGACTTTGGTAAACAGACCCCAGTCGTACATATCTTGGTCTGTGGCTAGAGGCTCAAGAAATATTTCCGGAATGGAATTATTGACACGATGTGGTTCAGTGTTGTGAACATGTATCTCCTTTGTGCCTTCGACAGATAGAGCAATTCACGTTCGACCAAGGATTAAACTGCCTCTTTGATAGGTTGTTCAGAGAGTGTAAAGGTTCTGATTGGAAGAGTATTCTTGTGTACTCCTTCAGTCCCCAGTTGAATCTATTGTGGATCAACCTTCTCTTTGAAAACGTGCTTCAAAATATTGCAGTTGCTTGTTGGATGATTGATGAATCTATGAAGGTGACAATACCTAGGATTATCCATTTTTCTTAAGTTGGTTCTTTCCTGACATATGGAAACTTGATTGCACCATCCTGGATCCAGACTTCTAACAATTTGATCATCTCTTCAATGGGAAAATGGAAGTCAACTTCTGCTTGATCAGCTTCCGTGCTGGGTTGGAGCTTGTGCATTCCGAGTTTGATTATCCTTCCTTTGTTCTTTTGAAGGAGATGAGGAAGTATGCTTGCGTTGTGGCTCGGGTTTTCGTTTTCTTCCTTCTGCAACAACGTTTGTCGAAGGTTGGAGGTTGTACTGTTTGTTGATCAAACGTCTGCTACCTCGATTTTCTCGTGGTTCTTAAGCTTTTGTAGCTTTATCTTCTCCAGTAAAGCAGGTGCGGTAGTTGCTGATCTCTTAGCTGCTTCATGAAGTCTGGAAACGGAGATTTTCCAGTAAATCTCTGTAGACCGGGATCATTCCATTGATGCACAAGTCTACAATTTGCTGCTCTTTGACATTTGGATCATGACAGTCCAAGGCTTGAACTCTGAACCTTTTCACATAATCATTAGGATGTTCTTTGCTCCTTTGAAACAGCCTTCCAAGATCAGAGAAGGTGCTTTGCTCTGAAACGAAGAAATATTTTATGTAGAAAGCATTAATCATTTCTCCCTAACTGGTGACACTTCCTGGTGCGATGTTGTTATACCAGGTGTATGCTATGCCTGTCAGAGACTTTGAAAATTCCTTCAAACGGACAACATGGTTATGCTCATGTTCACCCAGTGATTCCAGAAACCGAGAAACATGCTCTTGAGCATTTCTTTTGCCATCATAAAGGGTGAACGTTGGATAGGTATAACCTTTTGGCAGAGGAATCCTTCGTGTAGCAGCAGGGTATGGAGGTTGGTGACGGTGGACAGATATTTTTCTAGATCTTCTAAAAAGAGCTCCAGGTCCTCTCGAGTGATGAAACTTGTAGGTTCCTTTGTTGATGGGTCATCTGAAGCTTTGCGGACTTCTTCATCATCTCCAACATGGATTGGAGAGATTTCAGGATCAGCAGTTAAAGATGTTTCTTTAGCTTTTCCTTTCTCGCGCTGAGGCTGATTTAGTTCAAACGCAAGCTTGTCTGCGAGAGTTTTGAGATAAGCACACAACTCCTTATGCGTTGAAGCCATGTCAGTCTGAAACTTCATGAGATCAACTATGGTTGGCTGATTTCTTCTGGTTTCTTCAGGAGACCCGTTAAGAGGTGGATTGTTGATAGTGCCGGTAGCATTGCATGCCGCATTGACAGAGTGATCATCGGAGTACCAGCACTCAAAGGAGTAGTAGTAACATGTGGTATGACATTGCTATCCGGAGGAGTGGTGTTAGCGGTACCACTAGAGCCTGCGACGTTGAAAGGAGTAGTACTTGCAGTGGAAGTACCACCTAAACTTGCAATATTAGAGTTGGGTGTTGAACCTGGATTGGTAACTGAACCATACCTAAGACCGACCATCTTTATGAGAACTGAGATTGAAATCGAGAGAATGATCTCCCACTGTGGTCGCCAATCTGTAGATGGGGAAAAAAGATTTGCTGGTTTTTACGGAAATGAGAAGATGACCGTACGGAGGAGACTCCTTGAACCGAGCGAAATGTTTAACCTCACACAGATACACTGCAAGAAGGGAGTGCATTAAGTTCGAGAGATCAATCTGTAGGACTCCGGCCTAAACCAAGACAATGGACGTTCCAGAGTCAATTCGGTCACAAGAGAGGATGGGTCGATCTATAGGAGGGAAGCTGAGAAATGTGTGAGATCAATGGTGATCCAAGATTGTAGGTGTATTGTGTATTCTGCGTGAATAAATAATATAAGTTCTGATTGATTGAATTTGCTCTGTTGAGAGTAATTGCTCAGACGTTGAGTTGTTAATCTCGTGTTGTCTGTTTTGACAAGAGATTCTTATTCTTTCAATCATCATTCAGAGACTTATTTATATTGCAAGAATTATAAACACCTTGATCCCATGAAGTGTGACAGTTGCTGGAGTCAAACAATGGGGAAGTGGGAAATCGTGTCAAAACCAGTCGCTCATCGTGCAGAGACTTGGTTAATTTTCCACCCACTACTTTGCTAACTCCTCCAACTGATTGCACGACTTGATCACATCCTCGTCGTGTGTATAAACACACGTGCTGTAGACCGCTAGACCAAAAACCTAGTTAATATCCCCCATGTGACACGATTGATGTCTCGTGATTGTGGAGTCAGTTGCTGACTTCATGGGACGATGAGTCCTTGTATTGCTGAGTCTTGATTTGCAAATGTTCTGAGACTCATGAATTGAACATGTCTGTTGAGACAAAGATATCGGATAAATGTTGATAACCTAAGGTGAGAACTCTAATTATCTTTTAAGTCCCTTATTTCTTAATTCACAAATAATCAAACATATTCTAAAATATTAATTGTATTCCCCAAGCGTAGACTATCAATTGATTAAACAAAGTATAATCTATCAAATTGAATCACAAGTAATTAAGAAAATTATGTAAACATTTAAAAACTCTGCAAAAGCAGTGATTGAGTGAATTATAATTAAAAATTAGAGAAAATGAAATAGTTATCCATTATTCATGTGTAAATAGCTTCATCCATTGCTTGGTTAAGCGAGAATTTAGCCTCTAATCATATTGGAAACACACTCAGAATTCGATTTTATTGCTCAAAAATGGTTTACAAATGATGAAAAGGGAGAAATAATTCAAAACCGGTTTGTAACAATTATATTTGTTACAAACCAAAGAACGATACAGAGGATGTGTCATTGTTACTGTAGCTCTAAGAATGTCATTGAACAGTCGCAAATACTATAGCCAAATAAGACTGCTTCTTGAGGTCTTATGTTATTCGTGTTCTTCAATGGAAGCAGCAGCAGCAGGTTTCTCTGGTGATCGTATTTCGCCTCTGTGATGTTCCAAATCCTTCCCAAACTCCCCTTCCTCACTCTATTACTCGTCGACACCATATATAGCCTCCCATGCACAAGGAATCTCCTCCATAACTTTATATATTTCTTTATTACTCGGCATTAAGGAAAATATTCTCGGGAATAATTTCTTACCTTTTTAAATCTCCTCCGAGCCTTCATTTGCTTCAAACACACTACCTACACGCTCCAGAATAGGTTGATAATGCTTTATACTCGTGCAGGGTTGATATCTCCACGCCTCATCCACAAAGAGACCCGAGTTTTCCTTCACTCCTCTGTTTTCTTTCACACGAGATTCCAGTCAATTCTAATTGAAGCAAGCAACCATAAAACGCCTGTTATGCTAATTCACGTCATCCCATGCAATTCCAGCTATTGAGTTACGCTAAATCATCACCAACTCTCGTACCAAAAATCTCCCAGGTGACTGCAAAAGTTCTCGCCAAAACTGAAATTTGAAAGAAGAAGATGGTGTCCCCCTAACCAAACTGGGGGTGCGAATAGCAGGCGCCCAACTGAAGTGCCCCTTATCCAAAGTGAGGGTGCCTTTAATACTTTTCTCTGGGAGTCCAAATACCACTTTTCGAGCAACTTTTTCCACACAAGTGTGTTTCTCCAAAAACACCTACAAACACACAAAACATCACAATTAGTGCAAAATCGAGTACCAACAATATCGAAAATTGAGGACAACTAAGACAAAAAAATGTGTCTATCAAATACCCCTAAACTTATTATTTGTTAGTCCTCGAGCAAAACTGATCTAGAAAATAAAATCCTAACTCACAAGGTGGCCCTAGTGACCAAGTTAATATCGGGAGGGTTTACCAGAGGTTTACCCACAAAACCTTTATTCCAGACCCTAGATATCTTACGCAGAACCTTTGAAGGCACTAAAGAATCTCCTAGGTTGGTATACTTTCATTGACTACAGGAGGAAGTACCCTGATGCGAAATTCCAGTTACTCTACACGAGTTTGCACTCAAGCATACTAAAATTCATATATAAGTGACAGAGCTCTACTCAGATAGTTTCTGGACATCATAATCGGAGTCAACCAATCACATGGAAAGATTAAGAAGATGGATGTAGAGAAAAACGTAGATGGTTTTGAAGTTGACTAAGGTGAACCTATCCTAATGGACTGAGATACCGATCTGACTAATATCGACACAACTGGCATATACAAGGGAACCAGTGGTCGATAAACCTATCTCTAGGTCAACACAACTGGCATATACAAGGGCACCAATGGTCGACTTTATTGAATTTATTCCGGTTGGTCTGGTGGTCTGGTCTCTTTTTTTTTTGTATCTCAATCACTCTATTTCACCTAGCAATGGTAACAACTTGAATCGTGTGCCCCACCAAATCAGTTAAGAAATAAAAACAGAAGGGATTAGGATTCAACGAGATATGGCGAAACTACCATGTTTTTTTTTTAATTCTAACACCTGAGCTCTGTGCTTTTATGAATAGACTCTTTAGATGTTTCCATCTAATCAGATTGGTTCCTCAACTCCTACAACCAAGATGTTCCCATCCACCTAGATTTGTTAGTGCCAACCTTAATAAGTATAAATTTCTAGGCTCTGGAGTTTATTTATTGCAACTAAAAGCTAACAAAAAGTTTCTTCCCCACCCCCAAACTTAAATCTAACATTTTCCTCAATGTTTCTAATGAAAGAGCAATACCAAAAAGTAAAGTAACATGAGGAATCAGTAAAGAGAGAAGTCGGAAAGATAGTACCTGGGTGAAGAGAGAAATCAAAAACTAATATACAATATACAATTGCCTCGATGGTCACAAGGGTACACAGGGTACTCCAGAGGGACCTCCTCAATATCACATGTAGGAAAGGTCTCTAAAAAGGGTTTCAATCTCTGACCGTTAACCTTCGAAAAACTACTACCATCCGGTGTCTCGATCTCAACAGCTCCATGAGGAAAGACAGTGCGAACAATAAAAGGACCCGTCCACCGAGAACGTAACTTTCCAGGGAAAAGATGCAAGCGGGTATCATACAGAAGAACTTTTTGACATGGAGAAAATGACTTTGTTCTTATACTCCTTAGCACTATCGTATGCATCTCTACGAATTTCTTCCAACTCATTGAGCTGGAGTTTCCTATGGGCTCCTGCCTTGTCGAGTGAAAAATTTAGCTGCTTAACAGCCCAATATGCTCTATGTTCTAACTCAACAGGTAAGTGACATGCCTTTCAATACACAAGTCCATAAGGTGACATTCCAATGGGGGTCTTAAATGCAGTACTGTAAGCCCATAAGGCATCAGTAAGCCTAGACGACCAGTTTTTCCGATTAGGATTAACTGTTTTCTCTAATATACACTTTATCTCCCTATCAGAAACTTCTACCTGACCACTAGGCTTTAGATGATATGGGATGGCTACCTTATGTGTAATACCATATTTCTTCATCAAAAGCCTAAAAGGTCCATTACAAAAGTGCGACCCTCCATCACTAATTATAGCTCGCGGTGTTCCAAAACGTGTAAGTATATTATCTTTCAATAACCAATCACAACCCTATGGTCATTAGTCTTACACGCAACCGCCTCAATCCACTTAGAGACATAGTCTACAGCGACAAGGATGTATAACTTACCAAAAGAATTAAGAAACATAACCATAAAGTCAATACCCAACACATCAAAGACCTCAACAACTAAAATAGGGTTCAAGGGCATCATGTTCCTACGGGAAATGGTTCCTAATTTCTGGCAACGTTCACAAGTAACACAGTAACTGTGGGAGTCTTTAAACAACGAAGACCAATAGAATCCACACTGCAATATCTTAGCAGTAGTCTTCTTAGCACTAAAGTGACCCCCACAAGCATGATCATGACAAAAGGAAATAATACTGGACTGGTCACTCTCAGGTATACATCTCCTAATAATCTGGTCGGGACAATACTTAAATAAATAAGGATCATCCGAAAAGAAGTGCTTAACCTCGTCTAAAAACCTAGAACGATCTTGTTTACCCCAATGATGTGGCATTCGACCAGTAACAAGATAATTCACTATATTCGCATACCAAGGTAATTGGGTAACAAAGAACAGTTGTTCATCAGGAAAGTTATCCCTTGTAAGAAGGGGATCATCAGGGGAATCAACAACTAGCCTAGATAAGTGGTCTGCTACTACATTTTCGGCACCCTTTTTGTCTCTAATGTATGGAGAAAACTCTTGCAACAAAAGGATCCACCTAACCAATCTAGGTTTTGTATCCTTCTTAGACAAAAGATATTTCAAAGCAGCATGATCAGTATATATTATGATCTTAGAACCTAAGAGATATGGTCTAAACTTGTCTAAGGAAAACACAATGGCTAATATTTCCTTCTCCGTACTGGTATAGTTCAACTGGGCATCATTCAGAGTTTTGCTAGCATAGTAAATCACATGAAGTAACTTATTTTCTCGCTGACCTAGCACAACACCAATAGCATAATCTGAAGCATCACACATGATCTCAAAGGGTAGGTTCCAGTTGGGTGCCTGGACTATGGGGGCGGTAGTGAGTAAAGTCTTAAGCTTCTCAAAAGCCTCTAAACAAGCATCATCAAAGATAAACTTAACGTCTTTTGCAAGCAAATTGCAAAGAGGTCTGTAAATCAAGATAAAATCCTTAATGAATCGACGATAAAAACCTGCATCCCCTAAGAATGACCTAATATCTCTTACGGTTTTTGGGACCTGTAAAGTTTTAATAAGGTCAACTTTGGCTGTATCTACCTCTATACCCTTCAAATATACGATATGCCTTAGAACAATTCCCTGAACGAACCATGAAGTGATATTTCTCCCAATTAAGCACTAATTTTTTTCTATACACCTAGTCAAAACTAATGACAAATGATGCAATCACTCATCGAAATACGAACCAAACACTGAAAAATCATCCATAAAGACCTCTAAGAACCGTTATACCATGCCAGAAAATATGCTCAACATACAATGTTGAAAGGTCGCAGGGGCATTACATAGCCCGAAAGGCATGCGTCTATACGCAAAGGTACCAAAAGGACAGGTAAAAGTGGTTTTCTCTTGGTCTTCTGGGGCAATAACAACCTGATTATAACCGCAGTATCCATCTAAAAAGCAATGATGGATACGTCCATCTAATCTCTCTTGCATTTGGTCGATGAAGGAAAGGGGAAGGTGGTCCTTCCTAGTGACCTTGTTCAATTTCCTATAGTCAATACAGACACGCCAACCCGTGGTCACCCGGGTTGGGATTAACTCATTGTTATCATTCTGGACTACACTAATACCGGATTTCTTGGGAACAACCTGAACAGGGCTGACCCACTTACTATCTGAAATGGGGTAGATAATGCCTGCATCTAACAGCTTAAGAACCTCGGTTCGAACTACTTCTTTCATATTAGGGTTCAGTCGAACTTGCATCTCCCTACAAGGTTTGGTGTCACTCTCTAAATAGATCTGATGCATACAAACAGTGGGACTTATACCCTTAATGTCTGCTATGGTCCACCCTAAAGCTTCCTTGTTGTTCTGAAGGATGGTTACTAGCCTACTTTCCTGATCACTATCCAAGTCGGATGCTATAATCACAGGTAAAGTTTCAGATGGGCCTAAAAACACATACTTTAGGGTATCTGGTAATGGTTTAAGGTCCAACTTAGGAGGCTCTTCTAACGAAGGAACTAGGGTAGACTTAGAAACTGGTAGTGGTTCGAACTTAGGTTTCCATCCATTATTAGTGTCTAACAAAGGGGTTGAGTCTAACAAAGCATTCACCTCATTAATCACATCATCATCATCATCATCAAAATCAATCCCAAAGTGAGCTAGGCATTTCTCTAATGGATCTTCTAACAAAGTGTTTGGTAATGACTCCTCGACTAATGTTCCTATCATCTTCACCTCTTCTATGTTCAAGTCATCTAGTTCAGAGGGTAGCTTACTAATATTAAAAATGTTCAGCTCAATAGTCATATTACCAAAAGACAAATTCATAATACCGTATCGACAGTTGATGATCGCATTGGATGTAGCTAAAAACGGGCGACCTAAAATCACTGGTATCTGGTTCTCTGAGTCAGGGACAGGTTGGGTATCTAGGATAAAAAAATACACAAGATATATAAACTTGTAGACTTCTATAAGAACATCCTCGATCATACCACGAGGAATTTTAACGGACCTGTCAGCTAACTGAAGTGTCATCTGGGTAGGTTTCATCTCACCAAATCCTAGCTTAAGGTACACATGGTATGGAAGTAAGTTCACACTGGATCCTAAGTCAAGCAAAGCTTTCTCGACACGGTATTTACCTATTGTGCAAGAAATAGTAGGGGACCCTGGGTCTTTATACTTAGGAGTAGTGGTATTCTGAATAATAGAACTCACATGAATAGCCAGGAAGGCTTTCTTCTGGACACTAAGTTTTCGCTTTCGCGTACACATATCCTTAAGAAACTTAGCATATGCGGGAATATGCTTAATCGCATCTAATAATGGAAGGTTGATAGTTACCTGCTTAAAAACCTCCAATATATCATTAAAGTTGGACTCCCTCTTAGTTGGAACTAGTAGCTGTGGGAATGCGGCTCTAGGAACAAATCCGGGATCAATATGACCCTCATTGGTCTTTTTAGAGACTCTATCAGTCTCCTCAATTTCTGGTTCAGAAGGGTGAACTATAGCATGTTCACTATCAGGCATGGAAACCTTGTTGTCTATCACTCTACCGCTCCTAAGGGTTTTAATAGCATTTACATGTTCGGATGGTCTTTCACCTATTTCATTAATTCCTCTAGGGTTAGGTTGAGTTTGACTAGGAAACTTACCTCTTTCTCTTAAAGACTCATTTATCTGACTAACCTGGGTTTTCAACTCGGAAATAGCCTGAGAGTTAGCCTGACCTATTCTCTTATTTTCTTTTATACCTTGAGCGACAGATTGCTGAAACTGCACAATGTTACGAGTTAACAAAGCAAGAGACTCTTCTAAACTCATAATCTTCTTATCCGAAGGGTTCTGAAACTGTGTCGGAGCTGAAGGATTCTTAGTATAGCCAAAACCTGGGGGAACCTGAGAGTTACTAGACTGACCTTGATTCTGGCCCTTAGACCAAGAAAGGTTGGGATGGTTTCTCCATCCAGGGTTATAGGTTTCTGAATATGGTTCAAACTTCTGACGGTTATCGAATCTAGTGTTGTTATAAAGAGCATTGGCTTATTCCTCAACAGTATGGCCTTCCCAAAAAGGCTCTATTCTACCACTATTACCACTAGAATGACCTAATTCTAAGGCTTCTAACCTTTTGGCTATGGCTGCTATTTTAGCATCTGACTCATAAGATCCTTCTACCCTATTGACATTTCCTCTACTTAGAAGAATTGTTTTCTGGGGTTCCCTACTATTTTACCATTGTTGGGTCTTATCGGCGATTTCATTCAAAAATGTCATCGCCTCATCAACAGTTTTGTTCTCAAACCCACCTGTGTATAAGGACTCAACCATGGTTGTTGTTGAATAATCTAAACCCTCGTAGATGATATGAACTAACCTAACCATCTCTAAACCATGATCAAGACATTTAGATATTAAGTCATTGAATCTTTCTAAATACCTATATAAAGATCTCTCTCTTGTTGAGCAAAAGTACAGATTTGTGTCCTAATAGACGATGTTTTGCCCCTTGGGAAAAACTTCTGTATAAAGGCAGATGTAAGTTGGTCATAGGTTTCAATTCACTCAGAAGCCAAACTATACAGCCAAGATTTGGCTTTATCTTTTAAGGAAAAGGGGAATAACCTAAGTTTCAACGCTTCATCACTAAGGTTTTTAATCTTCAGAGTACTACAAACTTCCTCAAATTCCCTAATATGAAAATAGGGGTTCTCATTCTCTTTTCCTAAAAAGATTGGGAGCATCTGTAAAGTCCCAGGTTTGAGTTCATAATTTGCCTCGGTTTCAACTAACTTGATACAAGACGGACGAGAGGTCCTAGTTGGGTTTAATAAAGCTTTCAAAGTTGCCATTTCTGGCACTACCAAAGGACTAGGAGTACTTTTTTCACTAATTGTCAAGTTTTCAAAGCTGAAATTTCCAAAGACAGGGCTCTCAAAAGAAGAGTCTTCGAGCTCCCCGCCTTCACAAGAAGAACTACTAGGTTTGTCACTAATCAAACGACCTAGAGTATTTCTTTTCCAAGCCCGCTTTCTAATAACCTCTAGCATACACTAGAAAAACAAAAGAAAAATAAAGAAATCCTAAAAGGAAGGGAGGTTCTATGCAAACACAAACAAGGCTGACTCCACCACAGCAAACCTACTGATTTCTGGCAAATAAAAAGCATGATGGCTCCACTTAGATTGTTTCTAGACCAGCTTCTAATCCTTCGAAAAGAAATTCGTTACAATTTAAGCAAACCCCTCTGGAATCAATCCGAGTTAAAGTAAGTTGAATCGAGATGAGGGAAGCTCAGTGGAGCTTTGATACCCAAGGCCTCACCGGCGTTACAAGACGGTGTATTCAACTCACAGAAACCATCATGAACTTTGAAGCATGCTTAAAAGAGTAACCAATATTTTTCGAATGACTTTCCTATTAAGCTCGTTACCCTATAGGTCTCGTTCTAGTCAAATTTTAGGCTTAGGTTCGCGTTTGGTTTCGTTTTCCTAAGGCGGGCAAGAAGGGGACGGTGATGAAATCCGAACCCTTATCTTGTATGGACAGTCCTTGCCCTTTACTAGGAAATTAAAGCAGCCGTTTCAAATCCTCAGCATATATGCAAACGAAGGAATACAGTAACTCGCTGACAGGGTATTCACGAGTGTTTCGACAAACTTGCCTCCCGTACCAGACGGGGGATGAACCGTTGTAGTCGACTCGAGCCACGACTCCTATGTCATGTACGACCCGAGGGCCCAAGGCGATATCGTAATCGCCGTCCTTCTCTGCAAACAATTGATATTTAAACTACCATTCCGTAGGGTTTTTTTTAAAAAAAAGTCCCAAAGTCCACAGTCCACAATCCAAAAATATAGTGCAAAAGAAAAAGATAATCTAAAAAAATTCTAAAAAAATAAAAAAAAATGTCTCTCTCTCTCTCTCTCTCTCTTTTTTTATTTTTTTTCTTTCGCTCTTTTCGCTTTGTCTTTAACTCCAAATCTTTAAGTATTCACCAAAAGCTTTGGCAGATTTTTCTTTCGCTCCAAATTCCATAATTTGTAGTAAAAAGACAAAAACCCAAAAACGTAAAGTACGACAAACAAATAAAAAAAACCTAAACAAAATAAAATAAAATAAATCTAAAAACTCTAGCCTAAAGACAAATCCGCGTCGGCGGCGCCAAAAATTGATGTGATTTTCAATTGAGTTGTAGTAAAAAGTTCGTTGAGACTTGTGAAAGCAAAAGATTTTATATTTAATGAAATTTAAAAACAAACAAAACTTAATTCAAGATTATTAGGAATAACCAAGACACTGATTCCACTATCACACATGAATAAATTATGGCAAATAATCCAAAACTCTAATTATCTTTTAAGTCCCTTATTTCTTATTTCACAAATCATCAAACATATTCTCAAATATTAATTGTATTCCCTAAGCGTAGACTATCAATTGATTAAACAAAGTATAATCTATCAAATTGAATCACAAATAATTAAGAAAATTATGTAAACATTTAAAAACTCTGCAAAAGCAGTGATTGAGTGAATTATAATTAAAAATTAGAGAAAATGAAATAGTTACCCATTATTCATGTGTAAATAGCTTCATCCATTGCCTTGGTTAAGCGAGAATTTAGCCTCTCATCATGTTGGAAACACACTCAGAATTCGATTTCATTGCTCAAAAATGGTTTACAAATGATGAAAAGGGAGAAATAATTCAAAACCGGTTTTGTAACAATTATATTTGTTACAAACCAAAGAACGATACAGAGGATGTGTCACTGTAGCTCTAAGACTGTCACTGGACAGTCGCAAATACTATAGAAAAATAAGACTGCTTCTTGAGGTCTTATGTTCTTCGTATTCTTCAATGGCAGCAGCATCAACAGGTTTCTATGGTGATCATATTTCGCCTCTGTGATGTCCCAAATCCTTCCCAAACTCCCCGTCCTCACTCTATTACTCGTCGACACCTTATATAGCCTCCCATGCACAAGAAGTATCCTCCATAACTTCATATATTTCTCCATTACTCGGCATTAAGGAAAATATTCTCGGGAATAATTTCTTACATTTTTTAATCTCCTCCGAGCCTTCATTTGCTTCAAACACACTCCCTACACGCTCCAGAATAGGTTGATAATGCTTTATACTCGTGCATGGCTGATATCTCCACGCCTCGTCCACAAAGAAAACCGAGTTTTCCTTCACTCCTCTGTTTTCTTTCACACGAGATTACAGTCAATTCTAATTGAAGCAAGCAGCCATAAAACGCCTGTTATGCTAATTCATGGCATCCCAAGCAATTCCAGCTATTGAGTCACGCTAAATCATCACCAAATCTCGTACCAAAGATCTCCCAGGTGACTGCAAAAGTTCCCGCCAAAAATGAAATTTGAACGAAGAAGATGGTGTCCCCCTAACCAAACTGGGGGTGTGAATAGCAGGCGCCCAACTGAGGTGCCCCTTATCCAAAGTGAGGGCGCCTTTAATACTTTTCTCCGGGAGTCCAAATAGCTCTTTTCGAGCAACTTTTTCCACACAAGTGTATTTCTCCAAAAACACCTACAAACACACAAAACATCAAAATTAGTGCAAAATCGAGTACCAACAATATCGCAGAATTGAGGACAACTAAGACACAAAAATGTGTCTATCAGAACTAAATCAGGATTCAATGTTATCGTTTGAAAAATAAACTAAAATAGTGATATGTCTCATTGATGTTATTCAGGAATGTTTTGGATCGATTTAGAGAAATATAGAACTACTATATTCGGAATACAAGACAATGTTATCAGTCTTACAAAATGAGAAAACTGTTATATGTCTGAAGTCGTATTACATGTATTCATACACGTAGCGGAGTATCTATATTTCGACTTTCAGATTTGTGTGATATGCATACTCGTATGTACATCATGGGAAATCTGTTTGTTTCGTGATCCGGATAGGTGTGTATATTGGTATACAAACCATTGTGGAACTGTGGTAAGGGAAACCGAGTTAAATAATCAAACCGGTATGCGAGCCAAAACATTTATATGTTCTAGAACCAGTTTAGTACCCAAATCGGTACGCAAGATGAATGTTCTGTGAACTCCGGATCCGGCAGAGGTCCTAAGTTTGCAAACTGGTACGTGAACTAAAAAGTTATGTAGACTCCATAACTTTGAGTTGGTTCAAAGTTAACAAACCGGTACGTGAACTGAAAAGTTTTGTAGAGTCCAGAACTCGGTAATTGCATAATTGTGCAAACCGGTTTATGAATTGAGAAGTTATGTTGACTCCGGAACTTAGTCATTGCATATAAGTTTGCACACCGGTCCGCGTACTATGAGTTAGCCGATTCACGAACGGTTCAAGTAATTGTACTTTGTACATTTACAAACTATGTCGATTATTATTCGATTGCGATTAAATTATTTCCTTGAAGTAACTTGCACTTGATCAATTCTCTAATTAATACTAGACTCATTTGATCACATGATTGTGACTTAATATTAATGTCTTGTGAACATGAAAATGAGAGTTAAGATTTTAATTTCAAATCAGCTAGTTTCGGGGAACCATGTTGAACATAGTCTTTCTACACGGTTCGGTTAAGGTTTACCTAACCATAGTGTATATCTTGTATATGTGAATAAGATTCAAAGCTTTCATATAACAGTGAATATTGATTGCTTGGTTCCAAAGCTATCTTAGCATAAACCTAAAACAACCTAGGATTTGAAGTCTATATAAGGGGAACTCTTGGCGACTGGGATTTTTGAGTCCCGACATTACTTTTTGGTGTGTCCTAGTTGTATCTAGAGTCGTCCTCTCCAGAAACCCTTTTAGGTTTTAGAGATTACAACGACTTCATTGGGATTCGTGAAGGCAAGTCCAGTTATCTTTTATCTTGATAACTTACGTATCCTGATCTTGATTGTTTGTAGAGCCTTGCTCCATCAATCAAGATAGATAGTAGTCAACAAAGTCTCTCTGTCTCATCCTTTGTTGATTCCGAAAGTTTTAGACAGTAGAAACTCCATTAATTAATACTCGATTTTTTAATAAACTCTGTTAAATAATATTTTTAACCGGTACCGAGTCGGGGACAACGTGCCATATTAATAATTCGCTAAAATTATAAATCAAAACATTTTTTATTACTTATATAGGTCCCATATGAAATATAAATTAATTAAAAAATCGGGGGTACAATAACCACACCCAATATTTCAATTAGCAATTTGTATGGACTAACTCCAATATACTTTCAAGAGAATCAACTAGACTCAGTCTTAATAAAGTATATCAAAGAGTTATATCTCTATTTCTCGATTCAATTCTTTACTCAAGCAAATAGAAATCTGCAAGTCTAATTGAATACAAGAGAAATCACTTGAACGGTACGAAAGACCAATGTTCAAGTATCAATCAATTTCAATCAACAACCAAAGGTCGGATTTACAATTGATTGATTCAAACGCACAACCTGTGATATTTCAATTATATAACAAAATATAATGCGGAAAAGAAATAACACAGACACCATAATTTTGTTAACGAGGAAACCGCAAATGCAGAAAAACCCCGGGACCTAGTCCATATTGAACACACACTGTATTAAGCTGCTACAGACACTAGCCTACTACAAACTAACTTTGGTATGGACTGTAGTTGAACCCCAATCAATATCACACTGATCTAAGGTACAGTTGCGCTCCTTACGTCTCTGATCCTAGCAGGATACTACGCACTTGATTCCCTTAGCTGATCTCACCCACAACTAAGAGTTTCTACGAACCAAAGTCGAAGACTTTAATAAAAAAATCTGTATCACACAAAAAGTCTACGGTAATAGATAAATATGTATCCCACAGAAATACCTACAAGTTTTTGTTCTGTCTTTTGATAAATCAAGGTGAACATGAACCAATTGATAACCCAGACTTATATTCCCGAAGAACAACCTAGTATTATCAATCACCTCACAATAATCTTAATCGACGCGGCAAAAGAAGATATTGTGGAATCACAAACGATGAGATGAAGATGTTTGTGACTACTTTTATGTCTTGCCTATCGGAGATAACAATCTCAAGCCAATCGTTATGATTGTACTCAACACGATAGAATATGCAAGATCAGATCACACAACTACGATAAAGTAGTATCGGTCTGGCTTCACAATCCCAATGAAGTCTTTAAGTCGTTAACCTGGTTTACAAGAAGAAACCTAAGGTTAAAGGAGAATCGGCTCTATCTAATACAACTAGTATCACACAAGAGGTGTGGGGATTAGGTTTCCCAGTTGCTAGAGTTCTCCCTTATATAGTCTTTCAAATCAGGGTTTGCAATCAATGTTAGCTTAGTAACAAAGAATTCAATATTCACCGTTAGATGAAAACCTGATTAGATTCAAGCTAATATCTTTCAAACGTTAGAGCTAAAACTTAGTTTGTTTCACACAAATGAAATGCACGATTTTTGGTTTGTGTAACCGTACCCAATCATGTACATTTGTTGGTTCAACAGTAGTTAACCAAATGGTTATCCATATGAGCACTTTCATATCAACCATATCTTCTTCACCATAACTAGTTCAAATGACTCAAATGAACTAGTTAGAGAATTGTTCAATTGTATAAATCTTATATAACTATACAAGAGACAATCGAAGCAAAAACAATTTGATTCACTCGAATCGATTCATGAACTTTATAGCCGCGGTTTAAAATTTGCATTCCTTAGTTAATGTAAATATAACTTCACAAATAATCGTCTTTAGATATAACCAACTCAAGTTCGCAGACTTAGTTCGCGGATTTAAGTTCCCAGAAGGAGATCACAAACTCAAGTAGATATTCTCGGGATGAGAACCTTCGCCAGTTCGCGGACGGGGTTCACGGACTGAGTTCACAGCTCTGGTTCCGGTTTTCCTGATCAACAAAGTATGCATACTTTGATTCAAGGAATAAGGACTTTGTAGATGAGGAAAAACGATTTGCTGTTTTTACGGAATTAAGGAGACGACCATGCGGAGGAGACTCCTTGAACCGAGCAAAATGTTTAACCTCACACAGATGCACTGCAAGGAGGGAGTGTTTTAAGTTCGAGAGATCAATCTGTAAGACTCCGAGCTAAACCAAGACAATGGCCGTTCTAGAGTCAATTCGGTCACAAGAGATGATGGGTCGATCTGTAGAAGGGAAGTTGAGAAATGTGTGAGATCAATGGTGATCAAGTATTGTTGGTGTGTTGTGTATTTTACGTGAAAATAGTTTCTGAATGATTGAGTTTACTAAGTTGAGAGTAATTGCTAAGACGATGAGTTCGTGTAGACGAAAGACTGTCTATCTAAAATTGTTTGTTGTTCAATCATGATTCAGAGACTTATTTATATTGCTAGAATTGTAAACACCTTGATCCCATGAAGTGTGACAGTTGCTGGAGTCAAAGAGTGGGGAAGTGGAAATCGTGTTAAAACCAGTTTCTCATCGTGCGGAGACTTGGTTGATTTTCTACCCACTACTTTGCTAACTCCTTCAACTGATTGCACGACTTGCTCACATTCTCATCGTGGGTGAACACACGTGCCGTAGGCCGGCAGACCAAAACCCTAGTTAATATCCCCCATGTGACACTATTGATGTCTCGTGATTGTGGAGTCTGAAAGGCAGACGTATATTTAGTTAGTCAGTTGCTGACTTTATGGGACGATGAGTCCTTGTATTGTTGAGTCGAACGTGATTTTCAAACGTTCTAAGACTCATGAATTGAACATTTCTATTGAGACAGAGGTATAATTCTCGAGTAAATGTTGATAGTTAAGGTGAGCAAATATTTCTCATTCGATAAATTGTTAAATATTGACAGTTGAACCAACATTCCTTAGTCTGAGGAAGTATTGCTCATTTGAGCAAATGTTGCTCGTTTAATGAATTCTTGGTAGCAGGACTAAATATTAATTTAAAATACTGGTATCTGAACCGAGTATAACTAATTAGAATATTTATCATGGGATCAACGTAAAATTTATTAGTGTTTGAATCTGCTCAGAATTATGTTTTGCAGAGCTTTGGATCCAAAACCCTAATTTTGATCTGATCAATTGATGATTCATTGAAAATCAACCACAGAGTGAAGGAGGGACCGACTACACGGGATGATGAGTCGACCATGTAACTCCCAGATGCTCGAGTGAGCAAATACCAAAGTCTCTTGAAGACCAGTTGGCGAGAAGATAATTAAATGATGGTTCAATCATTTATTCGAATAATGTTCGTCCGAACCTTAGGCGATAAAACCTAATAAATTATCAAGAGATGAAGCACCGACCAAGGGGTCATGAAACTGACCCTGGTTCATCACGGGATCGACTGACGATCATTTTACGAAATTCCAAGTCGTTTGGAATAGTGCTGGACCTAATGCGTGCAATTGTGCAAATTAGGTCAAATTGTGAAAATGCGTGGGACCGGATCCTTGCAAGCCAAAGTGCCAACCTTGGTCGGTCAAGGTAATATGCTCACGTCGCCAAAGTGTCCGTATCTCAGCCCTGAGAATTTTGATGTTTTCTGATGTGCATTTGAGAATCATTTTGAGAAAATATGAAGAAATCAAGGATTTTGCTGAAACTGAGGAAACTTCATAAGATGAAGGAAATAATAATAAAATGAAGGAATCATGAAGTGTGGGACATGCTATAGCCAATGCATGGGAGGCCGGCCAATGAGACCGGGCCAATGGCACTTTTTCTAATTTTATATTATTTTCATGATTTTAGGGAAATATCATGAAATCAAGGAGTTTGTTGAAATCAAGGAGTTTTCTTGAAGTGAAGGAGTTTCCATGAGATGAGGGAAACAAATAATATTAATAATAATAAAATAAGGGTGTGTGGGACCAGCTTGGGCATGGTCGTCCGGCTGAGGCCCAGTCCCGTGAGTCTCCCCTAATTTTATATTATTTTCATGATTTGAAGGAAATATCATGAAATTAAGGGATTTCCATGAGATGATGGAAATAATTAATAAAATAAGGAATTACAAGGTGTGGTACCGGTCACGGCTAGGGCATGGCCGGTCGGCTAGTCACCACGGTCCCGTGGCACCTTTCCTAATTTTATGTAATTTTTGTATAATTTCCTTGACGTGAAGGAAATACCATGAAACTGAGGAGTTTCATAAGATTAAGAAATTTCCATGAGATGATGGAAATAATTAATAAAATAAGGAATTACAAGGTGTGGGACCGGTCACGGCTAGGGCATGGCTGGCCAGCTAGTGACCACGGTCCCGTGACACCTTTCCTAATTTTATGTAATTTTAGTATAATTTCCTCGATGTGAAGGAAATACCACGAATTGAAGGGATTTGCTCAATCGAAAGGATTTTCATAGGATCAAGGAAAAAAAATAAAATATGATAAAATAAAGGAAGGGGCGTGGGACCGGCCACGGCGGCATGACCAGCCGGCCGGTGGGCTTGGTCCCCTTAGACGTCTCTTTTAAATATTTTATCATTATTATTTTCTCCATGGTTTCATCATTCCTTCGTGTAATTGAATGTTCGTTCGTGCAGGTGCCCGTTAGTGCATTTATTGCCGAATGCACTTGCACCATTTCCTCTGGGCTTACTCGATGGTGGCTCAGATGCCCGTACGTTGAATATTTATTACTAACCCATGGAATTATGCTGGGAAGAGCCATAAATTGAAGTGACAAAGTATTATACAGAGCGTAGAATATTTTCTAGGAATTCAATCGATGAATCTTGCGACTAGAAATAATTAATTGATGACTCTATACTAGCAAGCATGCTGTCTAGGAGCATTATAATTATTCGAAAATCGAGGTATGAGCTAGTTGGAGCATAACACTCGATTTGAATGTTTATTCTGTAAAGTCAGGGAACATTGCGACTTCCTGAAGACGTTAGTGCTCTATACTAGTGAGTAATACATCTAGGAGCCGTCCAATCATTTCAATTCTTTACAGAGGTGATTACTGAAATTGCTCAGTTAATGAAATATGTCGTGGTCTCGGCTGAGAGACTGCATATATATGCTATGAGAAGTAATATACTCGATCAGAGATTTTTGAAGATATTCTGAGAGGAAATACACTCGATCAGATGTGTGGCATGAGCTTTCATGCTTTAATGAGAGATAATTCTCAATGTTCGTCTGACAGCTGGATCAGGAACATGTAAGGTTACAATTTTACCCTTTGTTAAAAATCCACCATCTACATTAAGTCCCCTACTTAGTGAGGGACAATCATGTTCCTCAGTCAGCACTGGATGGTGATTTTCTAGTTACGGACGAAATAAGTAATTGAACTTAGTCGTAATATAGAATGTTACCAGATTTTCGATTGCACGAACGAACCATGGCTTGAACGAAGATCCCATTAGCATGATAGAGCATCGAGCGCAAATTGGTGTAGCACTGCTGATTTGTTGATCGAACCTTGGTTGATTTAGGATTCATGGGTCCCGGCCCAAGAAAAGAAATCCTTGTTTTAGGAACAGCCGCTCGTTCGTTTGTTAGTTTAAGGAACAAACAAAATAGATCTCAGTCTGATGATACAAAATTTTGTCTATGAGATTTCACGAAAACCATTTTTTTTAAATATGTGAGATTTCACAAAGTGGAATAAACTCTCGTTTCAAAGGTGGATGCTCGTACGAGAGAAAAGTTTTTTTTTGATAGACGTGCGTCTGTTAGTAATAAAATTTTGTTTATGAGCTTTCATGAAAAATTTTATCTTCGAGCTTTCAGAAATCTTTGAAAATATACTCTCGCTTCGAAGACAGATGCTCGTGCGAGGGAGCAAAAAATATATAGATATATTTTTCAAATTTACATGAGTTTCACGATAAATATTTATATATTTTGTAAAATCATGTTTTGATTTTGAACAACTATTGAAAGTAGACCATTATACATGGTGAAATAATGTTTATATGTGAGTTTTCACAATTGTAGAATGGACGTCTGTCTAGTTTTTGAAAAACCAGTGGATGTTAAAGTTCACGTAGGTTGTTCATGGTTTTATGAAAATCAAGTCATGATTTTGAATAATGAATTTTTCTCGTCTTTGCAGGTTTGAGGGAACGAGCTTTTTCGAAATTCTGACGTTATAATCACTACAACTAGTGAAATTGTAAATAGGTAAGAGTTAGATTGTTACCATTTTATTCCGCGTTTGTGATTGGTATATCCATGACTCATTGTTTTTCGTCTCAGATAGTGGTGACTTCTGGTTACAACCACTCTTCCGGCCTTTCCGAGGAACGCTCCGGAAATATCAAGTCAAAGATGAAGACTTCTGCAGATGTTCAGGCTGAGGTGAATCAACCTTTCGGAGACGCCGGAAAGCTGATGCAATGTATGTCTCTCGATCATCTGGGAGTCATCCGTGGTGGAATCAAAGCTTTCTTAGCCTCAGCGGATGCAGAAGACAAGCAGGGACGAGATGAGTTATTACTGAAAAGGAAAACTGGAGATGAAAGGCTTGAAGCTTATCAGCAAAACGCCGCCAGCTTCAACAAATGAGACTAGCGGCTGAAGATGAAGTCTGATCTCGCGTGGAAGGCGTAGCTTCTGATTCAGATGTAGATGAATAGAGAATTTCGTCATAATTCGTCATCAGAAAATTCAGAAGTCAGGTCTTCATTGAAAATGCTGTAGTATCTTCTTCCGATGTCGGAGTTTCGTGATCTACCCATGTTTCTTTATCCTCAGAAAATTTCCAAGCTTTAACAAAGAATATTTTCGGCTTTTGAGCACGTTTAAGGGTCAAAATTGACGAAACAGTAAACTTCTATGAGGTTTTCAGAAAATTTTCAGCTGTCATGTAGTCCAAAGTTTTGGCCACATCTTTTTGCTAGTTTCTCCAATTTCTGTGAATTTTGGACAAGTTGTAGGGAACATTAATACGAAGAGAATGGTATACGACCCATCCCTAGATTCTTCACCAATTTCTCCCAGGCTTGTTTCTTTGTGCGGGATAGTGTAAAATCATCTTAGACAAGCTTGTTGTAAAACACTCTTGTTGTGTCTTTAGACCATTCGCTTGTGTCTTGAACGGTTGGTGAAGGATTTTAATGTTATTGAGTCATTTGAGATTAAGAACCCTTGATTGATACATGAGCATGGTGCTTGCAGTGCCATCTTGCTTCTGTCAGCCGTAGAAACATCACTTCTGAAACCCTGGTCACGGGACCATAACTGAGGTTGCTCTCAAGAAGGGATGATGTAATGACCATGGTTGCATGTCCTGGTGGTAGCATTCCTTTTATGATGAATGATTAGCACATGAGAGTCTGGTGCCACGGGTCTTGGACTGTGAAACTGATCATCATGATCATTGGACCGTCAGTCCCTAATATTTTGTTAAATCTCTAATTTTTGTTTTCTCTTCTCCTGGCAAGACTTGGATAGAGAACCCAGATAGAAAAATTGATGTAAAGACCTAGGTGGTCGAAGTTGAAGGTACCTTGATGCAGGACTTAGTGGAAAGACCCGTTGGACACCGATCGACTGTGGGAGTTATGAATCCCGTCTAAGAATTGCTGCTTGCATGTTGTATGCTCTGGAAGCTGTAGGAACCTCATATAGTGTCGGAATTCGGTGCTTTACACCAACTTTTGAAGCTAAGAGACTGAGTTATCACATGAGGAAATAATCACTCAATTTGGAGTTGTAGAGGTCAGCCAACGAAGCATGCACATTTGTAATTTGTAATCCCGTACAAAATTTTCAGATTTCGTGGACCTGACGGTAAAGGCCATATCTTTCAGCTCGTATATCCGATTGACGCACCCTTTTGGTATGTTGTAGAAGAGACATAGACGAACATCTTTATTTCAGGAAGAATTGCCCATTCCTCACCCATTAGTACGTTGTTGTAACCCCATGGCCTGAAGTGTGTTGTATCTCATTTGTAGAGGTGATGAGAAGATCTTGTAGAAGACTTTGAATTCTTCCCACCATTCGTGTAAGCTTTGGGAATATTTTCATGTGAGCATTTTATCATGTCTACACATCTTGATATGAATCATTAGTTCTTGGAGAAGTCCTCTTCATGTATAACACTTCAGAGAATGGTTAGTTGATGAAGCCCTATCATGAGGACGTTGCTCCTGAGACCGTTGTTGATGCTGAGATCATGACTGAATTTTCTCCAGATGTTCTTGTTGATGCTGAGACTATGAATGAAGTTGCTCCACATATCCTTGTTGATGCTGATACTATGGTTGGAGTTGCTCCAGAGACCGAAAAGGATAGATTATCGACATAGTCTTTTCTCCTCCTTTATATGCACGAACTGATTGGTGAGTTGAGCATTCCTAAGATGAAGTGTACTAGGATTTCAACCCAAATTCTCCACAGTGGATTCGTTAGGGAATCGATGTTGTTGTGGAAGATAGCAGCGACAATATCCATTTTGGACGTGAGGAGAAAAAGTTCCTTGGTCGTGCAAGGTTCGTGATGTAGAGAGTTCTGTTGATGAAATTTCATGGAATTACATCAGTCTACAATAACTTGTTATGTGGATAACATTTATTGAAATAGATTTGAATCGATTTCTCCAATAAGATCAAGTCCCCAGTGTATGTTGAAGGAGTTTGTGCCATCCATGGATGAATGATGTTACATCTGCTTCAGAAGTCTCATCATGGGATAATGAAGACTTATTGATTGTATTTCAGTTACACTTTGATCGTGTTGTTGTTGAATCAGTGTGTCATCGTCGAGATATTTGTGCTGAAGCTAGATGCTCCATAGGTGTGCTCTTTGATTAGGAGTACAATTTGAAGGATTCTTAGATGCTTGAGCATTGAAGTGTATATTCCTTAAGCATCGAGTGTCTTAGGTTTGATCGTCTCGGCCCAGTATCTTCTGTTGATTCAGCATTCCTTTCGTTGCGGATGTGGGATTCAACACTTGTACATCCATCAGAGCTTTATGATTTTGTGGAACACATGGAAACTCCTGCAAGGATGGAGAAACGTCCAGAGTGTTCTTGCCAGAAATCATCTCAGTAATGAATGTCTCAATGCTCGACTCGGAGAAGTGTCAGATTCAACCACTTGGTAAAGTACTAACGCGGTGAAGCTACCATTCATAACATCTAGCAGAGTTGCTAGCAATTGAGTCCCCATGATAGGATAGCATGTGAGGAAATAAATAACACATATATGAAAGGAATGAGACTTGCTTGAGTGTGGAACCTCTTGACGAATGTCTATGCATCTTTTGCAGGTTTTCGCTTCAACCTCGTCAAAGTTCGAAATTCCCTCAAGTGCTCTGATGATGGAATGTCTGCCAAATCTTCTGTATCAGAACTTTTTTTTTGGAGAGATGTGCAACCAAAGGCACTTTGTCAGTAGCCATCTTTTCCACGCTTGTCTGAAGAGCATGTCATATCCTGGATCTTCCTGATTATGTGGAACTTGATATGTCGAACTTATGTTCACTTTGAGAGTGATGTATCCATAAGTATTTTCGAGCTTTAAGGTCTCTGATTGAGATGGGATCACGAGTAGCTTCTTGTCGAGTGATGCTTGCGAATCTGAGGTTTTTAGTTGAACGATGTTGATGGTGGTGTCAGCATCAATCAACATTCTTCCGAATTTGTTTCCTCTGAGATGGACTGTGGTAAGCAGTCCCCATTCGTGCATCTTCTTGTCTGTGGATGAAGGTTCAAGGAGTATTTCCAGGATAGACAAACGTCTGACACAATGTAATTTGGTGTTGTGAACATGTCTTTCCTTTGTGCCTTAGACAGAAGCAATTTCACAGATATGCTCGATCGACGATTGAACTGCTTCTTTGACTGGTTATTCACAGAGTGTAAATTAGAGTTGGCAAACGGGCGGGCCGGGGCTGGCTTGTACCCAACCCGCGGGTTACGGGTTAAAACGGGTCCAAGCTTGCGGGTTGTTATTCTTCACGGGTCGTCATTTCTTCAACCCGCGCCCGTAGCGGGTAAAGCTTGCGGGTTCATGGGTTAACCCATCTTGTTTAATTAAAAATTAAACATCTTAATTTATGACAGATTTACAAGGACCAACACACAAATTACAAAAATTCCTTGTAACGCCTAACATCCATCTAATCACTGGTTGCTTAATAACATTAAGATGAACTTTTCTAAGAGCAGTTTTATGAGGATCAATCTCACAATAATGAGAAAGTTGAACTAGATATAATAGAACATCTGAAATTTCTTCTCCTAAAGGTTCTTTCTCTTCTTCTTTCCAATCTGGTAATCCTTTTGGTACTTCGCCTTTCAATCTGGTAACTTTTCTCCTAAATCTTCTCTTCAAGCAGCTTGTGCATACAACATATTCATCCCCTTACATAAAAAAACACATCAGTAAGCATTCAAAAGATAGCTAGTCAGTTTAGCAAATGCATCAACAAGAAAAAATGGAAAAACTTAAGCAAATATCGGAGGTTCAAGACTTAAAGTCACTCTCTTGACTTCACAAAAAACCTAAATTGTTCCCCCATACTGGTGCTTTTTCAGATGATATCAACCAATATGCTCTTATACAGTAAGAGCATACACATTTAGAGCATCTTATATACATTCCCTATCGCCTTTTAATACATGGAAGAGCATATAAATTCAACCCATCAAAAACTAAAAACAGAGAGATGTAAAATGAAATTCCCAAAAACATATATAATATCATTGTTCTTAATCCATGTAAAGTCTTGTCTGATCAAATCCTATACATTGCAATCTACATTGTGCACAACAGCACGACAACAATAACACGGAGAAGTAAGATTAAAAGTTAAAGCTTGGAACCAATCTGTTTAAAATCATGGCTAGATATACCACAAGTATTACACATTCAAAACCAAATAACAATTTGTTTAGACATTTCTACAAACAATTAAAGTTCATAAAACTACCGTGTGATGAAACAGTTCAAAATGTAATTCACATTGAGGCTTGGATTTAAACCCATGAAAAACTAAGCAAATAGTAACATTATTACTTCCCTGAAATTCAACTAATGTCAATTATAAACCCTAATTTGAACAGAAAACACCCGAATTTGAACACCAATTTAACAAATGACTTTAATCAAACATGCAACTCATAGATAAATCATCATACTTCATTAATTTGGGAATAAACAGATAAGGGTTTGATTACTTACTTGATCCAAATCGAATTGTTGCAGAGTTCTGAAATTACATCAAACAGAAACCTAAATCAATAAAAAAAAAATCAATCAAATCTTAGGATAGGCATCGAAAATCAATACCAACAAAAACCTATAAAGTTACCCTAAAATTGTATTCACTTCTCGAACCTTTGATGCCGAGATTTACAAATTTATTGAATCACTTCATCTTCTTTCCTTGTAATCTAACTTAGATTGGCTTTGCTTAAGGAAAAATTGCAGAAGAAGAGAAAGAAAATAAGAGATGATGGGTTAATCAAAGAAAAGAAGCTTTCTTTCGGTATTAACAGAGGGGACACGCGTCATACTAGGCCAGCGCTATGTGACATGCGACATATGGGGAAATCCCGTATACCCGTGGGTTTACGGTCCGGTCCGGATTTACCCGTTTTCCTACAAGCCGACATTTCTCCAACCCTAACCCGGCTTGTTTAGAAACAAGCCAAGACGGGCGCGGGTTTTTACGGGCCGGATCAAGCCAACCCGCGGGTTTTTGGGTTGTTTGCCAGCTCTAGTGTAAATGTTCTGATTGGGAGAGGATTTGTGTGTATTCCTTTAGTCCCCAGTTGAAGCTATTGTGGATCAACCTTCTCTTTGAAGATGTGCTTCAAAATATTGCAGTTACTTGTTGGATGATTGATGAATCTATGAAGATGACAGTACCTGGGATTCTCCATTTCTTCTTCAGTTGGCTCTCTCCTGATGAATGACAATTTGATTGTACCATCTTGAACCCAGACTTCCAATAACTCGATCACTCCTTCGTGAGAAGAGAGAAGTTTGAGTTTGTTAGACCATTTCCCCGTTCGTTGATGCCGGGTCGAGGTTTGTGTATGATTGGTTATCTTTTCTTTGTGCCTCCAGAGGAGCCTGGTATGTTGGAGAAGCGTGCTTGCGTTGTGACTCGGCTTTCCGTTTGCTTCCTTCTGCAACAACATTTGTGGAGGGTTGGAGGTTGGTGACAATGGGCAAGTGATGTTTTGTCTTTTCCACGGTTCTCCATGAGGCGTTCCAAATCTTGCCGAGTGATGAAATTTGATGGCTCCTTCACTGATGGATCTTCTACAGCTTTGTGGACTTCATCGTCATCCACCACTTGAATCGGAGTGACTTTAGAATCAGCAACCGAAGATGTTTCTTTGCCCTTTCCTTTTCCTGAGTTTTCTCTGACATCTTGTCAGTGAGAGTTTTGAGATAATTGTACAACTCTTTATGAGTATTAGCCATGTCAGTTTGATTCTTGCCAAGAGTCTCTTGCACCTTCATGAGATCACATATGGTAGGTGGATTTTCTCTGGTTTCTTCAGGAGATATTCTCTAGAGGAGTTCATAAACTCCAGCAGATACTCTCGGGATGAGAATCTCCGCCAGTTCGCGGACTTAGTTCGCGGACTGAGTTCACAGCTCTTGTTCCGGTTTTCCTGATCAACAAAGTACGCATACTTTGGTTCAAGGGATAAGGACTTTATAGATGGGGGAAAAAGATTTGCTGGTTTTTACAGAATTAAGGAGACGACCGTACGGAGGAGACTCCTTGAACCGAGCGAAATTTTTAACCTCACACAGATGCACTTCAAGGAGGGAGTGCTTTAAGTTCGAGAGATCAATCTGTAGGACTCTGTCCTAAACCAAGACAATAGCCGTTCCAGAGTCAATTCGGTCACAAGAGATGATGGGTCGATCTGTAGGAGGGAAGTTGAGAAATGTGTGAGATCAATTGTGTTCAAGGATTGTTAGTGTGTTGTGTATTTTACATGAAAATAGTTTCTGAATGATTGAGTTTACTCAGTTGAGATTAATTGCTAAGACGATGAGTTCGTGTAGACGAAAGACTGTCTATCGAAAATTGTTTGTTGTTCAATCATGATTCAAAGACTTATTTATATTGCTATAATTGTAAACACCTTGATCCCATGAAGTGTGAAAGTTGCTGGAGTCAAAGAGTGGGGAAGTGGAAATCGTGTTAAAACCAGTTGTTCATCGTGCAGAGACTTGGTTGATTTTCTACCCACTACTTTGCTAACTCCTTCAACTGATTGCACGACTTTTTAAAATTCTCATCATGGGTGAACACACGTGCCGTAAGCCGCCATACCAAAATCGTAGTTAATATCCCCCCATGTGACATGATTGATGTCTCGTGATTGTGAAGTCTGCAAGGCAGACATGTATTTAGTTAGTCAGTTGCTGACTTTATGGGACGATGAGTCCTTGTATTGTTGAGTCGAACGTGATTTGCAAATGTTCTAAGACTCATGAATTGAACGTGTCTGTTGAGACAGAGGTATAATTCTCGAGTAAATGTTGATAGTTAAGGTGAGAAAATATTGCCCATTCGATGAATTGTTAAATATTGATAGTTGAACCAACATTCCTTACTCTGAGCAAGTATTGCTCATTTGAGCAAATGTTGCTCGTTTAATGAATTATTGGTAGCAGGACCAAATATTAATTTAAAATACTGGTAACTGAACCGAGTATAATTAATTATAATATTGATCACGAGATCAACGTAAAATTGTTAGTGTTTGAATCTGCTCAGAATTATGTTTTGTAGAGCTTTGGATCAAAAACCCTAATTTTGATCTGATCAATTGATGATTCATTGAAAATCAACCACGGAGTGAAGGAGGGACCGGCTATACGAGATGATGAGTCGACCATATAACGCCCATATGCTCGATTGAGCAAATACCAAAGTCTTTTGAAGACCAGTTGGCGAGAAGATGATTAAATGTTGGTTCAATCATTTATTCGAATAATGTTCGTCTGAACCTTAGGTGATAAAACCTAATAAATTATCAAGAGATGAAGCGCCGACCAAGGGGTCATGAAACCGGCCCTGGTTGGTCACGGGATCGACTGACGATCATTTTATGAAATTCCAAGTCGTTTGGAAGAGTTCTGTACCTAATGCGTGCAATTGTGCAAATTAGGTCAAATTGTGAAAATGCGTGGGACCGGATCCTTGCAAGCCAAAGAGCCAACCTTGGTCGGTCAAGGTAATATGATCACGTTGCCAAAGTGTCCGTGTCTCAGCCTTGAGAATTTTTGATATTTTCTGATGTGCGTTTGAGCAACATTTTGAGAAAATTTGAAGAAATCAAGGATTCTGCTGAAACTGAGGAAACTTCATTAGATGAAGTAAATAATAATAAAATGAAAGAATCATGAAGAGTGGGACCGACTATGGACAAGGCATTGTTGGTCGGCCAATGAGCACGGTCCCATGGCACTTTTCCTAATTTTATATTATTTTCATGATTTTAGGGAAATATCATGAAATCAAGGAGTTTTCTTGAAGTGAAGGAGTTTCCATGAGATGAGGGAAACAAATAATATTAATAATAATAAAACAAGGGCGTGTGGGACCGGCTTGGGCATGGTCGGCCGACTAGGGCCCGGTCCCATGAGTCTCCCCTAATTTTATATTATTTTCATGATTTGAAGGAAATATAATGAAATTAAGGGATTTTCATGAGATGATGGAAATAATTAATAAAATAAGGAATTACAAGGTGTGGGACCGGTCACGGCTAGGTCATGGCCGGCCGGCTAGTGATCACGGTCTCGTGACACCTTTCCTAATTTTATTTAATTTTTGTATAATTTCCTTGATGTGAAGGAAATACCATGAAACTGAGGAGTTTCATAAGATTAAGGAATTTCCATGAGATGATGGAAATAATTAATAAAATAAGGAATTACAAGGTGTGGAACCTGTCACAGCTAGGGAATGGCCGGTCGGTTAGTGACCATGGTCCCGTGACACCTTTCCTAATTTTATGTAATTTTTGTATAATTTCCTTGATGTGAAGGAAATACCACGAATTGAAGGGATTTGCTCAATCGAAAGGATTTTCATGGGATCAAGGAAAATAATAAAATATGATAAAATAAAGGAAGGGGCGTGGGATCGGCCACGGCAGCATGACCAGCCGGCCGGTGGGCTTGGTCCCCTTAGACGCCTCTTTTAAATATTTTTTTTTTCTCCATGGTTTCATCGTTCCTTCGTGTAATTGAATGTTCGTTCGTGCAGGTGCTCGTTAGTGCATTTATTTCCGAATACACTTGCACCATTCCCTCGGGGCTTACTCGATAGTGGCTCAGATGCCCGTACATTGAATATTTATTACTAACCCATGGAATTCTTCTGGGAAGTGCCATAAATTGAAGTGACGAAATATTACACATAACGTAGAATATTTTCTAGGAATTCAATTAATGAATCTTGCGACTAGCAATAATTAATTGATGACTCTATACTAGCAAGCATGTTGTCTAGGAGCGTTATAATTATTCGAAAATCGAGGTATGATCTAGTTGAGCATAACGCTCGATTTGAATGTTTATTCTGTAAAGTCAGGGAACATTGCGACGTACTGAAGACGTTAGTGCTCTATACTAGTGAGTAATACATATATGAGCCATCCAATCATTTCGATTCTTTACAGAGGTGATTACTGAAATTGCTCAGTTAATGAAATGTGTCGTGGTCTCAGCTGAGAGACTGCATATATATGCTCTGATAAGTAATATACTCGATCAGAAACTTTTGAAGATATTCTGAGAGGAAATACGCTCGATCATAGGTGTGGCATGAGCTTTCACACTTTAATGAGAGATAATTCTCAATGTTCGTCTGACTGCTGGATCAGGAACATGTAAGGTTACGATTTTACCCTTTGTTAAAAATCCACAATCTACAGACTTATACATATATGTGTTGCCACACAATGCTTATATCCATCATTGGTTATATAATCTAAACTCTCATTTCAATCATTGAAACATTCTTAGAGGATGTTATATAGTTGTTATTCACAAACCATTTTTCGTCAAAGCCATTTTCAAAGTGATTGAAACATAACATGACTTTCGTCACTAGGTAAAGATGAACTTGGCCAAAGCGAAAGATTACTAACACATTTCGAGAAATAGATAGGCGAGATAAACTCGGGTCAAAATACCAAATGTGTATAATCAAAGTCTATATATCAAAACAACTTTTGTCTCAAGATAGGAGATAGAGTAGATAGACTTTTTAGTGATATATAAGTTCAACTCTCCACATACGTTTTAGTCGATGAAGTTCCACTAGTTCCTTGAGTAGTCCTTTGTCTTGTATGATGATCTCCATGGAGTTCTTGAGCTCAAATACACTTTCTATCCTAGTCCGAGACTTAGCTACAATAGACTAGAAATCAAGACTTACAGTTTTGATCACTAACATTGACAAACATCTTGAGATAGCAACGCATGCGAGTTCGACCGAGCAATGCTCTAACATTAATAATCCACTATATATACATATATATTCAATATACTAATGTTTTATGAAGATTTTTAGAAAAATAAATAAGTTTTCTTCTGTTTTTTGTTAAAATCAATATCACACTGAACTATTTTTTTCTTATCATCGTAAGAATTTCTAGTGTTGTTTCTCATATCCCAATGAGAAATTATTTAATGTGATTTTTGCTTTAATGCTTTCATCATCTTTTTTCCCATCTTTATCAGTTCCCATAACGCTCTCAATTATTTCTTCATCAGTCAACAATTGCGTAATTTCATTTTCTTCCAGATATTCACGACATATTGGCATTCACTGGATTACGATAACCCAACTTTTCGATCAAATTTTGCAAGGCTTGACTGAAATCACCGTCTAACTGTTCATCAGAATTGTTTAAACCTATGTTATTTGTTGATCAAAGTTAAATTTACCAATAAGTTAATAAGATACTAATTAATATATAAATTAATAACTATTAATTTTTTGGTTAATTAATATCTCGCTTAATTAATAAATTTTGATGGTCCCAACATCATTAATTTATAGAGTTTCTAATGTACTTGCATAAGTCCGGATTTTTAGGATAGCCATACTTTTGTCTAAGTTTCTACCGATTTCCATCACCTGGATCTATCGTTTGATCTGATCATCTGTTTAGATCGTAAATCAGGAAATCAATAATAGACTTATTCTGTGGGAGGAATATTTGGTTTAAAGTCTTCAACTGAGTTGAAGAAACTCTTAGTTGGTGTGAGACCGTCTAAGGGAATCAATTGCGTGGAGTCCTGATAGGATTCAAGAGGCGTAAGGAGCACGACTGTAGCTGAATCATTGGGATACTAAGTTCGGGCTTAACTACATTCCAGACCGAAGTTAATTGGTAGTAGGCTAGTGTCTATAGCGGCTTAATACTTTTTGGTGTTCAATCTGGACTAGGTACCGAGGTTTTTTTTGCATTTGCGGTTTCCTCGTTAACAAAATTTCTGGTGTCTGTGTTATTTCTTTATCCGCATTATATTGTTTATATTTATAATTGAAATATCACAGGTTGTGCATCGATCAATCACAGTTGCTAGGTCCAACCTTATTAGTTGGTTAAGACTTAATTGATCCTTGGACATTGGTCTTTGGTACCGTCCAAGAACTCTCTTTGTAGTTAGGTTCACGGATTCAATTATGTAAACGTTTTAACAAAAAGAGAGAGATACATAACTCTAAGCACTATCGTTGATTGAGTTTTTACTCTTGGAGTTGTGTTGATTTTGTCCATACAGATTTCTCAAGAAAAAGTTGGTGGTGTAATTTGGTACCCCCGGCGTTTTCACTTCAGAGTTGAGATACAATTGAACTTTGGAGAGAAGATAATAATACTATATTTGTTTCTGTATAACGACGAGAGTTGTTATTGCTACAGATCTTCAACAACAACGATGCTGAGTTGAATATGTTCAGAATCATTGCAACTTGAAATAGCGAAGAGTTAAAGGAGAGTTGAAGAAACTCAGTCCGCAAACCTAGTCCGCGAACTGGCGGAGGTTCTCATCCCGAGAATATCTGCTGGAGTTTGTGAACTCCTTCCGGGAACTTAAGTCCGTGAGATAAGTCTGCGAACTTGAGTTGGTTATATCTAAAGACGATTGTTTGTGAACTTATATTTATATTAACTAAGGAATGCAAATTGCAAACCGTGGCTATAAAGTTCATGAATCGATTCGAGTGAATCAAACCGTTTTTGCTTCGATTGTGTCTTGTATAGTTATATAAGATTTATACAATTAAACAACTCTCTAACTAGTTGATTTGAGTCATTTGAACTAGTTATGGTGAAGAAGAATATGGTTTATATGAAATTGCTCATATAGCTAACCATTTGGTTAACTACTGTTGAACCAACAAATGTACATGTTTGGGTACAGTTACACAAACCTAAAATTGTGCATTTCGTTTGTGTATAACAAGCTAAGTTTTTGATCCAACATTTGAAAGATATTAGCTTGAATCTAATCAGGTTTTCATCTAACGGTGAATATTGAATGCTTTGTTACTAACCTAATATTGATTGTAAACCGTGATTTGAAAGACTATATAAGGGAGAACTCTAGCAACTGGGAAACCTAATTCCCACACCTCCTGTGTGATACTAGTTGTATTAGCTAGAGTCGATTCTCCTTTAACCTTAGGTTTCTTCTTGTAAACCAAGTTAACGACTTAAAGACTTCATTGGGATTGTGAAGCCAGACCGATACTACTTTCTCGTATTTGTGTGATCTGAGCTTGCATATTCTATCGTGTTGAGTAAAATCGTAACGATTGGCTTGAGATTGTTATCTCCGATAGGCAAGATATAAAAGTAGTCACAAACATCTTCGTCTCATCGTTTGTGATTCCACAATATCTTCTTTCGCCACGTCGATTAAGATTATTATGAGGTGATTGAAAATGCTAGGTTGTTCTTCGAGAATAAAAGTCTGGGTTATCAATTGGTTCCTGTTCACCTTGATTTATCAAAATACGTAACAAAACTTGTAGGTATTTCTGTGGGAGAAAGATTTATCTATTACCGTAGACTTTTTTGTGTGATACAGATTTGTTTATTAAAGTCTTCGACTTTGGGTCGTAGAAACTCTTAGTTGTGGGTGAGATCAGCTAAGGGAATCAAATGCGTAGTATCCTGCTGGGATCAGAGACATAAGGAGCGCAACTGTACCTTGGATCGGTGTAAGATTGATTGGGGTTCAACTACAGTCCAGACCGAAGTTAGTTTGTAGTATGCTAGTGTCTGTAGCGGCTTAATACAGTGTGTGTTCAATTTGGACTAGGTCCCGGGGTTTTTCTGCATTCGCGGTTTCCTCGTTAACAAAATCTTGGTGTCTGTGTTATTTTTTTTCTGCATTATATTTTGTTATATAATTGAAATATCACAGGTTGTGCGTTTGAATCAATCAATTGGAAATCCTACCTTTGGTTGTTGATTGAAATTGATTGATACTTGAACATTGGTCTTTGGTACTGTTCAAGTGATTTCTCTTGTATTTAATTAGACTCGCAGATTACTATTTGCTTGAGTAAGAATTTTTTAGAGCATTGCTCGGTCGAACTCGCATGCGTTGTTATCTCAAGCATGTTTGTCAATGTTAGTGATCAAAACTATAAGTATTCATTTCTAGTCTACTATAGCTAAGGTCTCGGACTAGGATAAAAAGTGTAGTTGAGCTCAAGAACCCCATGGAAATCATCATACAAGACGAAGGACTACTCAAGGAACTGGTGGATCTTCATCGACTAAAAGGTATGTGGAGACTTGAACTCATCTATCTCTCAAAAGTCTATTTATCTCCTATCTTGAGACAAAAATTGTTTTGCTATATAGACTTAGATTATACACATTTGGTATTTCTAGCCGAGTTTATCTCGCCTATCTATTTCTCGAAATATGTGTTGGTAAGCTTTCGCTTTATCCAAGTTCATCTTTACCTAGTGACGAAATTCATGTTATGTTTCAATCACTTTGAAAATTGCTCTGACGAAAAATGGTTTGTGAATAACAACTATATAACGTCCTCTGAGAATGTTTCAATGATTGAAATGAGAGTTTAGAATATATAACTATTGGAGGATATAAGCATTGTTGTGGAAACACATATATGTATAAGTCCTTATTCCTTGAACCGAAGTTTGCGAACTTTGTTGATCAAGTGAACCGGAGTAGTGTGTGAGCTAAGTTCGCGAACTCAGTCCGCGAACCCAGTCCGCGAACTTTAGTACGTTATATCTAAAAACGTTTGTGATCTTATTCATATTAACTAAGGAATGCAATTTCAAACCACGGCTATATAGTTCATGGACCGATTCAAGTAAATCAAATCGTTTTTGCTTCAATTGTGTCTTGTGTAGTACATGAGATTTCCTTACAATTGAACAACTCTCTAACTAGTTCATTTGAGTTATTTGAACTAGTTATGGTGAAGAAGAATATGGTTGATATGAAAGTGATCATATGGCTAACCATTTGGTTAACTATTGTTTAACCAACTAATTTACAAGTTTGGGTACGGTTACACAAGCCTAGAGACGTGCATTTCATTTGTGTATAACAAGCTATGTTTTCGATCTAACGGTTGATAAATATTAGCTTGAATCTAATCAGGTTTTCATCTAACGGTGAATATTGAATGCTTTGTTACCAAGCTAACATTGACTGCAAACCCTGATTTGAAAGACTATATAAGGGAGAACTCTAGCAACTGGGAAACCTAATCCCCACACATTCTGTGTGATACTAGTTGTGATAATCTAGAGTCGATTCTCATTTAACCTTTGGTTTTTCTTCTAAACCAGGTTAACAAATTAAAGACTTCATTGGGATTGCGAAGCCAGATCGATACTACTTTATCGTAGTTGTGTGATCTGATCTTGTTTCTATCATACGAGTACAATTGTAATAATTGGCTTGAGATTTCTATCTCCGATAGGCAAGATAAAAAGTAATCAAAAACATCTTCGTCTCATCGTTTGTGATTCCATAATATCTTTTTTCGCTGCGTCGATTAAGACTATTGTGAGGTGATTGATAATACTGGGTTGTTCTTCAGGAATATAAGTCCGGATTATCAATTGGTTCCTGTTCACCTTGATTTATCAAAAGACAGAACAAAACTTGTAGGTATATTCGTGGGAGACAGATTTATCTATTACCATAGACTTTTCTGTGTGATACAAATTTTTTTATTAAAGTCTTCGACTTTGGGTCGTAGCAACTCTTAGTTGTGGGTGAGATCAGCTAAGGGAGTCAAGTACGTAGTATCCTGCTGGGATCAGAGACGTAGGAGCATAAATGTACCTTGGATCAGTGTGATATTGGTTGGGGTTCAACTACAGTCTAGACCGAAGTTAGTTTGGAGTAGGCTAGTGTCTGTAGTGGCTTAATACAATGTGTGTTCAATCTGGACTAGGTCCCGGGGTTTTTCTACATTTGTGGTTTCTTTGTTAATAAAATTCTGGTGTTTGTGTTATTTCTTTTCCGCATTATATTTTGTGTGTTGTTCAATCAATTAGAATATCAGACCTTTTGGTTGTTAATTTAAATTGATTGACACTTGGATATTGGTCCTTGGTACCATTCAATTTATCTCTTTAGTATTAGATAAAGACTCGCAGATTTCTATTTGCTTGAGTATATATCAAATCGAGAGATTGAGATATAAACTCTTTGATATACTATTCATCTAGATTGAGTCTGACTGTCTAGTTGATTCTCTAGAAAGTATATTGGAGTTTTCCATACATATTTCTAAGCGAAATATTGGGTGTGGTTGTTAGACCCCCGCTTTTTCAATTGGTATCATAGCAGGCAAACACGTTAAAGACCTTATAAGTCTGTGTTTGTGGCGATCTGATTATGGACAAGTCTATCTCTAATAACGTACCAGTTCAGAAATTACCAGATGATTATAAAAGATTGGATTCACCTGACAGAACTGTCACATCTAAGTCAATATCTAAACATTCTCTTGATGTAAAAACTGTTGATTAGGAACTCTCCTAGAAGAACAGTTGGATGAACTTTCTGATGAACCTGATTCAGATATTGATAGAGATGTTTATGAGGAATTCTAAGAGTATGTTAAGTTTTTGGATTCGTGGAATATGAAGAAGATTACAACTTCTAATGTCTCACCTCGTCTGACTCCTCTCTGTCGAGAAAACAAGAAATTGAGAAGATGTTACGCAGGTGTTTATTTTTCGAATCGTTCTAACGAATCGATCCTCAAGGATTCTGAGGAAAACCCAAGTATGAAGTCACTTGAATGTGATAATCTTTATCAAAAGTACTTTTTGTTGGAGGAGAAACTTGCAGAATCTGAAGCAAGGTTTAACTCTCAACAAATTAGTTCTGATGATAGAGAAAGTGCTTGTCTCTCTCGAGAAAAACGCTTTGAGGCTGATTTAGCTGCTGCTCTTGATAAAATCAAGATGTTGGAAGATGACTTGAAAAAGTTCAATAAAAGTTCAAGCAAATTAACCACTATGCTAGGAGAAAATAAAAATCATCGTGATATACGAGGATTGGGCTATAATGGAATAGATGCTCCAAGTATTAGCAAATGGGTAAAATTTGTCAAGGCTAGTGATTCTTCTCAACAAAAGGTTTCCGCTGATGGCAAAAGTGAAATACCTTCACCGGAAATTAAGGTTCGAAAGATCAAAGTATATCATCCTCCAAAGTCAGCACATACGGATCGAGGTAAGAACATTCCTTATTTGCCACTATTGCGGAAATAAAGGTCATCTAGATAGGAGATGTCGTTTTCGTATAAGGAATGAGAAACTTCGTGATGTTCTTGTTTGGGAATCACAAGAAGTTGTGAAACCAAGATCATATGTTAAGGCTAATCCCCTTAATGCTACAGGTTGTAACTGTCCAACCTTTAGGCAAAGGAATCAGTGTTGTGATAAACCTATTTTTGCCTATAAACGTCATACGAATCCTTTTCACAATCGTAATGGTTATCAAAAGGATAACTTCGTAAAGACGAAGACAAGATGCTCCCAATTGGAGAAATACTAACTTGCAAAAGAATAGTCAATCCAATTCTCTTCCGAAAAATCTTGAAGAGAGTAAGGGGAAGAAGGTTCCGGTTGTTCCTAAACGCACCCAAAAGTGGGTACCAAAGAAAGCCAATGATGCTTTGAATGTGAAAAGGAATGATCTTCCAGAAAATCCATGACTATGGAGAAGGCAGTATCCATGATGTTGGAACTTAACAAGGTTTTTGGAAAAATGGAATTGGATGTGAAAGGTTCTAAAAGCGATCTCTTTCATGATAATCCAACGATCACTTATGGTGAGTAAGACATTGTTCAACCCAACGCAACTTGATTGTGTTGTAAGTGCATCCTCACCAAGGAATGCCCTGCTATGTATACGGTGAGGGAAGCACGAGAATTTGGGCACACAGATTATGTTCGGTAAGGCTATAGAATTCGACTGGATTCTTATAAAAAGGTACGTCTATAAACCTGAGCAAGATTTATGTTTTTATTTGCTTAGAGTACTTATAATGGTCCATGTACCTTGCTTATTGTTAATTTCTACCTAACTTGATCTGTGTTTAAGGTTCTTAAATGTTTAGGTTTGAAAACATTAGTTCCGGATGTTTGGACTTCATGGTACACATACTTAACGTCAGTAATTTTGTTTTGGCCGTAACTTCCTTGTCTGAACTCGGAATGACCTCATTATTTTTGCATTCTCTTCCTATTTGAATTATCTTCAAAATGGTGATGAGTGTGAATGAGTTGAGGTTGGTCTTTGTCCGTATCTTGTTTTTCTGTGTTTTGCTCCGTTTCGTCGCACTTGTTCTACTGGACTTGGGCACTTGGATTCTTGGATTAATTCTCTTCTAAGCTCATTTTTAGCTTTTAAAAGAATGATGTTGGTGAATCGCAAAGAAGGAAATTCAAGAATGGGAAGTAGTACGCATTGCTATGGGATTCTTGAATGTTCACTATCATCTTATGTGAACTATGATGCATGGCCTTTAATGACTTTGTATGTTCTTATTTGTTAAGAAAATATTTTTATACGTTTTTGGTAACCACTCTTGGTGTAAATCCGTGAGAAAAAGATTGATTCTACATTCCATGGGAAAATATTGATTTTTGCAATATTAATCTTTATGGTTTTATATATTGCAATTTGTTATGGGATATGTGTGTTTGCGTCCGTGAACTATTATTGTCCCATATCTTGTCAAAATTAAAGTCTTTCGTAAGTCGATATGCATGTATTGATAAAAGAATGAATAGACTTTTGACAAATACAAAAGTTAAGCCTATTATGTCATTATTTGATGGAAGATAGGATGAACTTTTGTTTACAAGGATTATGTCTATTGTATGTCATTGTGCGAATAGTGATGGATAATAGAATGAGTCCTTGCTTATTCCAAGGTATTAGGTCGATCTTCGATCCACAATTTTTGTGTATATACTGTGTTGTTCCATAAGGTGTCTTATGTTGAGATTTATCGACTAAGTTGATTATTTTCTTATGATTAGCTTAGTTGTTGCTCCGTGAGGTACTTTATGTCAATCATTTTCAACTAAATTAATCAACTTGTTTGGTTATTTAGTTGTTTCTCCGTAAGTATCCTTATGTAGAGCATGACCAATTAAATTGATTATTTTTGTGACTAGTTTAGTTGTGTATTCCGAGTAGATTAATTATGGGTTCTCTTGTGATTAATATAATTGAGTATTCTTTGAGGCTCCGTAAGTTCACTTATGTTGAGCATTTCCGATTAAATTAATCATGAGTTCTCTTGTGGTTAATTTAATAGAATATTTTGGATTCAAATTCATACTCGTATGTGATTTGTTATATCCAAAGAAATCTTTCTTTTCTTTTTGAAATTAAGGTCGCTCTTGTTGTTCTTTCGGGAATGACATTTTATGGGGGAGAGTTTTTAATTGAAATTGTGCTTAATTTCCAAATCTTTGTGGGGAGTGCGGCTGTGGAATATTATAGGGGTTATCTTGTATCTTTATAGACTCCTTGATGAATGCATTTAGCTTCGGATTTATGATTGCATCATAATAAGATGATATGTGCTTTCTTTTGGTCATGAAATGTCTCTTTCGGAAATTTCATTAGGATCCCGTTCTTGTACCTTTGCCAATTTTATTGACAAAAAGGGGGAGAATTAATATGTAGTTCACACTACAAATACATATGGTTTCTGGATCATTATGTAAGGGGGAGTGGTTTCCATGAGAGATGGAATATTGACTAAGGGGGAGTGACATATCACCATAGTATTGTTGTTAAAGTTGTGATACAATTGAACATTGACGTTGTGTAATGATACTATGACACTGTATAATAATGATTGAGAACTCTTGTTTTCTCATTCTTATAGCTACAGATTTTCAACAACGATGATGCTAAACTTACAACCTTTGGGATCATTGGAGTACTTTGGAAGTGACAAAGATTTCGAGTAATGTTGAAGATTAGGCATGTGGAATAGGATCTACAAAAGTTTATTTATATATTTTTTGTATTCCATATTTATTGATAGTTTTGTCACTAAAAGTGACAAAGGGGGAGATTGTTAGAGCATTGCTCGGTCGAACTCGCATGCGTTGTTATCTCAAGCATGTTTGTCAATGTTAGTGATCAAAACTATAAGTATTCATTTCTAGTCTACTATAGCTAAGGTCTCAGACTAGGATAGAAAGTGTAGTTGAGCTCAAGAACTCCATGGAAATCATCATACAAGACGAAGGACTACTCAAGGAACTGGTGGATCTTCATCGACTAAAAGGTACGTGGAGACTTGAACTTATCTGTCACTCAAAAGTCTATTTATCTCCTATCTTGAGAAAAAAGTCGTTTTGCTATATAGACTTATAGATTATACACATTTGGTATTTCGAGCCAAATTTATCTCGCCTATCTATTTCTCGAAATATGTTCATCTTTACCTAGTGACGAAAGTCATGTTATGTTTCTATCACATTGAAAATTTCTCTGACGAAAAATAGTTTGTGAATAACAACTATATAACGTCCTCTGAGAATGTTTCAATTATTGAAATGAGAGTTTAGATTATATAACCATTGGAGGATATAAGCATTGTTGTGGAAACGCATATATGTATAAGTCCTTATTCCTTGAACCGAAGTTTGCGAACTTTGTTGATCAAGTGAACCGGAGTAGTACCTGAGCTAAGTCCGCGAACTCAGTACGTGAACCCAGTACCCAAACCCAGTACGCGAACCCGGTCCGCGAACTGGCGAAGTTCTCAAACCCGAGAATTTCTGCTGGGGTTTGTGAACTCCATCCGGGAACTTAAATCCGCGAACCCAGTCTGCGAACTTGAGTAAGTTATATCTAAAAACGATGTTTGTGAACTTATTCATATTAACTAAGGAATGCAATTGCAAACCATGGATATATAGTTCATGAACCGATTCAAGTGAATCAAATCGTTTTTGCTTCAATTGTGTCTTGTGTAATACATGAGATTTCCTTGCAATTGAACAACTCTCTAACTAGTTCATTTGAGTCATTTGAACTAGTTATGGTGAAGAAGAATATGGTTGATATGAAAGTGATCATATGGCTAACCATTTGGTTAACTATTGTTGAACAAACTAATGTACAAGTTTGGGTACGGTTACACAAGCCTAGAAACGTGCATTTCATTTGTGTATAACAAGTTATGTTTTCGATCTAACAGTTGATAAATATTAGCTTGAATCTAATCATGTTTTCATCTAACGGTGAATATTGAATGCTTTGTTACCAAGATAACATTGATTGCAAACCCTGATTTGAAAGACTATATAAGGGAGAACTCTAGCAACTGGGAAACCTAATCCCCACACATTCTGTGTGATACTAGTTATTCTAAGCTAGAGACGATTCTCCTTTAACCTTTGGTTTCTTCTTCTAAACCAGGTTAACGACTTAAAGACTTCATTGGGATTGTGAAGCCAGACCGATACTACTTTATCGTAGTTGTGTGATCTGATCTTGTTGTTTTTATCGTCCGAGTACAATTGTAATAATTGGCTTGAGATTTCTATCTCCGATAGGCAAGATAAAAAGTAATCACAAACATCTTCGTCTCATCGTTTGTGATTCCAAAATATCTTTTTTCGCTGCGTCGATTAAGACTATTGTGAGGTGATTGATAATACTAGGCTGTTCTTCGGGAATACAAGTCTGAATTTTCAATTGGTTCTTGTTCACCTTGATTTATCAAAAGACGGAACAAAACTTGTAGGAATATTCGTGGGAGACGTGATACATATTTGTTTATTAAAGTCTTCGACTTTGGGTCGTAGCAACTCTTAGTTGTGGGTGAGATCAGCTAAGGGAATCATGTACGTAGTATCCTGTTGTGATCAGAGACGTAGGAGCATAACTGTACCTTGGATCAGTGTGAGATTGGTTGGGGTTCAACTACAGTCCAGACCGAAGTTAGTTTGGAGTAGGCTAGTGTCTGTAGCGGCTTAATACAGTGTGTGTTCAATTTGGACTAGGTCCCGGGGTTTTCCTGCATTTGCGGTTTCCTCGTTAACAAAATTCTGGTGTCTGTGTTATTTCTTTTCGGCATTATATTTTGTTATATAATTGAAATATCACAGGTTGTGTGTTGTTCAATCAATTAGAATATCCGACCTTTTGGTTGTTGATTTAAAATGATTGACGCTTGGATATTGGTCTTTGGTACCATCCAAGTTATCTCTCTAGTATTTGATAAAGACTCGCAGATTTCTATTTGCTTGAGTATATAAACTCTTTGATATACTTTTTATCTAGATTGAGTCTGACTGTCTAGTTGATTCTCTACAAAGTATATTGGAGTTTGTCCATACATATTGCTAAGCGAAATATTGGGTGTGGTTGTTAGACCCCCGCTTTTTCAGAATTGAATCAAGAAAGAGAGATATAACTCTTTGATATACTTTATTAAGATTGAGTCTAGTTGATTCTCTTGAAAGTATATTGGAGTTAGTCCATACAGATTGCTAATTGAAATATTGGGTGTGGTTGTTGTACCCCCGCTTTTTCAGTTGTATAAGTACGGATTTTGAGGATAGCCATAATTTTGTCAAGTTGCTATCGATTTCCATTACCTGGATCCAACGTTTGATCTGATCATCTGTTTCGATCGTAAACCAGGAAATCAATTATATACGCTTAATTTTTGGGAGGCAGATTTGGTTTAAAATCTTCAATTGAGTTGAAGCAACTCTTAGTTAGTGTGACGTCATTTAAGGGAATCAATTACGCGGATTCCTGCTGGGATTTAAGAGGCATAAGGAGCGCGATTGTACCTGAATCAGCGGGAATCTGAGTTCGGGCTCAACTACATTCCAGCCCGAATTTAATTGATAGAAGACTAGTGTCTGTACCGGCTTAATACATTTTGGTGTTCAATATGGACTAAGTTCCGAGGTTTTTATGTATTTTTGGTTTCCTCGTTAACAAAATTTCTGGCGTCTGTGTTATTTCTTTTTCCGCATTATATTGTTTATCTTTATAATTGAAATATCACAGGTTGCGCATTGATCAATCAAAGTAGATATGTCCAACCTAGTTTGTTGGATACGACTTGATTGATCCTTAGATATTGGTATTTGGTTTCGTCCAAGAACTCTCTTTGTGGTTAGGTTCACGGATTCAATTCTGTAAACGTTCTAATCGCAGGAGAGATTGAGATATAACTCTAGACACTTTCCTTGATTGAGTTTTAACTCTCGGAGTTGTGTTGAGTTCATCCATACAGATTTCATACGAAAAAGTTGGTGATGTATTTTGGTACCCCCAGTGTTTTCAAAATACCAGCAGAGTCAATAAATTGTTTAAACGGTCCTTTAACAAGTTCAGAAGCACCATCAGTTTGAAAGTGTAAAACTTCTGTAGAATTATTTCTTTTCAGTAAGAGTTTTAAAATGAGAAAAACATTGTATTGCATCTGATTCCAATTTCATTGGATAAATCCAATGAAATATGCTAAAATCATCTAAAAATACAATATAGTATCGAAAACCATTCAAGGAGTCAACATGTGTTGATCACCAAACATCGCAATGAATAAGAGATAAAGGAGATAAAGCACGTGACTCAGAAAGAGAAAAAAGACAGTTTCTTGCTTTTTGCAAGCTCACAAGAATGACACAAATTACCAAAAAGACCATTAGACAGAACAATCTGATTTGTAGAATGTAAGAGTTTAACAATTTTCTTAGAAGGGTGACCTAGCCGGCTATGCCACAAGTTTGGAGAAGCAGACAAAGAACTGACAAAACCACAATGATTAGGAGACATTGAAGCAGGTAATGAGGAATAAGATAAAGATTTTTAACTATATTTCCCTGAGCCAAAATAGCATCATCATGCATATTGAATTTCTAATCTCATAACCAAAAGTATCTAGTCTAAAATAACACCAATTGTCTTTAGTGAACTGACAATAAATTTTGTTTCATTTCAGGTGCTAAAAGTACTTTGTCTAATGTAAAACTAGTGTCAGAGGTTTGCAATTGCATATTACCAATGTAAGAGATATGTAAAGACACATCGTCGCCCACAATTACTTTCTCCTTTCAAGTATAAGAAGAAATAATTTTTTTAAAATGATAGAATCTCCAGTCATTTTATTTGTAGCTCCTGAATCAGATAACCTATGAGTAGAAGTTTTGAATCATCAAAGATTGAAGCAGCACTTGAAACCCAGACAAAACTTGTTTTAGCTGATCCAAAGAAGGAGATTTTGAACACTGAGTAGCTACATTAGCACCATAAGTATTCGCCTTTGGTGGTGCATATCTGAAGAAACATCTACTGGCATAGTGACCGGTTTTCTGTAGTGATATTCACTACAAATGCATTCAGTTAATAGTTTTTAGAGGTGAAGAAGAAGAAGAACTAGAGATTTAGAAGAAGTTAGAGGAATAAGAAGGAGTCTGAAAGAAGAAGAAAGAGAGTAAGAGGAGCATGTGACAGAAGACAAGATTGTCAATAATGCATAAGCATCCAAAGAAAGAGAGCAACAACTCATATAGTTAAGGTTCACGTATAGCATAAAGTACTAAAGGCGCTAAGTAAAAGATAAGGGCCACCCGACTAACTAACAAATGGGTTGCCCATAAGAGATAGCTAACTACTAGTCTATGACAAATGCCGGTCCCTCAGAATTATTCTTGTCCTCAAGAATTAACTTGGGAAAGTTCGTCTTCATGAAAGTAGAGTCTTCCCAAGTAGCCTCAGCTAGGGTAGAATGGTTTCCAATGAACCAAAACCTGAGGGATTGTTTGTTTGTTCCGCCAGACTCGTCGATAAGCCAATATCTGCTGTGGACTTAACTTTATATAGCCTATAGAATCGAGTGTAGGAAGGGTTGTTTGAGGAAGTAGGCCAGAACCCAACTTTAGCTTTAACTGCGAAACATGAAAAACTGGATGGATACGTAAAGTAGAAGGAAGTTGTAGTCTGTAAGCCACAATCCCGACTCTAACACTTGATATGGTCCAAAAAACTTAGCAACGAGTTTGAGGTTGTGCCTGAGCTGCACTGAAGTTTGATGGTAGGGTTGTAAGCGTAAATAAACCCAATCACCAAATTTGAATTCCCGCTCAACTCGTTTTTTATCAGCCTGTTGTTTAATCCTGTGTTGAGCCTCCTCAAGAGTGGATTTAATAACAATGCTCATAGCTTGTCGCTGTTGTAGATAATCATCCACTATGGCATTGATGGCTGGAGAATAAGTTGTTATAGCATAGCTCGGTTAAACCCACCAAGCGCTGGTATGTCAAGTTTGGTTGTTATATTTTAGTGAATCAAAACTCATTTAAAGAGTCGCTTGATTACTTACTAGAGTCAACTTCGTATATGTTGCTAGAAAGTTACTAAGATATGAGACTTACAAGTATTACATGAAGACTTGAAGAATGTGAAGAAGTAAAGAGCTACAACGATGACATCATCCTTCACTTGAGGTTAGTAATATTTGACTTGAACTGTTTCATTCCTAACGCATCTTTCAAGTCGTGCATATTGAAAACATAACTGTGAAGCTGTGAATGATTATACTCTAGTTAGACATAATATTAAGGAATTACAATACGAAGTATAACGTCTATCTTTTGAACTTTGTATATAAGACATCGACATAATCGTATGAATGCTATCGTGATTATGTGTATGGGTATGGATGAAGATTTCGTCCTAGGAAACAATGTTTTACATTCATTTAAAGGAAGTACAATATATAAACATGTTTTATGAATCGAAAGGTAAATCGCTAGGCTTATTGGTATGTTATTCATTACAAATCTTTGGATTACCAATATGTGTGTTTAGTATAACCGCTCATAACTTGTTTATGTATCTTGATAAAACTATTCACAATGCCTGACTTTTGTATTGGTATGACTTTTATTAGTGAAACCGATCTTAAGTAATCACCTAAGATGGTATGATCGATATTTGTAATTGGTGTGACCATTCCTAGTCATTGGGTAACCGATCCTAGAACTTCGTTGGGACTAATCACAAGATGTGTAATCGATCCTTGTAGTAGGTTAACAAGTTTTAGTAATTGGTGTGACCAATCCTATAACTTGTGCAACCGAATACAAGTTTATACCATATATATGTGGTAACCGATCCTAGTACCTAGTCAACCAACTTTTGGTAACTAGTGTGACCGATCCTAGTACCCACATGGAGGTAGAACCGAAACTTGCTTTGGTAGAACCGTTAAACCCATAAATGATGATTGAATGTTTTTGATCAATCACATAGTTCTTGGAAATCAGATGAACCAATTCTAAACTCGTTTGGAAGTGTGGCAAATCGGTTCCAAGATTGTAAATATGAAAAAGGATTTACAAAGTAAAGATGTCGACATACTTTGAAAATGTGCAGTAACTCTTATCTTTTATTGTTCAAAGATATTCCTTAACAACTAAAGGAGAATCCCTGATCGAAATAAATTGAGAATCTTTTAATTAAGGTTTTTAGTTTTATATGCTTTTAATTTCCAGCAATTAAAATGCGTATCTTTCGAAAATAAAAATTGATAATGTGCATTTACTAATTGGAGATTTTCTACTGAGATTTCGGTCAATATTTGGACAGAGCATTTCCAGGAATTATGAAAACCGAATTTGGAAATATATTGCATATCTAGAGAATATTTTCGGTTTTGGAAATTCCTTGGTGTCCAAACTTCCTTGGTCTATAAATATTGAAGTTTGCATTTTAAGCAAACTAATCCTTAGAGCCAGTAAAACTACCTAGTTGTTTTGTTACTGGTGGACCTGTCTATTCGGAGAGGAAAGTAACCTAATTAGGCGAAACCTCTTACGACCGCTCGTTTAAAATACTTCTTTGGGATTGGGAAGCTCTACGAGTACCGTTGGTGGGAAACTAGATAATTGCAGTTTATTATTAGTTTTCGATTGATTTGATTGACTAATGGTGGTTGAACTTTGATTGCACCTAGTTTGTTTATGCTTGAGAATCTTTTCTTCTGATATAAGATTCACTCAAACTAGATCGAAGTTTCGACGGGGATCTTTAGACTGTTTGTAGATCCAAAAACGTCTTGTGATAATCCATTGTAATGAGTGCTTAGTTTTTACATATTTACCGCTCAAAATACATATTGTTGGTTCTTAATTTTATATTAATTTTGGTATTTATTGTATTTTGTAGGTACACGAATAAAACCGGCACTGGCGAAGAAAACGGCTAAAAGGTGTTAAAAAGTGGCTTATGCATGTATTTGACCGACCATCAGTTGTCGGAGCTAAGGCGCAATTGGCAAAGGGGAAGCTTTGGACGATTTTTGAGCTGAGACGGCGTGCCCATATTTTGCAACACCAAAGAAAACATGGGAGTTTGGTAAGTGAAGATATATATATGAGAATAAAGAAGAGTTGGTGAAAGTAAATGACACCATGTTCTCTTTGAGACGGCGACAAAACAGGGAAGCCCAACAAACATTTGGACTCAATTAAGTTGGTGACGGATAGGAGTAAATGACATGTCATTGTATCATTGGCTAAGAAGGGAATTATAGTTGGTAGCGTGACACTGTAATGATGACATTTAAATAGAAAGGAAGAGTACATCTCTGAAGCCAAGATTTGGAGTGTTGTAAAGGGTGATGTGGCCACTTGCTACTGGGTGATTTTGTCTAACATTCAACACATGACGTGAGTTAATTGGATTAATGATGTGGCGTGAAGTCTAAGAAGGGAATGTAGATTTCTTATTACCTATATAAATGATGGTCGAACAGGCAGAGAAGGGGAGTTCCCTAGGGCCAAGAGCCGACACCACTATAGTTTCTTTTGTTCTTAATTTTATAATGAAAAGCTAGTTCTGTCCGGTGGGTTAAGGAGAAAGCCAATAAATCATGTAAGAAATTTTAGTAATCTTTAAATAAATATTCTTTGAAGTATAAATGTTTTAATTAATCTCTCTTCATATGTAAATTTGTTTTAATTTTTTTGGATAGTCTTCGTCTGTCGATCTTTTATAAGCGAAGGAGGTTATACTATTTTGGTACAACATAATAAAGTTGTAATATTTGTTTTAATCATTTTATATTCCGAGACATGAGATTGGGTTCGATACTGTCTCGAGTTATATCAGAATATTTTTAAGGAGAATGATTATTTTACACAATTGATTTGGTGGAATCCCAAACCCTAGGTTTTTCTCTTATTGATCATCTTAGCAATTCTTTCTTCGGTATTTTTCTTAATCAACCTTAAAACCAAATCTTTAGAAAATAGTCCGAGCAACGAATCTTTACTTCCACTGTTAAAACTACATCAGTTAACAGACTCCGTTCTATGTGTGATTGATCACAAGAGATTCAAGTTGATTGTGTGCAGATGTTTATTAAAGATCTCAGAAGATTTGAAGACGAAGAAGATTGCTTGTTTGAGTTCATAATCTTTGGTGTGCACAAAACTTGATCGATTGGGAATCAAACTATAATCGGTTTATCTTTGTGATAATCTTGATTGATTAGTTGAGTAGATCAACATCAATATATTGTCTTTGTGACTAAGAAGTATTGATTGCAAAATCTAGACAATTACTTTGGTAGTTGTATTGAGATAGATCTAATAACTTGACAAAGGAGTTTATTGGGATGAACAGAAGATCCTTTTGTCAAACTCATATCATTTGTTTGAAAAGAGTTGTTACCGAACAGATTTGTAGTTCCTTTACTGTTTGGAATACGAACCAACGGAATTGTTCCAAGTGCGTGACTTATTACAAGTTGGAGGCGCAGGAATACTGAGGGAACTAGGTGAACTATAGGTTTAGTTGCTTGGTCTCAACTATACGAAGTTGGTTTAGATTTTGTATAGCAGCTTAATTCTGAGAGTATTCAATTCTGGACAAGGTCCCAGGGTTTTTATGTATTTGCGGTTTTCTCGTTAACAAAATTACTTTTCTATTTCCGCAATTATAATTATTTTTTATTATAATTGGAAGTAAAATACACAAACATTAGTTCCTATTTACTTGATAGCAATCCTATAGTGTTTGTTTAAGTCCGAACCTATTATCAAGTAATCATACTTCGTTGTTGTATTGTCTTGCATCCATAGTCAATCACACAAGTTATCTCGTTGTCGTATTGTCTCGATCTCGTATCCATAGATGATTACACGAAGTGTGAACCGATTAGTTGTATTGTCTCGACTCAGTCCATAGACAATCACTTTCGTAGAAAGGACTTACAGGTGGAAACTTTTTAGATTGAGGTATATTTGGGTACTCTCGTCTTTTCATAAGTAAGGCCATATTGAGGAGGAGTGTAACCATACGGAGCCTGAAATGGTGTGAACTTTAAGCTAGTATGATAAGTTGTATTGAACCACCACTCTGTCATTGGAACCCAACTAGCCCACTTTCTTGGACTGTAGCTAGTCATACACCGCAAATATGTTTCTAAACAAGCATTAACTCGTTCTGTCTGGCCATCAGATTGAGGATAGTAAGTTGTACTCATATGTAGTGCATTACCCAGTTTGGAGAATAGTTCTTGCCAGAATCCACTGAGAAACACGTTATCCCTATCGGATATTATCTAAGTAGGAAGACCATGCAACATATAGATAGTGGATAAAAATACTTAGCAACAGAAACGGCAGTGAAAGGATAACTGAGGGGAATGAAATGGTTGTACTTAATAAATCTGTCAACCATGACTAAAATAACTTCTCGACCTTCAGACTTAGGCAGGCTAGTGATGAAATCCATGCTGATATGCTGCCAAGCTTGTTCTGGCACAGGTAAAGGTTGGAGAAACCTAACTGGTAGTGTGTTAGAGCCCTTATGTTGTTGACAGACATTACAGTCTTGAATGTACTGAATGAGTTCTTTTTTCATGCCCATCCAATAGAAGAAGGTTTTCCCCCTCTGGTAGCTGGTTTGTTGGCCTGAATGACCACCCACAACAGAAGAAGCATGGATAGCTTTAAGGACCTGTTTCCTTAAATCTCCAGTTGCACCAATTTACAGTCTATTATTGTATCTGATAATACCCTGTGAATAAGAGTAGTTTGGAAAGCAAGAAGGAGAGAGCATGAGTGTAGGGATCAGATCTTGAGCCAATTCATCAGAAGTATAACTCTTAATAATTGCATCCATCCAAGCATGTTGTATGTGGGTGACAGTAGTGCAATGTGCAGAAGTGGTTTGGGGCAAACCTAGAAAGTGCATATGCAACTCTGTTGTCAGACCCTTCTTGTAACACAGCTCATAATCAAAACCAAGCAATTTTTCCAGCCACTTTTGTTGTAAGGCAGAGTTGAGTCTTTGTTCCATAAAAAACTCGATACTCTGGTGGTCAGTGTAAATATTGAAGTGTTTCCCCAGCAACTATTGTCTCCACTTATGTACAACCATGGCAATGGCCAAAAGCTCTTTTTCATAAGTAGAGTGAGCTAGAAATCTAGCACCCATTCCCTTACTAAAGAAGGCAATTGGTCTTCCTTCCTGCATTAAGACTGCACCTACCCCTGAATCACAAGCATCTGTCTCCATTGCAAATGGTTTGGATAAATCAGGTAGGATGAGCACTGGAGTTGAGGTGACATCATCCTTAAGTTGCTCAAAAGAAGTTTCTTATGGTGTCCAAAAGAAGTTGTTTTTCTTAAAAAGCTGAGTGAGTGGCTTGCTGATAAGACCATTATGCCTAAAAAAAATTCTGTAGTAGCCAGTTAATCCTAAGAAGACCTTTAGTTCCTTGAGATTTGATGGTACTGGCCATTGCAACATCCATTCAATATTGGCAGGGTCTGCAGCTACTCCTTCACCAGAAATGATATGGCCAAAGTATCCAATTTGGTGTTGGCCAAAAGAACATTTGCTGAGTTTTATAAATAATGAATGTTATTGTAGTAGAGTGAGAGTTAACTGAAGATGCTCCACATGTGATTCCATGTCAGGGATGTAGATGAGAGTGTCATCAAAGAACACTAAAATGAACTTTCTTAAGTATGGCTTGAAGACCTCATTCATCAAGGCTTGAAAAGTGGCAGGAGAATTTGTTAAGCCAAATGGCATGACCAAGAACTCAAAATGACCTTGTGAGTTCTAAAAGTTTTTTTGTGAATATCAGGAGCATAAACTCTGATTTGGTGATAACCATCTCTAAGATCAATCTTGGAGAATACTTTAGCCTTTTTCAATTCATCCAATAATTCCTCAATAATTGGTATATGATACTTGTCCTTAATAGTGAGGTAATTTAATCTTCTATAATCCACACATAATCTCCAACTACCATCTTTTTTCTTGACTAGGAGGATGGGTGAAGAGAATGGACTATGGCTAAATTTAATTACCCATGCATTAAGCATTTCTCGGACCAACTTTTCAACCACCTCTTTTTGCACATAAGGTATTTTGTATGGTCTTTGATTAGGAGGTGAAGATAGGGGTTTGAGTGGTATATGGTGGTCAAGAGATCTGGAGGGAGGCAACTATGAAGGTTCTTGAAAGACAGTAGAAAATGACTCTAGTAAAGTAGATATTAGTGGTGGTGGATGGGGTGATGAAGGGTTGTGTTAAGTAGCTGAAATAGAAAAAAGATGACCCACTAATCCGGTCTGGTGCTTCTTGAAGTACTTCTGCATAGCTGAACTGGAGATCATGGATATCTTGCTGATGACAGACTCACCGAGCAACTCAATTTTGCTACCTGCTTCAATGAAAGATACTGTTAATCTTTGGAAGTAAAAAACCACATGACTTACACCTTTCATCCAATCCACTCATAGAACCATGTCACAACCCCCCAATAGTAATAACCTCATATCAAATTGGAATTTGTGCCCCTGCATTTGCCATGAAAATACAGGATATCTGGCTTTACTAACCAATTTCTTACCATCTGCTAGAGCTACCATAAATGGTGGTGTTGGCTCCATATAACTATGACATCTTTTGGCAGCTTCTAGGTCCAAAAAACTATGAGTACTACCACTGTCAATAAAAATTGATAGAGTTGATTTCTTGACCAAACCCTGAACCTTAATAGTAGAGCGGTTTACATTTCCAGAAAGTGCATGGACATAGATTTCCACTTCCTCCTCTAACTCTTGAATTACTGGAGTGTCAACTGGAAAGTCAGCTTCAGTGGAGTGTTGTTCTTCCTCCTCAGCAGCTAGAAGAAAGATTTGTTGCTTGACATATCTGTGTCCCCTTTCGTAAACCTCATCACAGTTATAGCAAAGGCCCGTACACCATCTTGCCTGTATCTCTGTGGGTGAAAATCTCTTGATTAGTGGAAGTTGGTGGGTGGGGCTAGAGATAGTGGGACTAGTGGTATTGTAAGCTAGTATGGGACTAGTGCTGGGTGATGAATGATTTCTTGAGAATTGTTGAGTAGGTGTAAAGACTGGTGGAGGTCTATGGTGTCTCTTTTTCTTAGCTACATTCTCTAACAATGCTTCATGCATTCTATCTAGAAAGACTGCTTTTTGTAAGCTCTGTGGGGAATGCATTAACACATGTAAACGTAATTCTTATTTAAGACCACTAATGAAGCTAGAGGTAAAATAATCCTCAGTCAGGTGAGGTTTTTTTTGCTAGCATGAGAGATTTCAATTCCTCAAAAATTTCTTGGTAGTCCAAGACATTACCAATCTGACATAATTTATTGAACTCACAAACAATATCATCATGTCCTAACTCTTGAAATCTAAGACAAATATCTCGGACAAAATCACCCCAATTCACATGAACTTTACTGATTTGGTAATCATGAAACCAAACATTTGCCTTACCCTCTAAATACATAGACGCCATAGTGACCTTAACATTATCAGATAATTGATGTTGTTAGAGCATTGCTCGGTCGAAATCGCATGCGTTGCTATCTCAAGCATGTTTGTCAATGCTAGTGATCAAAACTATAAGTCTTGATTTCTAGCCTATTTATAGATGTCTCGGACTAGGACATAAATAGTGTAGTTGAGCTTAGATATCTCGGCGTTCATCATTTGAAGACGAAGAACTACTAAGGGGAGCTTGTGGAACTTCATCAACAAAAGGTATGTGGAGACTTAAACTCATCTATCACTTGGAAAGTCTATTTCCACTATATCTCCTATATTGATACATAAGTCGTGTTACTGATAGGTGTAGAATACACCGTATTTATTATCTATGGTTTATGATTTCTTTGCTATTTTTCTTGTAAATTATGCATTTTACGCGTGTTTTTGAGTTATTAGGTAATGTGGAAGTCATACGGAGAAAAAGAAGAAGAAAACATTCAAAGTTGAGTGAAAGGGCGTAATTGTTATTTCACAGACGAGTGATATTTGGAGCCCAGATAAGGATAAGGGGTAGCCAGTCTTTTGTTAGAAGGAAAGTGTTAAATACACCCCGGAGAATTAGGGGTTGACAACTTGAGTGACCCTTATCTGAGACTATGGGTTGTCTTAATCCATCCTACATATGCCCTAAAATCGAGCGGCTCATTCATTCTTATTTCTCTCAATCATTAGTTCACTCATTTCCCTAAAACTGAGAAAAGAAAGAGAAAGCAGCAGCGGCTGCTATTGTTTCCGAGAGATCGATATGAAGGCACAGACAGGAAGAGAAAGCTATTGGGAAATTGAAGTTAGAAAATGAAGCTGATATAAGCAGAGATCGAGATTTAAATGAATTTCAAAATTTCAGGAGCTAGGGTTTGAGAAATTGATGTTGTTGTTGATCTCAGAAATGGAAGTGTTGCTATGAATTGAACCTGGGAAGAATAAGGAATTGAAGCAGATCGAAAGATTGATTAAGGGTTCGACTTTATGCAGCTGTTGGTGGTTTCCACCATGAATGATTGAAGATGATGGTGGCTATGCTAGAAGAAATTGGTTCCTATCTGAATCTGTTTTTGAGATCGATTAAATGGGTTCTGAAATTGGATTAGGGTTCTGAATTAATGAAGAAAAACAGCTAGTTGTTGCCATGGATTAGAAGGGTTTTTAATCTGTGATGGCCAAGACGACAAGAAATTGAAGGGGTTTCCGTGAATTTGTGAGATTGTGAAGCAGTTATGAAGAAATAAATAAAAGGGGATCTGGTGCAGAGACGAAGGTGAATTGAATAGAGGGTTGTTTGAGTTGAAAGAACAAGGATTGAAACACATAGGGAAGAATTGAGCTCATTCTTGAGTTGTTATGACATACAAAGAAAGAGGAGGACATGGTGGATGAGTGCAGGTGAACGATGGTGGTCTGAGGCTGCTGTTGATGAAGGATGTTACTGCAAATGAAGTTACAATAGATGTATGCTAGGTTTCTTAACAGGAGAAGACCAAAAATAGGCCTGAAATTGGCCTGGAAATACAACTGAAACAAAGGAAACTCTGTCGGATTCTACTCTGACGAGTCGACTCGGTGCCGGCGATGACCATTCCAGACAAGTTCGATGACCGATCCATCCATGTGACTCAGTAATTCAGCCGACTAAGACCGAGTCAGAGCAGCTGATTCAGTAGCTGACTATCCTACCTTGACCCAGATGAGTAACGGGTTGACCTTCTTGACCGTTTAGTTTAACAGAACGTCAACGGAAACAGAACTCAGGTGGCCGGCAGCGACATTTCAGGCGGAATTCCAGTGATCCCGAGAACTTTTCAGGCGACCAAAAGTATAGAAATTTGTGAAGAATTCTCTAGACTCATGGGTTTGAGGAATTGGACTTGAATTTGGAAAGTGTAGATGGAAGATTTAAGAAGGACAAGGACTTGAAAAGAAAACTTACAAAGTTAAAGGGATTCTATTCCTTAGAGGATTGCTAGGAAATTGAAGCCTATAAATAGATAAGTTCTCTATACACACTTTTACACTCCTCTACACACACAACACTTGTGTTTTTGCTTGCTTTCAAAATTCTTCTTTTAATTATTTGTGTGAACTTTTAAAAATTCTCCCTTTAATTATTTGTGTGAATTTCAAAAACATGAGTAGCTAATTTTCTTATTGATTGAGGATGAATTCCTAGTTCTTAACATGTTTTGAGTTTTGTTTTTAAATTTACTTTGAAGTTTTTCACATGATTATCGTTTGTTTTTACTAATAGGAATGTTTATACATTCATGGTTGATTGATAGATTTTTTAGGTGGCCAACTAAATTGATTTGTTAATTGATCTAGAGCTAGTGAAAGTTAGGGGATAAGTAATCGTTTCTTGACTCTTTACACAAGTAGCAAACACGAGACCTTGTGGAGGGATTCTGTGGAGCAATTGAGTGTGAAAACAACGTTAGCATGTAGACCTCTAGCTAAGAGTCTAACTACTAATATCAACCTAATAAATTCATAAATCTTAATGTGTTTAACTAAATTACATCTTTAGTGATCTACTACTAGGTGGTTTGGTGAATAGAATCCGATAGTCGAGAACTTTTGTATCCGGTGATACTAGGGATTTAGGGGTTTAGCACTGAGCTAGCTGCTTTACCTACGGTTAGTGATAATATGTGACTAATAAAAAGTGGAAAAGAACATAACTTGATTTATTGTTTTGCAACGAAGAAGGATTCCTTGATCTAATCTCTCTTATTGATTTCAACATACACTTTTAATTGCCTTGTTTATTTTCTTTGATTTCCAAAACCAAACCTCCCCCCCTTTTTTCGTGACAACTTTACAACTAAAAATCTCTTGCTCCTCGTGAAAACGAACTTGAGTACACTATATTACTTGTTAATTAGGTGGAAAAACATTAATTAATTTGTTGTGATTACGACACGCATCAAATTTTGGCACCGCTGCCGGGGAGCAGATGACGATTTTAGTTGTTTTATTTTCTTTTTGCTTTATTCTTGCTTTGTTAGATTATATATCGTATCTAACTTAGTTTTCGAGAATCTTGTTTCAGGTACTATATCTTTGGTGAATGCTTAAAGAGGGCAGACCGAGTCCAATACGTCTTCGATCCGGCACTCAACTAAAGGATTCCATTCGAGTTGTTAACACTCCGATTCCTCTTTCTTCATCAAGTGAGTTCACAGATTCGGACATAGAGGAATAAGCAATGGGTGATCGTACACTCAAGGACCTAGCTTCTCACAAGATCTATACACAACAATGGTGTATCCAAACTAACTCAACCTTCGAGATCAAGCCGGGGTTGATTAGAGAGTTACCAAAGTTTCATGGCATGGTGAATGAAGATCCAAACAAACATCTTATGGACTTTCAAACCATAGTCATGGCTATGCTTCCACCGGAGACTAATGCGGATAGAGCAATGTTGAAAGCTTTCCCGTTCTCTTTGGCGGGCAATGCTAAGGAATGGTTGTATTATTTGCCTTCTGGAAGTACCACCACATGGAATGGGATGAAGAAACTTTTTCTCGAGAGATGTTTTCCTGCCTCAAAAGATACTCAAATTCGCAAGGAGATTTGTGGGATGAAGCAAAATGTGGGAGAGTCATTGTATGAATGTTGGGAGCGATACAAGAGATTGCTGGCAAGCTGTCCACACCATCAATTCAGTGACGTTATGATACTCCAATACTTCTACGAAGCTCTCCACCCAAGTGATAGATCTCTTCTTGACGCCGCGGGTGGTGGTGCACTAATGAACAAGACGTGGCCCAAGCTAGAGAGTTGATTGAAGTATGGCGGCGAACTCGCAACAATTTACACAAGAGAAGAACCAATGGTTAGGCGAGTGCATGAAGTTAGTGATTCATCATCATACCTTGAACAAAGGATGGGGAGCATGGAAAGGGTAATGCAACGAATGGTCGCGGTAATTATTCCGGATGATGAGACCGAACAAGTAAATGCTTTATATCCAAATCAAAGGCCAAGGTACGATCCATACTCCAATACTTACAATCCCGGTTGGAAGGATCATCCTAACTTTAGTTATGCGAACAAGCAAGCGGCGGCTCCTAATCCATGTGTGCAACAAGGTGGTTTCCAACAATCACGCTTCCAACCTCAACAACAATTCCAACCACAACAAGTCAAGGAGCGTGATTCTTCGAGTGATGACAAGTTCAATGTTAATGCAAGCATGCAAGGTCTACTTCTATGTTACAACAAACCAACAAAAGAGATCGGCAATCAAGGCTTTGGAAACCATCAAGGATTGAAACCAAATGGGAAATTGGCAACCGATATGAATTGAAATCTCAAGCATCCACAAAGCTTCCTTCACAACCATTTGTGAATCCAAGAGAGAATGTTAATGGTTACTTTAAGAAGTGGAAGACAAGTGGAGAGTCCAAGTCACCATGAAGAAGCTAGTGAAGAGGTAGTCAAAGACAAGGAGGAAGTCGAACCAAAGGAGTTCAACACCAACCGACCAATCCAAGGAAACGGTTCCTACTTTCACTACTCCACCTCCTTTTCCTAGTTTTGCTAATCAAGAAAGAAGCTCAAGACAAGGCACTCATGGATATCTTCAAGAAGATCGAAATAACATCCCATTCATAGAGGCCATCAAGACAATGCCAAGGTATGCTAAGTTCATGAAGGAATTATGCACAAAGAAGGATAGGTTGCTTGATAATGAAATTACTAAAGTTGGCGAGAGTGCGTCGGCTATGCTATTGAAGAAGATGCCTACAAAGTGCACGGATCCCGGTGGTTTCACGGTGCCAATTACTATTGGTACAAAAAGGTTTGAACATGCTTTACTTGACTTGGGAGCTTCCATAAGTGTAATGGGCCGATATATATGACTCCTTGAATCTTGGACCTTTGAAAGAGACAAGAGTTATTATCCAATTAGCAAACAAGTCTAACATATATCCTAAGGGACTTGTAGAAGACGTGCTAGTGCAAGTGAATGAGCTAATTTTTCCGGTTGATTTCTTCGTGGTGGATATGGACAACAATGAGAATCGGTCATCTACTTCTTTACTTCTTGGGAGGCCATTTATGAAGACCGCAAAGACGAATTGACGTTGATAAGGGTACACTTACTATGGAATTCGATAAGGAGATAATACACTTCAACATATTTGAAGCCATGCGCTACCCAAGTGATGTGCATTCCGCTTACTCCATTGATGTGGTTAGTTCGTTAGCGCAACAAATGGTGGAATTGAGTCAAAAGGAAACTTGAGGTGGTGTTGCAAAAGAGCATTGAATTGGACGTCCACGGCTTGTCTAATTTGGATGTTGAAATCTCCAAGGAATTGGTGGAGATGTGTGGTGCCTTGACGGCATTGCAAGAAGCTAAAAAGGGTAATGTTTCATATATTTCTTTACCCATGGATGATGAATTACTTGTACCATCTATTGTGAAGGCGCCTAAGCTAGAATTGAAGCCACTTCCGGACATTTGAAGTATGCTTTCTTGGGAGATGAAGATGAGCTTCCGGTGATTATGTAAAGAACCTCACACCGGTACAAGAAGACCGTTTGCTTAGAGTTTTGAAAGAGCACAAAACGGCTATTGGGTGGACAATTGCGGACATCAAAGGCATTAGTCCATTGTGCATGCATAGAATTCTAATGGAAGAGAACGTGAAGCCGGTACGTGATGCTCAACGTAGGCTTAATCCTCCCATGATGGAGGTTGTGAAGAAAGAGATACTCAAATTGCTAAGTGGGGGGTGATCTACCCAATATCCGATAGCAAATGGGTTAGTCCGGTACAAGTGGTACCAAAGAAGTCCGGTGTTACGGTTGTTAGAAATCAAGATGAACTTGTTCCTACAAGAGTTCAAACCGGTTGGAGAGTGTGCATTGATTATAGAAAGCTTAATTCCGCAACTCGAAAGGATCACTTTCCTTTACCTTTCATTGATCAAATGTTGGAGCGGTTAGGGGCATTCCATTATTGTTTCTTGGACGGTTATTCGGGATACAACCAAATTGTTATTGCACCGGAGGACCAAGAGAAGACCACTTTCACTTGTCCGTTTGGAACGTTTGCATATAGACGGATGTCGTTTGGTCTTTGCAATGCACCGGCTACTTTCCAAAGATGCATGGTAGTATATTCTCGGACTATGTGGAGCGCATCATCGAGGTATTTATGGATGATTTAGTGTTTATGGCAATTTTTTGATAGTTGTTTAGACAACCTTGAACTAGTTCTTAAACGATGCATAGACACAAACTCGTCCTTAATTGGGAGAAATGTCACTTTATGGTAAACCATGGCATAGTACTTGGTCACATGTGTCCTCTCGAGGGCTCGAAGTGGACAAGTCAAAGATAGATTTAATAAGGAACTTACAATATCCCACTTCGGTGAGGGAAATCCGTTCATTTCTTGGCCATGCAGGTTTCTATAGGCGGTTTATCAAGGATTTCTCCAAAATCTCCATGCCGATGTGCAAGTTATTACAAACGGAGGTACCTTTTGACTTCAATAAGGAATGCAAGGATGCCTTTGAAAAATTGAAGGAAATGTTGACAAGTGCGCCAATTATCAAATCACCGGATTGGAATCTTCATTTGAATTAATGTGTGATGTTAGTGATCATGCGGTTGGAGCCGTTTTGGGTCAAAGAGTGGAAAAATTGTCCCATGTTATCTTATATGCATCGAGGACCCTTAATGATGCACAAATCAACTATTCTACCACGGAGAAGGAGTTATTGGCTATAGTTTTTTCATTGGAAAAGTTTTGATCATACTTGGTGGGCACAAAGGTTATTGTATATTCCGATCATGCCGCACTTAAATACTTAATAAAGAAGCTAAGCCAAGGCTAATCCGATGGATCCTATTGCTACAAGAGTTCGACATAGAAATTCGAGACAAGAAAGGTGTGGAGAATACCGTTGCGGATCATCTTAGTAGACTTGCTAGGTCTCAAGAAGAACTTCCATTACAAGACCGCTTTCCGGACGAACAACTTTTATCCTTGGAAAATTCTACACCTTGGTACGTGGATATAGTGAATTACTTGGTGACAAGGAAGGTACCTAATACAATGTCTAACTTCCAAAAGATGAAACTTAAGAAGATATCTAAGAAATATGTGTGGGATGAACCATACTTATGGAAATATGGCGTGGATCAAATGATACGAAGGCGCGTGCCTAATTCTGAATTTCAATTTATTCTCTCTTTTTGTCACATTCTTGATTGTGGTGGCCATTTTGGTTCTAAACGTACCGCTCTCAAAGTTCTCGAGAGTGGATTTTATTGGCCCACCTTGTTTGAAGATGTACATTTTTTTTGTAAATCTTGTGATAGGTGTCAAAGAACGGGCAATATAGTTGCTCGAAATCAAATGCCACTCACACTAATTCTCACCGTTGAGATTTTTGATGTGTGGGGAATCGATTTTATGGGCCCTTTAGTCAATTCAAATGGAAATTTTTATATACTTCTTGCGGTGGATTATGTTTCGAAATGGGTGGAAGCTAGAGCCACCAAAACTAATGATTCTCAAGTTGTTTGTGATTTTGTAAGAGATTACATATTCACTAGGCACGGTATACCAAGAGTGGTGATAAGAAATGGCGGTTGACATTTCAAGAAGTCTTTCCACGCTCTCCTCAAGAAGTACAACATTACACATAAGATTGGTACGCCTTATCATCCACAAACTAGTGGACAAGCGGAAGTTTCAAACCGGAAATCAAGTCCATTCTTGAGAAAACGGTGAATACTACAAGGAAAGATTGGAGCTTTAAGCTTAATGATGCACTTTGGTCATATAGAATGGCGTACAAGACACCAATTGGAATGTCTCCATATCGGTTGGTTTATGGTAAAGCTTGTCATCTTCCGGTTGAACTTGAACATAAGGCTTATTGGGCGATAAAGAAGTGCAACATGGAGTATGACGAAGCGGGGAAGCAAAGAAAGTTACAACTAAATGAGCTAGAGGAGATACGTAATGATGCATACGAGAGTGCCCGTATTTACAAGGAAAAGACCAAGCTTTTTCATGATAAGATGATTTCTCGTAAAAGCTTCGAAGTGGGACAAAAAGTCCTTTTATATCATTCTCGCCTTAAACTATTTCCTGGAAAGTTAAGGTCCCGTTGGATTGGACCATATGTTGTTACTAATGTTTTTACTTATGGTGCAGTTGAAATTACTAGTCGTAGAGACAACTCGGTTTCAAGGTCAACGGCCATAGATTGAAGCCATACTACGAGAACATCGCATATGTGAATGTGGATGAACTTTCATTTAAAGATTCACTCCCTCTGGAGGAGTAATGTGAAGCAAGAGCTAAGTCGGGCCGTCGACTTTAAAACAAGCGCTTAATGGGAGGCAACCCATAGGTTTTGTATTTCTTACCTTTTACTTTTTATTTTCTTTTTGTTTTGTTTATTTATTTTTTCTTGTTCCATATCATGTTAGGATTTCCCACCTTGACTTTACTAGAACGATTCAATTACATTGAGAACAATGTAAGGTTTAAGTGTGGGGGAGTGGTTAAGCATATTAAAAAAAATTGCATAAAACCTCCAACTTTTAGAGATTTTAGAGTCACTATCATACTTCTAGGTATGTTTACATAGAGAATTCTGACTGACATAACTGAACTTGGAAGTGTTAGGGAACTACGTTCGGATTTCTTGCTTGTTAGAGTGTTAAATAATGGATTTAATCATGCCGGTGATGCAGATTAGAAGCAGGGAGAAATGCATTATTAGAGTTGCTGATCAATCATTAGTGGAGACTACACGTATTTATATCATGTGAGGCACCGACCAGATTTATTTATAAATAACTAAAGAGCTTTCTTTTGAGTGTGTGTCACCGTACGTTAATTCTGGGTAGAATGATGAGCTACCCAACCTCCCACCAATAGAAGCACTACTATTTGATCTCTTGAGTGCTAATTTTTTCAATCATGAGGGTGACGTCTATAGATGAAAGCCTCCTTCTTGTAGTTCGATTTGCAGTTAGCACCATTCTCTCTCTCGACAAAAATGGATCCATAGAAACACCATCATCGTCAACAAGGGATCGATATCAAAATCTACAAGGAAAGTTGAAAATGTTCAAGGTTTACAAGCAACAGAACAAGAAAAGAGCAAATTTCATATCCAAGTAAAGCAACTAGACAATGAGCGGAATTATATATACATGTTGAAGACTTATTTACAAGAGAAAGAAAAATCAAAAGGTGAGAATCAAGTTGCAAAGAATCAAACGGTAAAGTACTTTTCCCATGGCTATGGTTTGTTTTATTTTCACTTTGTTTTGTATTTTATTTCTTTTGTCTTTATAAAAAGAAAAAAAAAATGGAAAATCAAAAAATAATGACAAGAGAAATTTTTATTATTTTTGGTTTTTGTATTTATTTAATAAGCCGTGGGGAAGGAAAATATATAAGGAAGTTTCAAGCGACAAGGATTTTGAGGAAGAGAGTTAAAAATTGTCAAGGAATTACAAAGTTCGAGAGTTTATCATCAATAGTTGAAGCCGAAGACGAAGACGATGAGAAAAAACGTTTTATTGGATACCGTGAGAGTGGTGTTATCATAATTGCAATCGAACTTGAAGGTGAGTAAGTAATCTCATCCTCGATAATAGTGGTTGATTTCCTTTCTTAGAGATCGTCGAAAAAATGGTTTTTCAAAATATTAAAAGATGTGGGTTTTTAAAATATTTCGGAAGTTTTCCTTCCCACCATTCAACGTGTTGCAGGATTTCTCTCTTCATTCCTACCTGCACACATGTGAGAACCATAAAAGTACGTCTTTTGAGTGCAATGTCATAAAACCCTTTTTGGTGAGGCAGAAGTCGATGCGAAATGCTTATTGATCGTTCTCAAACACGCGTTCCCTCATTATGGTGTGGTTATTTCTCACTCAACATTTAAGAATGAGAATATCTTCTTTAGTATTTCTAACTTCTTATTACTAGCATGCAGAAACTCTATGTCCTCATAGCTCTTTGGATGCTTGAGACGCTGGAAAGCTTTGAAGTTGTATGTTTTAGTTTGATTTGCTCGAGGACTAGCAAAGTATAAGTGTGGGGTAATTTGATAGGTGTAGAATACACCGTATTTATTATCTATGGTTTATGCTTTCTTTTCTATTTTTCTTGTAAATTATGTATTTTACGCGTGTTTTTGAGTTATTAGGTAATGTGGAAGTCATACGGAGAAAAGAAGAAGAAATCATCCAATGTTGAGCGAAAGGGCGTAATTGTTATTTCACAGACGAGTGATATTTGGAGCCCAGATAAGGTTAAGGGGTAGCCAGTCTTTTGTTAGCAGGAAAGTGTTAAATACACCCAGGAGAATTAGGGGTTGACAACTTGAGTGACCCTTATCTGAGACTATGGGTTGTCTTAATCCATCCTACATATGCCCTAAAATCGAGCGGCTCATTCATTCTCATTTCTCTCAATCATTAGTTCACTCATTTCCCTAAAACTGAGATAAGAAAGAGAAAGCAGCAGTGGTTGCTATTGTTGCCGAGAGATCGATATGAAGGCACAGACAGGGAGAGAAAGCTATTGGGAAATTGAATTTAGAAACTGAAGCTGATATAAGCAGAGATCGAGATTTAAATGAATTTCATAATTTCGGGAGCTAGGGTTTGAGAAATTGATGTTGTTGTTGATCTCAGAAATGGAAGTGCTGCTATGAATTGAACCTGGGAAGAAGAAGGAATGGAAGCAGATCGAGAGATTGATTAAGGGTTTGACTTTATGCAGTTGTTGGTGGTTTCCGCCATGAATGATTGAAGATGATGGTGGATGTGCTAGAATAAATTGGTTCCTATCTGAATCTGCTTTTGAGATCGATTAAATGGGTTCTGAAATTGGATTAGGGTTCTGAATTAATGAAGAAGAACAACTAGTTGTTTTCATGGATTAGAAGGGTTTTTGGTTGAATCTGTGATGGCCAAGACGACAAGAAATTGAAGGAATTTCTGTGAATTTGTGAGATTGTGAAGCAGTTATGAAGAAATAAAGAAAAGGGGATCTGGTGCAGAGACGAAGGTGAATTGAATAGAGGGTTGTTTGAGTTCAAAGAATAAGGATTGAAACACAGAGGGAAGAATTGAGCTCATTCTTGAGATGTTATGACATACAAGGAAAGAGGAGGACATGGTGGATGACTGCAGGTGAATGATGGTGGTCTGAGGCTGCTGTTGATGAAGGATGTTACTGCAAATGAAGTTACAATTGATGTATGCTAGGTTTCTTAACAGGAGAAGACCAAAAATAGGCCTGAAATTGGCCTGGAAATACACCTGAAACAAAGGAAACTCTGTCGGATTCTACTCTGACAAGTCGACTCGGTGCCGGCGATGACCGTTCCAGACGAGTTCGATGACCGATCCATCCATGTGACTCGGTAATTCAGCTGAATAAGACCGAGTCAGAGCAGCTGATTCAGTAGCTGACTATCCTACCTTGACCCAGATGACTAACGGGTTGACCTTCTTGACCGTTTAATTTAACAGAACGTCAATGGAAACAGAACTCAAGTGGCCGATAACGACATTTCAGGCGGAATTCCGGTGATCCCTATAACTTTTCAGGCAACCAAAAGTATAGAAATTTGTGAAGAATTCTCTCGACTCATAGGTTTGAGGAATTGGACTTGAATTTGGAAAGTGTAGATGGAAGATTTGAGAAGGACAAGGACTTGGAAAGAAAACTTACAAAGGGAAAGGGATTCTATTTCTTAGAGGATTGCTAGGAAATTACAGCCTATAAATAGAGAAGTTCTCTACACACACTTTTACACACCTCTACACACACAACACTTGTGTTTTTGCTTGCTTTCAAAATTCTTCTTTTAATTATTTGTGTGAACTTTAAAAATTCTCCCTTTAATTATTTGTGTGAATTTCAAAAACATGAGTAGCTAATTTTCTTATTGATTGAGGATGAATTCCTAGTTCTTATATTGTTTTGAGTTTTGTTTTTAAATTTACTTTGAAGTTTTTTACATGATTATCGTTTGTTTTTACTAATAGGAATGTTCATACATTCATGGTTGATTGATAGATTGTTTAGGTGGACAACTAAATTGATTTGTTAATTGATCTAAGGTAGTGAAAGTTAGGGGATAAGTAATCGTTTCTTGACTCTTTACACAAGTAGCAAACAGGAGACTTTGCGGAGGGATTCCGTGAACTTGACTACACTATATTACTTGTTAATTAGGTGGAAAAACATTAATTAATTTGTTGTGGTTACGAAACGCATCAGTTACGATATAGTTTTCTATTATACACATTTGAGATTTCGAGCTGAGTTTATCTCGCTTATATATTTCTCGAAATATGTGTTGGCAAGCTTTCTTTTTTAGCCATGTTCAACTTACATTTGTGACGAAAGTCCAAATAAGATCATATGAAAATTTCCGAGTTACATCTAACGTAGTTTGTGTGATACAATCATTTGGTGTTGCCTTGGAATATTTCGTTATGATAATTTCAATAACTTGAAAATTGCTTTGACAAAAAATAGTTTGTGAACAACAACTATATAACGTCCTCTAAGAAAGTTTCAATGATTGAAATTAAGGGTTGATGATATAACCATCTTTGGATATAATCATATATAGTGTTTTCGCACATTAGTGTATAAATCCATAAATCGAGAACCCAGTTTATGCATATGTGTGTATACAAAATTGGTGAAGAAGACATCATAACTATGCGTATGGGGTAGAAGTTTTCGAACCGAAAATATTTGCTGAGTTTGGGAATTACAAACTCCTAAACTAGTCACCTTAAGTATGCGTACACGTACGCATACTTGCGGAAGTTTTCGAACCAAGAATTTCTACTGAGTTTGGAAACTTAACAAACTCAAATCCGGTTGCTTAAGTACGCATACCCGTATGCATACTTAAGCTGGTTATTTTGTCAAATCGGTGTGTTCATGAACTTAAACATTTAAATCTTAAGGAATGCAATCTTTGCAAACCTTGGATATGACGTTCATGATTGATTCGAGTGAACCAAACCGATTTGGTTTCAATTTTGTCTTCTATGCAATTGAACAACTCTTTAACTAGTTTCATTTGAGTCATTTGAACTAGTTATGGTTAAGATGAATAAGGTTAATATGAGAGTAACCATATGGCTAACTTCGGTTGATCATTGTTGAGCCAACACGAGTGTACACGTTTGGGTACAGTTACATAAATATAAATAAGGGTACATTTCATTTGAGTGTAACAAGCTAAGTTCGATCTAACGTTTGAAAGATATTATCTTGGTTGAATCAGGTTTTTCATCTAACAATGATTATTGAATTCTTTGTTACCAAGATAACTTGGATTGCAAACCCTGATTTAAAAATTATATAAAGGAGAACTCTAAAAACTGGGAAACATAATCCCCACACCTCCTGTGTGATACTAGTTGTATTGCTAGAATCGATTCTCCTTTAACCTTAGGTTTGTTCTCGAGACCCTGTAGGTTAACGACTTGAATACTTCATTGGGATTGTGAAGCCAGACAGATACCACTTCTCTTGTATTTGTGTGATCTGATCTTGTTGTTTCTATCGTACGAGTATAATTGTAAAATTGGCTTGAGATTTATTTATCCGATAGGAAAGATAGAAAAGTAGTCACAAAAATCTCCGTCTCATCGTTGTGATTCCACAATATCTTGTTTCGCTAGTCGATTAAGATTATTGTGAGGTGATTGATAATACTAGGTTGTTCTTCGGGAATATAAGTCCGGTTTATCAATTGGTTCATGTTCACCTTGATTTATCAAACAAAAATTCTTGGGTATTTCTGTGGGAGACAGATTTATTCAATCCTATAGACTTTTATGTGTGAGTCAGATTTGTTTATCAAGTCTTCAACTTTGGGTCGTAGCAACTCTTGGTTGTGGGTGAGATAAGCAAAGGGAATCAAGTGCGTAGTATCCTGCTGGGATCAGAGACGTAAGGAGCGCAACTGTACCTTGAATCAATGTGAGATTGATTAGGGTTCAGCTACAATCCAGTCCTAAGTTAATTGGTAGTAGGCTAGTGTCTGTAGCGGCTTAATACAGTGTGGTGTTCAAACTAGACTAGCTCCCGGGTTTTTTTTGTATTTGCGGTTTCCTCGTTAACAAAATTCTGGTGTCTGTGTTATTTCGTTTTCACGTTATATTTTGTTATATAATTGAAATATCATAGGTTGTGCGTTAAGATCAATCAATTAAAATATCCAACATTTGGTTGTTGATTTACATTGATTGGCACTTGAACATTGGCCTTTGGTACCGTTCAAGTTACTCCTCTTATTCAATCGGGCTCGCAGATTTCTATTTGTTGATTGCAGATTGAGTTCAGATTTGGAGATATTAAACTTTTTGATATACTTTATTTTTGATTGAGTCTGACTGTCTAGTTGATTCTCTAGAAAGTATATTGGAGTAAGTCCTCTCAGATTGCCAAATGAATTGTTGGGTGTGGTTGTTAGACCCCCGCATTTTCAATTGGTATCAGAGCAGGCAAACACTAAAAACCTAATAAGTTTGTGTTTGATTGACCCTTAAAAACTTGCTCATGGCATCTGCAACGCATGCCAGAATTCCTTAAAGATTGTTTGAAGATTATTATTGACAGAACCTCTGGTGTCTCATGATAATATCTCTTCATCTAAGACTTTGGAAAACTTATATGGTGAGAAACAATCCAAAGGAAAAACTAAAAGGAAAGGAAGACAGAGAAAATACTCTTTACGTTCAAAGATATGGAATCTCACTAGATTAACTCTTAATCTTTTTGAGGATTACTATCGTAATGGATCGAAAATCATGCAATCATGGTGTATGAACTAAACTTGTTGTCATCACAAGTAGATCCAATAAAACAGGTTCTCATGTTGTTGACACAGTTTCAAGATATCGGAAAAATCTTTTGCCTGGTCAAATGAAAAGGAAGTTAGAAATCCCTAATAACCCTGATTATCATCATTACTATGATTATATCACTGGGACTGCTCACAAATATCAACCAGGAATTGTGCATGAAAATCTCTCTGCACATAGTGCCCCATGGTAACAAGTCTGGCTCAACCCCATTTGTATATATTTCTTGAGATGGGGCAAGTAATGGTTCGTTTTGTGTACAGTTTGGTTAAAAGTTGTTATTTTGTCCTTCTAGGATTTTCGAATAAGCTTTCTACTGCATCCGTCTTGGGTTCTCACGGGATGCACTACCTTGATGTGCGAACGTCAAAGAAAATCCCACATTCCTTTTGTGGGTCGCGGTTCATAAACGGGTCCAAGATCATTAGTGGGTATATAAAGAAGAAAGTACGCGTACCTTCCTCTTCATCCCATCAGTCCGCGTACGTGAACTTTCTAGGGTTCATGAAATTCCTCCATTAAATTCCTAGGAGGAAAATAAGATAAAGGGGTGTTCAAGGTTCATTCCGAGTAAGTGATTTCCTCTTGTTTTCCCTTCCAATTTCTAGATATCATGATGAATTTCAAAGTTTCAAAAAGGATTTCAAAAAAAAAAAGGGTTATTCATCTTCTAGCATGAATCCTCTTATAGATCAAGATTCTCTTAGGATTAGATTTGTCAATGATTGTTGTGCTAGATCTTTTGAAAAGATTTCATCTAATGGATTTATTCTAGAATAGAAATTGGATTTTCCTAGTGGTTATAAAGAGGATTTAATTTGTTTTGAAAAGTTTAAGCTTGGAAACATCTTTGATGGTCTTGGTGAAGGATTTGATACTCTTACTAGAATCTTCTATGTCAACATTTATGATGTTGATATTGAAGACATGGAATACAAGACCATGGTCAATAGAGAAAGGATTCATGTTAATAGAAAATTAATTTCAAAGATTACCAAAATTTCTTTGGGTTATTTTCGCCTTCCTAGACCATGTGATGAAAGACCATCATATGAAACCATCTCAAAAGGCTTTTGTGGTAAAAGTGTTGTGTGGAATGAAGGAAAATTTCCTACTAATCATCTAGATTTTCCTTTTTTATCCTTTGGAAAACTTGGTATATCTAACCTTTGTCACTCCACGGTTGAGAATTCTCGTTGAAGTCGTGAGTTTGCGGAATTGGTCTATTTCCTTGTAATGGAAACTAAAGGTCTTGACATTTGTTGATTTATTATTTATCAAATGTTATCTATGACATCTTCCAACAAGAAGCTAGGCTACCCATGCTTGATTGAGTGGATTTGTCGCAACCTCTCCATTGAGCCTATTGGGAACTCCATTAGAACTCCCAAGCTCGTTCGGCCGCTCACCTTCAATCGGATGAAGGAGAATGCTTGCAAGAGACAAAAGTGTGACACAAGTGATGGCTTGAGTGATCCTTCTTTGAAGCTTATTTGCCAAATTTACAAGGGTGTTTGTAAATTGAATACCAAGATAAGTTGTGTACAAGAACAATTACTTGTGATTGCTACCAAGTTTCCCGATATTAAGGAAGACATGGACAAAGTTCGTTCCACCTTCATAATCTCCAATGATAAAGATGATGAGTAGGTTTTCTTGTTTCTTTATGTTGGTTTTAAGTTGTTTTGATTGACTAGTAAATCTTCTTATGAGAATTCTTGTTTTTGTTTAGAAGAATAACTAGGGTTTGGAATAGCCATTATTGTGATTACATATAACTAGTTCCAAACGTTTTTCATCTTCATGTTTTTAGATTTATTGATTTAAATTATAAGTTATTTGGAAGATGATGTTTGCAATTTTAATCTTTATGGTTATATATTTTTCAAATTATAATGGGATATGTGTGTTTGCGTCCGTGAACTATGATTATCACATACTTGTTCAAAAGTTATCTCTATTAGTGTATTGATAAAAGATAGAATGAACTTTTGACAAACAAAAGTTAAAGCCTTTTATGTCACTAGTTTGATAAGAGAAAGGATAGAACTTTTGTTCACAAGGATTAAGTTTGTTATATGTCATTATGCAAATAGTGATGAAAAAGAGAATGAATCCTTGTATATTTCGCAGTATTGGTCGATCTCTGATCCACATCTTTGTGCATATACTGTGTTGCTCCGTAAGGTTCCTTATGTTTGAGCATGACCAACTAAATTGATCATTCTCTTTTGGTTATTTTAGTTGTTGCTCCGTAAGTTCTCTTATGTCGAGCATGACCAATTGAATTGATCACGTTGTGGTTAATTTAGTTGTGTAATTCCGGTTGAATTAATTATGAGTTTTCTTGTGATTAATTTAATTGTGCATTTCGATTGGATAAATCATGAATTCTTTTATGGATAATTCAATTGAATACTTTGGATTCAAATTCATGTTCTCATGTGATTTGATTTTGTCCAAAGAAATCTTTTTTTCTTGTAAAAGCAAGGTCGCCTTTGTTGTTCCTTTGGGAATGACATTTTATGGGGGAGAGTTCTTTTGAACTTGTGCTTAATCGCCATATCTTTGTGGGAAGTGCGGGTGTGGAATATTTTAGGGGTTATATTTTATCTTTATAAACTCCTTGAGGAATGCATTTAGCTTCGGCTTTATGATTGCATCGAAATTTGTTGGTATGTTGTTCTCTTTTGGTCATGAAGCATCTCCGTGGAAATTTCATTAGGATCCCACTAATTTTTGTATCTTTGCCAATTTTATTGACAAAAAGGGGGAGAATTAATGTGTAGTTCATACTACAAATACATATGGGTTACAGATCATTATGTAAGGGAGAGTGGTTTTCATGTTGAGATAAAGTATTGACTAAGGGGGAGTGATACATATCACTATAGTATTGTTTTCAAAGCAGTGATACAATTGAACTTTGATAATGTATAATAATACGATGACACTGTATAAAAATGATTGAGAGCATTTGTTTTCTCATTGTTATAAGCTACGGATCCTCAACAAAGATGATGCTAAACTTACAACCTTTGGGATCATTGAAGTACTTGGAAGTGACAAAGATTTCGATTCGTGTTGAAGATGCCAAGGAGATCAAGCATGTGGATGAGAAGCTTCATTTTTTATTATTTTGTAATTCATATGTATTGATAGTTTTGTCACTAAAATTGACAAAGGGGGAGATTGTTAGAGCATTGCTCGGTCGAACTCGCATGCGTTGTTATCTCAAGGATGTTTGTCAATGTTAGTGATCAAAACTATAAGTCTTGATTTCTAGCCTATTTATAGATGTCTCGGCCTAGGACATAGATAGTGTAGTTGAGCTTAGATCTCTCGGCGTTCATCATTTGAAGACGAAGAACTACTAAGGGGAGCTTGTGGAACTTCATCAACAAAAGGTATATGGAGACTTAAACTCATCTATCACTTGGAAAGTCTATTTCTACTCTATCTCTTATATTGAGACATAAGTCGTGTTACGATATAGTTTTCTATTATACACTTTTGAGATTTCGAGCTGATTTTATCTCGCTTATATATTTCTCGAAATATGTGTTGGAAATATTTCTCTTTAACCATGTTCATCTTACATTCGTGACGAAAGTCTAAATAAGATCATATGAAAATTGTCGAGTTACATCTAATATGGTTTGTGTGATACAATCATTTGGTGTTGCCTTGGAATGTTTCATTATGATAATTTCAATAACTTGAAAATTTATTTGACGAAAAATAGTTTGTGAACAACAATTATATAACGTCCTCTAAGAAAGTTTCAATGATTGAAATTAAGAGTTGACGATATAACCATCTTTGCATATAAGCATATATAGTGTGTTCGCACATTAGTGTATAAATCCATAAACCAGGAACCAAGTGTATGCATAGGTGTGTATACAAAATTGGTGAAGGATATAAGTATGCGTACCCGTACGCATACTGATAGAAGTTTTCGAACCGAAAATATCTGCTGAGTTTGGGAATTACAAACTCCTAAACTAGTCATCTTAAGTATATGTACTTGTTCGCATACTAGCGGAAGTTTTCGAACCGAGAATTTCTGTTGAGTTTGGAAACTTAACAAACTCAAATTCGGTTGCTTAAGTACGCATACCCGTATGCATACTTAAGCTGGTTATTTTGTCAAATCAGTCTGTTCATGAACTTAAACATTTAAATCTTAAGGAATACAATCTTTGCAAACCGTGGCTATAATGTTCATGATTGATTCGAGTGAATCAAACCGATTTGGTTTCAATTGTGTCTTCTATGCAATTGAACAACTCTTTAACTAGTTTCATTTGAGTCATTTGAACTAGTTATGGTTAAGATGAATAAGGTTAATATGAGAGTAACCATATGGCTAACTTCGGTTGATCATTGTTGAGCCAACATGAGTGTACACGTTTGGGTACGGTTACATAAACCTAAATGAGGGTACATTTCATTTGAGTGTAACAAGCTAAGTTCGATCTAACGGTTGAAAGATATTAGCTTCGTTGAATCAGGTTTTTCATCTAACGATGATTATTTAATTCTTTGTTACCAAGATAACTTGGATTGCAAACCCTGATTTAAAAACTATATAAAGGAGAACTCTAAAAACTGGGAAACCTAATCCCCACACCTCCTGTGTGATACTAGTTGTATTGCTAGAGTCGATTCTCCTTTAACCTTAGGTTTCTTCTCGAGACCCTGTAGGTTAATGACTTGAAGACTTCATTGGGATTGTGAAGCCAGACCGATACTACTTCTCTTGTAGTTGTGTGAACTGATCTTGCTGCTTCTATCATACGAGTACAATTTTAAAATTAGCTTGAGATTTATTTCTCTGATAGGCAAGATAGAAATGTAGTCACAAACATCTTCGTCTCATCGTTTGTGATTCCACAATATCTTGTTTCGCTAGTCGATTAAGATTATTGTGAGGTGATTGATAATACTAGTATGTTCTTAGGGAATATAAATCAGGTTTATCAATTGGTTCCTGTTCACCTTGATTTATCAAAATACGGAATAAAAACTCTTGGGTATTTATGTGGGAGACAGATTTATTCAATCATATAGACTTTTCTGTGTGAGACAGATTTGTTTATCAAGTCTTCGACTTTGGGTCGTAGCAACTCTTGGTTGTGGGTGAGATCAACTAAGGGAATCAAGTGCGTAGTATCCTGCTTGGATCAGAGACGTAAGGAGCGCAACTGTACCTTGAATCAGTGTGAGATTGATTAGGGTTCAACTACAGTCCAGTCTGAAGTTAATTGGTAGTAGGCTAGTGTCTGTAGCGGCTTAATACAGTGTGGTGTTCAAACTAGACTAGGTCCCATGGTTTTTCTGTATTTTCGGTTTCCTCGTTAACAAAATTCTGGTGTCTGTGTTATTTCTTTTCCCCATTATATTTTGTTATATAATTGAAATACCACAGGTTGTGCGTTAAGAACAATCAATTAGAATATCCAACCTTTGGTTGTTGATTTACATTGATTGACACTTGAACATTGGTATTTGGTACCTTCCAAGTTACTCCTCTTATTCAATCGGGCTCGCATATTTCTATTTTATGATTGTGGATTGAATTAAGAGTTAGAGATATTAAACTCTTTGATATACTTTATTCTGGATTGAGTCTGACTGTCTAGTTGATTCTCTAGAAAGTATATTGGAGTAAGTCCTCTCATATTTCCAAATGAATTGTTGGGTGTCGTTGTTAGACCCTCGCATTTTCAGATGTAAGAGAAAAAAATTGGTGCACTTACGGATCCAAGATCTAGGATTGGTTCCATCAAACCTCGGAAAGTCGATCTTTGGTTTGTGATGTTGGAAGCTTGACTTTGGAGACCCAAATAAGAAACGTTGATGGTTAACTGGGATTTCTCCTGAGGAAGCCTAGGTTGGTTGGTGGGAACCATGGACATATTAGTTGACTGGAGAGTTTCCTAAAATACTAGAAAGTTATCCTTGGTTATGAGTATTACGGTTGTTACTTCTCATCAAGGTGTCAACGATCTTGTAAAAATCTTGTTGAGACTGCTTCATCTCTTCATTGTAAAGACCATGTACATCACTATAAATAGTAGATGTAAAAGTATCTTTAATATAGCTTACCAAAAAATGATTAATCTTTCTCCATAATATCCATCTAGGGTTTTGAATCGTAACACCTTCAGATTGAATTTGAATTGGTGGTTCTTGCACTTATCCATCAATATACCCATATGGATCAGTTGAAATCAAAATTGACTCAAACTGATCTTTCCAGAGTAAGAAAATTGTGTAATTTAACTTGAGAGATACAAAATTAGTGATATTTGTTGAAGGTAATGTGAAATTTGAGAGAATCAACAGCAGAAGAAGAATTAGACATATTTTGAGTTGGAATTGGTTGTTGTCATGTTTTCCTAACCATAAAAATGAAAGAATCAACTAAAGATTGATTAAGAACAGAGATCAAGATTGACGAACAGAAAAACTTAATTAGGTATTAAAAAAAATATTGAGAAAAATTGTTGAATAGAATGATATAGATCTAATGAATACTGGAATAATTTTTAAGAATAACAGGTCAAGAATGAAATTTTTTGATTAATGTTGATTTGGATCGTAGCCGAATGATACCATGTGAAAGTTAATGAGAAAGAGAATAATATCATGAATAGAATCGTAATGTCTTAACAGATAGAAGTTATTACAAAGTATATACAGAAACTGAATAAGAACACACATAACAAAGAAGTGTGTGACTATAAGACTTTAGTCAATAAAACTTGACTATTCTAATAATAAACGCCATATAAAGACATTGAACGAGGAGCATATACAAAACGTAAACATGCTGCTCTCTGGCGCGTGTGATGAATCACAACTTGTACATTTTCCAAAACTTTAGTTGAAGTACAGAACGGAATTATCTAGATTCTACTTACCCCAAATATATTTGTGTTGATGGTGGTTTTTAGCTTAGGGCGAAAACTGTAAAAGTCTATCTACCTGACCCAGCATCAGAAGTAGTAGACCTTGATATATCTATATTCCGCAGGGAATTTGTATAATATATCAGAATCTGATGAGTGCCTATGTCTCTCTTCATATTATATAGAAACTCAAGTTCCTCAAGCTCCTAGATGAATTGTTCACTAGTATAGAGCCTAATGAATGTTTAAGCTCCTAGCTGCATTACACACAAATGCCGGACCCCGCCTAATATTTTCCTATGCTATGTTCCTCAGATGAACTCTCAATGTTGGCATGACATGACGATTAATGTTCACTCGCAGCAGAGTAGCACGAATCTCCCGAAGTGTCAGTATTGAGATCTGCATGAAAGTACTCACGCAGGCTGCGCCACTCTCTGATAAAGAGATTTTCGTGTCAACGCGCTTTTTAATTAAAATTTAGCACGATCGACACACTTAAATTCCTTAAGGAAAACCTAGAATGTCCATGTCAGTCTTAAAGAGTAATCACGTCCACAAGATTTGGCCAGACAATTTGACAAGCCTAACCTACTGCCAACGGAATTAGGAAATCACCGTGACGACCACCGGCGGTCCCACTAATACCCCGACCGATCAGATTCCATCTAGCACACTCACAACTCCATTGAACGCGAACCCTAACATGGGAGATCGCGTTGTTGAAAAAGAGAGCTCAAACGAGCTAAGACCTTCCAAAACGGTCTCACACAAACATCATGACCGTCCAACTTAGATAGCCTAGTTGGATGGCTTAGATTTTCATTCGAATGATTAAAGAAGTACTAACATGTTCACCTTCGACCCAAATCCACCCTCGGTCGATCGACTTGCTCATAGCAAGACTAGAGCGCATCAAATCACTTGCCCAAAGTAGGGTGAACACGCTGTTTAAAAACCCTAAAATTTCTTTGCGGAAACACACTACTGTTGCAAATAGATCACAACCATCCATCTTTTCCGGCCAGATCGAATGGCTTAGATCCAATTTCAAACGGCCCCGAAGGCATCAGCATGATCTCCGGAAACTCACCTTTTCACATGATCAATCGACCTGTTCGAATTAACGTTCAATGCCTTGAATCGCTCGCCCAAAAGAGGGTTGGCCGCGCGGCCCCTAAACCCTAAATTACATCAACGACAATATGTAACTGCCGCAAATCATCTCGTTTGTCCAATTTCGCTAGCCTAGTTGGATGGTGTATATTTATTTTCAGGAGGTTAACATGGTAAGCTGTGATCATCGGCCACCCTCTTCCACGAGGAGTGATCGACCAAGTGGTAGCTCACCATAGGGTTCTCAAACGATCACCCAAAGGTGGCTGGTCACGCTCCATTTTCTAAGACGCTCAACTCGCGACTAACTTAAACGAGCTCTAAAACAATGATGCTTTCTGCACATCGATTATTTTCCAGCTGCTTGTTTGAAAGCGATGCTTTATATACATCGATTATAAGCGATTGTATAATTTCACAAATTATTTAACCCAAAAGCACTATGTGTTGATTTTAGCGGCGAGTCTCACGAATTGACTCATTCACTCGAGACATCAAATATGTCACAAACTGGGGGATGCTCACTGGGGTATTGGTCTGGCGGTTTACAGTGTGCGGTGTGCAATGCGCCCATTACGAGAAAGTGTCAGGAAAGGACGGACGGTTAACAGTAATGAGAATAGTGGGTGAAAGTGTGACCAGTCTTCTCTCATAACGGAAACACGATGATCACCACCTTCCACACAACTCCACTTCTCCACTAATTAACTTCCTCCACTTCCTATGATATCAGGGTGCACTAAATGACTTACATAAATATATTTTCAACCTATTTCAAAAGGAGAAAACAAGTGTTATCAAGACAAGTAGCCAGAAACCATTTTATGATACAAGTCATAAAACAGTCATACCTAATTCAACATTCTGATCACAAACACCTTCTTCGATTCCCTCCCTAAGATCAACCCTTCTCCTTCACCTTGTGACCGTATTAAATCTGGAACGACCATTTCTTGGTTTAGGCCAGAGTCTTACAGATTCATCTCTAGAATCTGAAATTACTCCAGTGCAGTGCATTTGTTTAGGGTTTGAATTCGTTTCTCATCAACACACCCCAAATTTACCAAAAACAGCAGAATCAGTTTTTACCCCAAATCAACTGGCGACCACAATTGGAGATTAATCTCTCGGTTGCAAAAATCATTTTCCCAATTCCATTTTCGATTTCCTAAATTTCTCAAGATGGTTGATCTTAGGAATGGTTCAGAAACCCTCAATCCCAATTTTACTTCTCATAGCAATGATAATACTTCACATGTTATTCCTGAATCCGTTCTTTCATCCAAAACCCATGTCGAAGCAACGGAGTCTCATATTTAATAACTATTCACGATTTGATGAAAATCCTGAATGATATTGTTAGGAATCAAGGTACTATTATCAAGACGCAAGACGAAGTATTTATTCTTTTGAAAGTCCTCACTGATCAACTATCAAAGGAACCCACACGTATTCATTCTATAGGAAACGATATCAACAATTCTTATTCCTGGTGAGGAAGATGAAGCATATGGTCACGTTGAATGGAAAGGTAGCCACCAACCTAACTTGTTTACTCGTGAAGATCAAGAGATGTTTCCACATCAGAGTCCTCGCAATGAAGAGGTGATTTCATTATGTGTGTCTTTCCTGAAAAATATCAATTCCCATATTGCATCAGAAGCAGCTAAGAGATCCGCAGTCGATCTGAACCGTCCCAGAATGAAGAAGCTCGTAAAAATGTCCAGGAAAACATGCGTCCTTCCAATAAAAGATCCAACCTCCAGTAAATAGCTAATGAAAGAGAAAAGAGAAAAGCTCCAGCGGCGAAACAACAACTCAAACGTGCAGCACCAGCGCATCAGACGGCTCCACCCCGGAAGGTCGCGGCTGAGACTCCTGCACAACAACAAGAAACTGGAGATGATGATCCAAACTTCTCATTCCCGATCGATGAAGTGCTTGAACTCCTGGAAGTATAGATTCAAGATGATGCCATCAAACTACCTCCTATCAGGCGCCCACCAACTGAGGAACAAATGGAAAATCCAAAATATTGATGTTGCCACAGATGCAGGGGAACTTCAATTAGGAACTGAAGGAGTTCGCAGAGACCCTCTTCCCGTCAGGAGCTGCATGATTTTTATAACACCATCAAAGCTAGCAGTTGACTAATCCAAGAGATTAACTAAATAAAGAGGCACTAAAAAACCAAAACATAAACTTAAACATTCAACTAAGAAATCTTCTATAAAGCTTAACCCAAAAAAAAATAACCCCTCCCAGAAATATATATACAAGAATGCCTCTTGGTTTACAAATAAAATATACAACGTAATAAACATAGCAGAAGTTAACCAACTAACGAACTCAACCGTTGAAGCTTCCACTGCACAACTCTGATCTGTCTCTGAAACTGAAAGTGGGAATGGGTGAGAACATCGTCCCTAAAAGGGGTGCCCAATGGAAATAACATTTAACTTTCATGTAATCAAAATCTAGAGTTGGAAAATAATACATGTTTTCCCAAACATTAAAAAGTGACCAACTCACTGAAATAAACAAACTTGAATATGGAAAAACTCTTTCTTCAAAAAATGTATACTATTCGTGCTAACCACATTCATTAGTTATTGATATCACCAAAACCATGATGACCCATAGTAAGCATAAAAGTTGAATTCATGTAGGTATAAATGTGAAAGAGCGTATCCTCACTGAAATAAACAAACATGTATATGGACTAACTCCTTCTTCAAACAATGTATAATAATCGTGCTAACCACACTCATTAGCTATTGATATCACCAAGACCATGATGACCCACTCTAAGCATAAAAGCTGAATTCATGTAGATATAAATGTGAAGGAGCGTATCCTATATACCACACGTGGAAATTCTCATTTCCCATAACAATTCATATTGACAACAAAACATTACAAGTCCTTTCCAAACCATGGAAAGATTAACAGAATCAACAGAGTAATCATAATGCAAATTAAATAAAGCATGGAATGCATAAACTTACAATGCATGAGTTTATTAAACAAAGACTTTTGTAAAAGAACCAACAATGGTTACAAAAGAGTCAAATGTATTCCCACCTGTTTTGATGACAATCCACGCCTACCTCGAGATCCACGATCCACCGGTTCGTCCTTTGAATCGATCTTTGTTAATAACTAACTGCAAATGCAGTAGGAATCCTCCACTGGAGCTATTAGTTATTTCCTACAATCATCATCCCTAGAATTATGGTGCTACTTACTTCAACAACATTAATCTCTAGCCGCAACACCATAACTCAAACCTCATCTGCAACTTCAATCTCTAACATTTGTATTCAGTCTGAACTACACCACTATACTTCAATACTTTCATTACACCACTTCAACTTCTCTTTTCCATTCCACTTGCAATACTAGTTAATCTGCACTTCAGCTCAACCACCACCAATACAACACCATCAACTGACATAGAAAATCTAATCCCATTCTTCCACTGACATAACCCAAGATCCTCTTCTTTACAACCATTTCTTGTTATAACAGCCAACTTCATCAGAACCAGCTCAATAACCACATAAACTACAACCCCGTCTATATTCAAATTATCAACTCAGACATCTACCAGCAGAAACCATTCAACACCAACACAAAACACATTCAAGCCTCCTGCATCTCAATCCAACCTTTCACTTCACCATCATTTTCATCTTATACCTGCAACATTCATTCTCGCGGCAAATACCAAATTCTCTACTAGTCCAACAACATCTTCATCAACATCTCATAACTTACAGACTTAATCTTCCTACTAGTTTAACATCATCACTAACAATGATTATAATTCCACATCCATAATTTATTTAGTCAATTCTCAATTCTTATAACACCCACAACATCAAGAACTCAAAACCAAAATGAATAACTAAAGTAAATTTTTCGATAAGGAATCTTACCTCGATACAATAGTACTCAGGAAATTGTATTCAATCTCTTCTTCACCTGGATTCAATTCAACAACTCTTCACAGCTCATCAACAAATTCAATAATCTTCTTTAAACAGCTTCACAACATCAATCCACCGACTACCCTTTTGTACTTCATCTATCTGCGGCTCCAAATCATTATCAATTTTACTCAAACCCTAATTCAATTTGGGGAAGAACACGTGAACCTTAATTATCCTCAATATCGAATTCAATCTCAAAACATCAATTAAACTCTTCAGTTAAGCAAACCCATATTATAATTATGTCTAACTTTTCCTAATCCTTACTCAAATCGAATTCCAAACCATATTCACCGGAAATACTAACTTCACAATTATTGTTCTTGATCTTCTATCACTGAAATTTCTCGATTCCTTATGAACTTCTTTATCAGAACACCACTACAACCTAATTCTTCATCTCTTAAGATTCACCAATGACTTATAAATGAAAACCATATCTTCTGATTCATAACAACATCAAAATATTCTTCTCCCAATTTCAGTTAACATCATCAACATCTTCCAGTTCATATTCTTTATGCTATCGATTGTCGCTCTCTTTCAAACCAACTCTCAACACTCGCAGAAGAAAAAAAACAGGGAAAGAGGAGCAGAGAAAGAAGAAAGAAAGAGAAGATAAGAGGAAGAAAAAGATACGAGATCGAGTTTATCTTCTCAAATGATCTAGATAAGACCAAGGACAATACTATTTCACCCACTCTCTTCGCTAAGGGAAGCCCAGGTCAGTCTATTTGCAAAAAGACTCTTTTGCCTTTCAAATCAATATGATGACATCTTCTTCGTCCAACGTCCGAATGACACGTTCGAATAGTCCATTCCGCGTAAATTTTAGAGATCTATCTAACGATACTAGTTTCGTAACTACATCATTGTTAGATTAATTCATATTAATTAAAGTTCGTGTTAAACTAATCGAGTAATTATTGACTAAGACGTCTCTTGACTAGTCTAATAGCATTGACGAGCTTGAGGGTCCTTACAATTTTTGGGGACTCCATCCACAAAACCGTACAGTCTATGATGGAGCATTTATGTGAGATTATGTATTTCTCCAAAACACAATGTCAAGACATATTTGCATCCCTCAATTGTGTTGTATCAGGCAAGCGTTTGTTTCCATCCAGGGAAGCCTCTCCCAAACCCCAACCTATCCGGGAAAGCACGATTGATAGACGCAACTAGGGACTCCTAGCCACTGCTCACTTGAAGGATGTTGAGTTTGATAGCATGCTGATTGACGAGGCCTCCGACTTCAATATCGTAACCGTCAAGACTATGAGAGTTGCAAGGGAAAATCAAACATAAGAAGCATATTCTCCCCCATAAGGAGAAAACACGACTTGAAACATTCTCTCCAGGAGTCGTTTCAACGCTCTCTCAGGAGCCGCTTCAATGCTCTCCAGAAGCCGCTTCAACGTCCTCTCCAGGAGCCGCTTCAACTCTCCCCAATATCCGCTTCAACGCTCTCTCCAGGAGCCGCTTCAACGCTCTCTCCGGGAGTTGCTTCAACATTCGCTCCAGAAGCCGCTTTAACGTTCGCTCCACTTCAATGTACTTTCCAGAAGCCGAAGCCGCTTCAACGCCTCAGCAAGCCACACGGGCCAACCGCATCAAGTCTGCCACATCACCTACTCAGAACTCAGCACCGCCTACTCAAGGCCTGCACGAAGCTGCGCATCAACAACCACATCGCTGACAAAGTCAGTTTCGGTGTTTATTTCCAATTTCCTATGGAAGGGGTGCATGGTCTACCAGGAGTTTGGATACAGTAAAGGTTTATCAAGTGCGACTCTGCCCATTGATTAACAAATGACGGATCTAAAAGATTGCCACTTTCATCAATTCGTCAACCACCTTACCAGAAACTGCAATGGAAGTACGTCTTTCAGCAGAAAATAAGCTCAGGATAATTACACCTGTGGACTGCAAACACGAGATGCCTTCATGTCCCTCGACCAGGATATTTCTGATATCAGTATCATCACTGTCAAAGATTTACGAGCCGCACGCATTTCTCAACATGAAGCCGTACAAGTGCATGAAAGATCCCAAAAGAAGACTCATAGATACTTATGACCGTATCACCCCTGAACAAAGCCAGATATGACGCCCCTCAGCTGTATGATTTATATCAAGGGACTCGCCTGATGATCAACAGTAAAACAGAACTACAGTTCCTGTGAATGTTTCGAGATTCTTCAACAAACAAGAAAACCCGCATTGACTGTTGCATGAAGCACAACTGCATAAGAAGAATCACGTGAATCATACTTGGGGGATTGAAGGCTTGCAAAACTCCCCTCACCGTCAAAAATCTCCATCTCATAGAAGGTAGACAACCAGAGCGCCGCGAATTTTGATGAAGATTTCTTGCCCTGCAAAAGTACGCCGTAAAGATATATTCACATATACGGCCACACCATCAGATCTATTCTAGTAACCAGACAGAAGTGTAACTAGGGACTGCTCATCGCATCCCACTTCATACAACAATCAAGATTCATAAGGTGGTTCAAAGGATGTCGCTTGGAACGAAGGACTTGAAGACTTGATAGAAGTACGTCGGTGACGGAACGCCTCTCAGCTCGTTTACTTCCCCCAAAGGCTCCGGAAGATTTTGACCATACAAGCATCCACAACATATTATCATCGCAATCAGAAGGGAAAGAATAAGCTTGTAAGCTAAAGAGCCAGAATAAATACAATTTAATTCTGGTCAATGCTCAGGAGTTTAATGAACATTCTAATTGCGGCTCAGCAGTCCAGGCACCAAATAACTTAAAGTCGAGGACGGATCAACAACGCAGCTATACTCTCCAAGATTAGCCCTGACATGATCATTACAGAACATATATTTCATCCATCCACCCCAGGATTGCAATGGAGTTTGGTAAACTTTGAAATCCACTGGAGAGGTTAGATACTCATTCTTCTGGAGTCATAACCTTATTACACATTCTGGAGAAGATCGATGATACTGTTGGGTGGATACATGCGCAAAAGAGAAAACAACAGCTACCTTGAGTTCTCCCGGCTCTCCTTGCTGCTGATTATAACTATTGGAGATTTCTTTGTTGTTGTTGACGCTAGCTCTACCAGCACTAACAAAGAAAGTCATTCACACCGAGCTAAATGTCCAAGTTTGATCAACTACTCATGGATATTACACTCACAGCTAAAATACAAAGACAAGATGAACTTACCTTGCCGCTAACGATAGGGACACTTGTGATCGAGCTGCTGACAGTGACGAAGAGAAGCCGACCGCTGCAGACGAAAGCACGGAGCCGGACGAGCAACAAAAAACAGAAGAGGGTCGATACCCCTTTCCATATGAACAGAGTTTCCAGAGTTTGAATAGAAGACGGATTCCTTCTTGCTCCATGAATGAGAATAGATGGCTGGCCGCACCGCACTCACACCTCATAACTGAGATAGCAACACGCTACAACGAAATCCACTGGCAGCGCGATCCCACTGCTGAAGGTAGATTTGGATTTCCCTGGTAATATCTACCTGCCTCATCTTTTCAATTTTATTTTTCGTCTGTCACCATCTAGTGATTACCCCACAACAATGTCACTACTACGTATTAAGCAGGGTACTTAATGTTGATGGTGGTTTTTATCTTAGGGCGAAAACTGTAAAAGTCAGTCTACCTGACCCGACATCAGAGTTAGTAGACCTTGATATATCTATATTCTGCAGGGAATTTGGAGAATATATCAGAATATGATGAGTTCTTATGTCTCTCTTCATATTATATAGAAACTCAAGCTCCTAGATGAATTGTTCACTAGTATAGAGCCTAATGAGTGTTTAAGCTCCTAGCTGCATTAGTCAAAAATGCCGGAGCCCGCCTAGTATTTTCCTATGCTATGTTCCCCAGCTGAACTCTCAATATTGGCATGACATGACGATTAATGTTCACTCACAACAGAGTAGCACAAATCTCCCGAAGTGTCAGTATTGAGATCTGCATGAAAGTACTCACACAGACTGCGCCACTCTCTGATAAAGAGATTTTTCGTGTCAACGCGCTTTTTAATTAAAAGTTAGCACGATCGACATACTTAAATTCCTAAAGGAAAACCTAGAATGTCCATGTTAGTATTAAAGAGTAATCACGGCCACACGATTTGGCCAGACTACTTGACAAGCCTAACCTACTGCCAACGGAATTAGGAAATCACCGTGACGACCACCGGCGGTCCCACTAATACCCCGACCGATCAGATTCCATCTAGCACACTCACAACTCCATTGAACGCGAACCCTAACATGGGAGATCGCGTTGTTGAAAAAGAGAGCTCAAACGAGATAAGACCTGCCAAAACGGTATCAGAAACATCATGACCGTCCAACTTAGCTAGCCTAGTTGGACGGCTTAGATCTTCCTTCGAATGATTAAAGAAGTGCTAACGTGTTCACCGTCGACCCAACTCCACCCTCGGTCGATCGAATTGCTCATAGCAAGACCAGAGTGCATCAAATCACTTGCCCAAAGTAGGGTGAACGCGCTGTTTGAAAACCCTAAAATTGCTTTGCGTCAGCACGCTACTGTCGTAAATCGATCACAACCATCCATATTTGTCGTCCAGATCGAATGGCTTAGATCCAATTTCATACGGCCCTGAAGGCATCAACATGATCACCGGCAACCCACCTTTTCACATGATTGATCGACCTGTTCGAACTAACGTTTAGTGCCTTGAATCACTCGCCCAAAAGAGGGTTAGCCGTGCGGCCCCTAAACCCTAAATTACATCAACGACAATATGTAACTGCCGCAAATCATCTCGTTCGTCCAACTTCGCTAGCCTAGTTAGATGGTGTAGATTTATATATTTTCAGGAGGTTAATAAGGTAACGTTGTGATCATCGTCCACCCCTCCTCCACAAGGAGTGATCGACCAAGTGGTAGCTCACCCATAGGATTCTCAAACGATCACCCAAAGGTGGCTGGTCACGCTCCCTTTTCTAAGACGCTCAACTCGCGACTAACTTAAACAAGCTCTAAAACAACGATACTTTCTGCACAACGATTATTTTTCAGCTTCTTGTTTGAAAGATATTATTTATATACATCGATTATAAGCGATCGTATAATTTCACAAATTATTTAACCCAAAAGTACCATGTGCTGATTTTAGCGGCGAGTCTCACGACTTGACCCATTCACTTGAGATATCAAACATGTCACAAACTGGGGGATGCTCACTGGGGCATTGGTCTGGCGGTTTACAGCGTGCGACGTTGTTTATGGGTGAAAACTATTTCTGCTGGTTTTGGTAATTTTGGGTGTGTGTGGATGAGAAATGAATCTAAACCCTAAACAAATGCACTGCACGGGAGTGATTTCTGATTCGAGAGATCAATCTATACAATTATGGCCTAAACCAAGAAATGGTCGTTCCAGACTTGCTTCGGTCACAAAGTGAAGGAGATGGGGTTGATCTTAGGGAGGGAAGCGAAGAAGGTGTTGAGATATTGAAGGTGTTGGATTTTTATGACATGTATCAGAATGATGAACTGGCTTTCAATAATGTAAGCAATCAGCTTTGGATGTTTTCTGGATACGGATGACAACACTTGGTTTTTCGGTGTTTTTTCGTGTTGTTTGGGAATAGGCGAAGGACCTATTTATACAAGTCACTGAGCGCAAACCCTCATCTCGTAGGAAGTGGAGGGCGTTGAGTGATGGAGTAGTGGGGTCGTGTAGGTGATTGCACGATCACGTCTTAGCCCACTTCCCTCATCATCTTAACCATCCATACCTCCTGACCCGTTCTTATATATGGGCGCGTTGCACGCCGCACGCTGTAAACCGCCTAACCAATACCCCAGTAAGTATCCCCATTTTGGAACATGTTTGATGTCTCGAGTGAGTGGGTCGAGTCGTGGGACCCGCAGGAAATGGCACGTGATGCTATCAGGTTAAATGACTAAGTTATTTAAGAAATCGATATTCATTAAATATCGTGTATACTCGATGAATGCAGTGCGTCGAAAACAATCGATATGTATGAAGCATCGCTTTTTTAAAGCTTAACCAAATAAGTCGCGGATTAAGCGTCTTAAAACATCATCACGCCCAACCATCTTCGAGTGATCGTTTGGAGGACGCATGGGTGATCTATCCCATGGTCGATCACTCCCTGTGGAAGAGTGGCGGACGGTGATCATCGAGGTACTTCATTGGTTACCTAGATTTTAACCTAGGCCGTCCGGCCAAGCTAGTAAAGTTGGACGGACGAGATTGGTTTACGGCACTAATTTGCGACCGTTAATGGAATTTTAGGATTTTTAAGAGGTGCGCAAGCATCCCTCTTTGGCTTGATCGAATTCAAGCACGGACATTATTTTTGGTGGGACCGAGCAGGCATGCATGTAGACGGCTTGCCGGTGTACATGTCCATACCGCTTTGTCTAATGAAGGCTTGATCTAGGTCACTCAATTTGACCGGCAAATATGAGTTTCCGTGATCGATTTGCGATAGAAATCCATTGCCGGAAAGGATTTGGAAGCCGTGTGACATGCCACCTTCGGGAACGCGTTTCGAGGCGCTCGACCATGGTTGGCCCAGACCGATCGGTAACAAACATAAGTGGGCCCACGGTGATCACGTTGACACTCTTGGTACCTCTTAAGTCTATATCTACACCTTCCGTTTAGGCTGGCAAAGATGGATGGACGTGATCGAATTACGACAGATATGCATCGCCGCAAACCCTAATTAGGGTTTTAAAACAATCGCGCACGCATGACTTTGGCCAAACGGTTTGGCAAGATATGCTTCTTCTTTGAAGAGACCGATTATGTGGGCCCACGTTGGGCTGACGGTGAACATATGTGCACCTCCGGTCCTAGGCGCGATCTAAGCCATCCAAACATGCTGATTAAGTTGGATGGTTGAGATCAATTTAAGACGTTAGTGGAATTTCCGTGACCCTCGAGAAACCTCACGCCCATCATGTTTTGGGAAAACGTTCATGGTTCCATGACCATGCCGTGAGCAAGCCGATCAGGTAGGGACAGAGTGGGCTCGCCAACGTGTGTATTAGCGCTTCACTGATCATTCACGGAATGATCTAAGCCGTCCAACCAGGCTGGTGAAGTTGGACGGTCGTGATGATTTTAAGACTGCCTTGAACAGTCTAAGCTCGTCGAGCTTCTTCCAAAGCAGCGCAACCACCCTATTTTAGGGTTGGCGTTTGACGTGCTGGGAGGAGTTCGTGTGATGTTCGACCAACTAGGGCATAAGCGGGCCTGCCGGTGGTCATCACGATGATCGCCTATTCTTTCCAGGGTTTGGCTAGGCTTGTTAAAGTGCGCGGCCAACTTGTGTGGCCGTGATCGTTTCTGAGACTGATATGAACAGTCCAGATTTTCCTTAAGGAAATTAATTGCGTTCGATCAAGATGAAAGTGCATCGACTCGAAATTCTCTTTGTCAGAGAGTAGCCTGTACGGGTATTTCGTGCATGTATCAAAATTGGCACTTGGAGATTCATGTTACTCTGCTGAGAGTGAACACTCAGTCGTCATGTCATGCTAGTAATGAGAGCTCGACTATGAATAGCACAGGAAACACTAGGCTAATCATGCATTAATTGATAATGTTATAAATTCACAGAATATCTGGGATTGTTGCTACATGCACCATTCTGGGTGAATCTTGTGTATTTATCGAATTGCTTCAAATAAATAAAGCGAGAGGTTTTCTGCGCTCATCGCTTATCAAATGGCTTTGTCCTTTGCAGGATGTCAGCATATCAAAATTGGTTTTACAATTTTAGCCATGAACTAAAATCCACCATCAACATTAAGTCCCCTGCCTAGCACGTAATAGTTACACTATTGCGGGGTAGGCATTAGATGGTGACAAATAAAAAGAAATTCACGGGAAAGGTTTCAGCGCGTGTTACCAGGATGGAGTCTGGCTCGTTCTTTGGGAGAGATGCGTTTCTTCTTATTGCACGACAGCTTCTCTCAAATATTCGATAAACATCCAGTGATCTCTATCCCGCATCTGTGGCCTTTGCAGACGGCAAGTGGAGACTCCTTTTCTTCCCAGGATCTTGTTAACTTGTGAAATATAAAGAAAAACCTGAGTCTTCTCCCATCGCAGAATCGTTTATTTCCTTATCCCAGGTATTGCCCCACGTCAATCTTCTGATTGATCATGATTTTTTTTTATGTTAATACAATCATAACCTTTTCCTGCAGAATCTCATGGAGGCTGCTGGCAAGGATTACTCTGGTACCTCTCCAGAAAGAAGCTTCTAAGTCAATAAACCTGAGGCTGATGACGCGTTCGAGGAAGTGATGGCTAAAATTGAGGTTCCGCTTCGCGAGGTTGATCGTGTTATACGGGGAATGTCGATTCTGCATATGCGCATTGCTCGAGAACGCACTCAATATATTTTGGCTTTAATCAACTGAGAGGAAAAATGGAGGCATGATGAGGCGTCGCAACTACTGGTAAGCACGAGAACTGAGAGGTTTGTAGCGCGGCTAAAGAGGCGACGGATTGAACATGAACAGACTCCGAGTGAATATAAACGTGATTATGTGATTCGAGATGGTGTGGTAATCCTCGATTCTGATACTGATGAACTCGCGCGTCCAAAGGTTGTCAGGACAATCTCCCAGGTTGCTTTGGTCTTTGAAGAAGATATGGAAGTTGTTCCTATTGAGGGAGCTGAAGCGGAGAACGTCGTTGACTTCGCAGAAATATCCGAGAGGGAAGTTGAGGAAGATCCAAAGGAAAAAGAAGTTGCGGCCTATGACAACCGTGTTGAAGCATACTCCGGCGATGGTGAAGGCACAGTTGATCTCCTTGATGACTAAATCTCCCTATTCCCTTTTTTTAGACGAGTATTCTCTTATAATTTGTGAAACTTTCTCCTTGCACTCAGTGGCGGTTGAGTTAAGGTCTTCTTCTTCTTTTTTTTACTTGCTTGTTTGAACAAGGGTTTTATATTGTTTTCAGATAAGTCTTCCAGCATGACTATATCAGAATCCTCTCAGGCAGTGATGCGCCTTCATGTGATCACACGTTATTATTGTGATAAAAAAGTAATGCCATAATAACACACCACGAACATGTCTGTACTCCTGACATGAGGTCTGCCTATTCTGTTGGAGTAGACTGCTGAAAAGCGATTTTCCTATTTTCCTCTGCACATATTCTATCCCTCCAACGTTTTCTAAAGGATATGAAATGTTTCTTTTAGGGTTTTATTTCTGATTTAATCTGGTGGGTAATGATAATTTAGGCTAACTCAGAATTCTGTGTCATGTTTAAGAGGTAAAGAAATTCCTAAAAGGGAATAGTACTTTGATTAATTGAAAATTGAAACCCTAATAATTATGAATGCAAATAGTGCAATCATTTTGAAGGAATTACAAATATTGCATTAAAAGGAAATAGTTGGAGGAACTACTACAGAGAACGCTGGAGGAAAAGGGTAGTAAAACGCTTTTAGATATTGTAGGGATTGAGCCATCGTGAGTGAATCGTCACGCCCTCAAGCTTGTCGGCGTTGATGATCTTGCAATAGCCTCCTAGTATGACATCTGCTACCAAATACGGTTCATCTTCCTTCGTTTCCGGCAAATCAGAGTTGGTAGTCATCTTCACCACCACGTTTCCAACTTGAAACGTGGTCATCTTTGTTACCATATCTCCAATTTGAAACGGATTTGGGCTCGGCACAAGATCTTGATTCTGGGACACGTTATCTCTGACTGCTTCCAAGCTCTTGAAAAAGCGCTTTAAAGGACCGACACCCCACCCACATCTCTTAGTGGCGGTTAGGTTGTTGATTGAAACAAGTCCCCGAACCTCAGTAAGAAGAGGTTTCACTGTTTGTAAAAAAGGTTGTTCAATGAGACTTACTTGGGTTCAGAACCTTTTAAAGTATGAGTTCTGGATTTCTCCAGGAAGTTGCGTCATATTCGCAAGGTGTTGTTACGGCAACAAATAATCTTCAGGATTTTACGGTCCATTGGATATTCTTTCATGTATTGAAAACGGCAAAGGACACACTCCCAGTGCTGCTTTGTTGTCATGTATCCACGGGCATACCAGGACCATGACATAATTCGGATACTCTTTCACTATGTAAAATTTAGCATGTGTTAGAGAATCACCGATTTTAACTTTAAGATCAATGCATTCATAGGCGTCTCTGAATTCTCTTTCTGAGCCCCTGATCATGGTTGGGCTACGAATAGCTTCTTGTTTTGAAATCTTTGCGGCTCTCAGAGTCTTGACGGTAATGGTGTTGAATTCGGAGGCTGCATCAATCAATGTGATGTCGAACTCGACATCCTTCAAACGAGTGACGGTCAAGAGTCCCCAGTTCCCCTTGCTGGTTGCACCTTCCAGGAAAGACTGAGTTTTCGTTGTTTCCCTTTCTGGATACAAGCGCCTTCCTGACACAGTGCAGTTGAGGGTTGCAAATATGTCTTGACGCTGTACCTTAGAGAAATACAAGATTTCACACAAATGTTCCATCATAGACTGTACAGTCTTGTGAACAGAATCCCCGGAGATCATGCAGCTCCTAATAGGAAGAGGATCCCTATGAACACCTTCGTTTCCTAAATGGAGCTCTCCTGCCTCTACCTTTTCTCTGAAAATGTGCTTCAATTTGTTGCAATCCTTAGTCGGGTGATGGACGAACCTATGGTAACGGCAATATTTGGGATTTTCCATCTCTTCCTCGGTCGGTGGACGTCTGATAGGAGGTACATTGATCGCGTTATCCTGAATCCATGCTTCTAAGAGATTTATGACTTCATTCATGGGAAATGGAAAGTCCGGGACAGTATCTCCAGCTTCTTGCACATGAGTTTTGCCCCCTCCCTTTCGATATGAAGTTGTTTGCGCTGGAGCTGCACGCTTGGGTTGTTGTTCTGTTACTGAAGCTTTCCTTTTTCCTCCTTCGCCCACCATGCTCACATAAGGACCAGTATTATATTGCTTGTTGATGAGACGCCTGCTTCCTCGACTCTCATGCGTATCTTCGTTTCGAACAATTCTGGTTCTTTCGAGCAATGTTGGGGTTGTTGTTGCCGAACGCTTAGCGGCTTCATGGAGCTCAGAAAATGTTTGAAAGCCGGATTCTCTAACAAAGCACGGTATGTGGGAACCATTCCGTTAATGCATAACTCCACCAACTGGCTTTCGGTGACATTCGGATCATGGAAATCCAACGCCAGAATCCTGAATCTCTTAACGAAGTCGTTTGGATGCTCGTTGTTTCGTTGAAAGGTTCTTCCCAAGTCTGAAAAGGTGATCTTCTCAGACACGAAGAAATACTTCTTGTAGAAGGCACTGACCATCTCACTCCAATTGGATATGTTGTTAGGTGCGATGTTGTTGTACCAGGTGTATGCTCTTCCAGTAAGTGACTTCGAGAACTCTTTCAGTCGAGGAACATGATTATATTCATGTTCTCCTAAAGATTCCAAAAATCGAGAGTTATGTTCACGAGCGTTACCAGTACCATCATAAAGAGAGAATTGAGGAGAGGTGTATCTCCTTGGAAGGGGAATCCGTTGTACGTCTTGAGGGTATGGAGGTTGATGCTGGTGTGTGACCATTGAATTTCCTTTGCTCCAGCTCTAGAGGAGTCGCTCCAGGTCCTCACGCGTAATGAAGTTGGATGACTGGTCCTTTTCCCTTGGGCGCTCAGGAGAAACACGAGTTTCTTCGTCCATGTAGGCACGCGCCGTTGAAGTGCCTGCTCCGGGTGTATTGACTGCGCTCCTTGTTGGTTCCCGGGGCTGTCGTGACTCCTGTGGAAATCGCTCAGTCAATGTCTTGAGAAAAGTGAGTACCTATTCTGAGTTGTAGCCATGTCCGTCTGAACCTCAGCAAGAACTTCCTGCCTTTCCATCAAATCCACAATGGTAACAGGGGGTTTGTCCTTCTCTTGTTCCTCCAGCCCATCACCCTGATGGGGAAGCGGCAGTTATTGTAGGGACGACCGGAGGTGTCACACTTGAAGAAATACTAGGGTGTGCGGCTGCTCTTGCTCTAGTGATAGGAGGTGTCACGCCCACTTGAATATCTCCTGCTCCGCTAGTGTTGGTGGTAAAGGAGACGGCTCCACGATATGTATTGATCACATTGGCAGCTCCACTAACAGGGACATCGATACCAAGAGTGTTGTCAGCGCTAATTCCATCGGAATTGATTGTTGATCCTGACCTAAGATCCACCATTTTGAAATCAGTAAAATTAAATTGGGTTTTGAAGAAATTGACTTCATGACCGAGAGATTAATCTCCCACTGTGGTCGCCAATTGTTTATGGGTGAAAACTATTTCTGCTAGTTTTGGTATTTTTGGGTGTGTGTGGATGAGAAATGAAACTAAACCCTAAACAAATACACTGCACGGGAGTGCTTTCTGATTCGAGAGATCAATCTATACAATTCTGGCCTAAACCAAGAAATGGCCATTCCAGACTTGCTTCGGTCACAAAGTGAAGGAGATGGGGTTGATCTTTGGGAGGGAAGCGAAGAAGGTGTTGATATTGTGAAGGTGTTGGATTTTTATGCCTTGTATTAGAATGATGAACTGGCTTTCAATAATGTAAGCAATCAGCTTTGGATGTTTTCTGGATACGGATGACCACAATTGGTTTTTCTATATTTTTTCGTGTTGTTTGGGAATAGGCGAAGGACCTATTTATACAAGTCATTGAGCGCAAACCCTCATCTCGTAGGAAGTGGAGGGAGTTGAGTGATGGAGTAGTGGGGTCGTGTAGGTGATTACACGATCATGTCTTAGCCCACTTCCCTCATCATCTTAACCGTCCATACCTCCTGACCCGTTCTTATATATGGGCGCGTTCCACGCCGCACGCTGTAAACCGCCAGACTAATACCCCAGTAAGTATCCCCCAGTTTGTAACATGTTTGATGTCTCGAGTGAGTGGGTTGAGTCATGGGACCCACAGGAAATAACACGTGATGCTATTAGGTTAAATAACTAAGTTATTTAAGAAATCGATATTCATTAAATAAGTGTATACTCGATGAATGAAATGCATCGAAAACAATCGATATGTATGAAGCATCGTTGTTTGAAAGCTTAACCGAATAAGTCGCGGATTAAGCGTCTTAAAATATCATCACGCCCAACCATCTTCGAGTGATCGTTTGGAGGACGCACGGGTGATCTGTCCCCTGGTCGATCACTCCCTGTGGAAGAGTGGCGGACGGTGATCATCGAGGTACTTCATTGGTTACCTAGATTTTAACCTAGGCCGTCCGTCCAAGCTAGTAAAGTTGGACGGACGAGATTAGTTTACGGCACTAATTTGCGACCGTTGATGGAATTTTAGGATTTTTAAGAGGTGCGCAAGCATCCCTCTTTGGCTTGATCGAATTCAAGCAAGGACATTATTTTTGGTGGGACCGACCGGGCATGCATGTAGACGGCTTTCCGGTGTACATGTCCATACCGCTTTGTCTAATGAAGGCTTGATCTAGGCCACTCAATTTGACCGGCAAAGATGAGTGTCCGTGATCGATTTGCGATAGAAATCCATTGCCGGAAAGGATTTGGAAGCCGTGTGACATGCCACCTTTGGGTGCGAGTTTCGAGGCGCTCGGCTATGGTTGGCCCAGACCGGTCGGTAACACACATAGGTGGGCCCACGTTGATCACGTTGACACTCTTGGTACCTCTTCAGTCTATATCTACACCTTCCGTTTAGGCTGGCAAAGATGGATGGAAGTGATCGAACTACGACATATATGCATCGCCGCAAACCCTAATTAGGGTTTTAAAACAATCTCGCACGCATGACTTTGGCCAAACGGTTTGGCAAGCTACGGTTATCCTTTGAGTAGACCGATCATGTGGGCCCACGTTGGGATGACGGTGAACATATGTGCACCTCCCTGATGGTCCTACGCGTGATCTAAGCCCTCCAAACATGCTGATTAAGTTGGATGGTTGAGATCAATTTAAGACGTTAGTGGAATTTCCGTGACCCTCGAGAAACCTCACGCCCATCATGTTTTGGGCAAACGTTCATGGTTCCATGACCATGCCGTGAGCAAGCCGATCAGGTAGGGACAGAGTGGGCCCGCCAACGTTGTATTAGCGCTTCACTGATCATTCACGGGATGATCTAAGCCGTCCAACCAGGCTGGTGAAGTTGGACAGTCGTGATGATTTTAAGACTTCCTTGAATAATCTAAGCTCGTCGAGCTTCTTCCAAAGTAGCGCAACCACCCTATTTTAGGGCTGGCGTTTGACGTGCTGGGAGGAGTTCGTGTGATGTTCGACCGGCTAGGGCATAAGCGGGCCCGTCGGTGGTCATCACGATGATCGCCTATTCTTGTTAGGGTTTGGCTAGGCTTGTTAAAGTGCACGGCCAACTTGTGTGGCCGTGATCGTTGAGACTGATATGAACAGTCCAGATTTTCCTTAAGGAAATTAAATGCGTTCGATCAAGATGAAACTGCGTCGACTCGAAATTCTCTTTGTCAGAGAGTAGCATGTACGGGTATTTCGTGCATGTCTCAAAATTGGCACTTGGAGATTCATGTTACTCTTCTGAGAGCGAACACTTAGTCGTCATGTCATGCTAATAATGAGAGCTCGGCTAGGAACAGCACAGGAAACACTAGGCTAATCATGCATTAATTGATAATGCTATAAATTCACAGAATATTTGGGATTATTGTGTATTTATCGAATTGCTTCAAATAAATAAAGCGAGAGGTTTTCTATGCTCATCGCTTATCAAATGGATTTGTCCTTTGCAGGATGTCAGCATATCAAAATTGGTTTAACAATTTTATCCATGAACTAAAATCCACCATCAACATTAAGTCCCCTGCCTAGCACGTAATAGTTACACTATTGCGGGGTAGGCATTAGATGGTGACAAATAAAAATAAATTCACAGGAAAGGTTTCAGTGCGTGTTACCAGGATGGAGTCTGGATCGTTCTTTGGGCGAGATGCGTTTCTTCTTATTGCATGGCAGCTTCTCTCAAATATTCGATAAACATCCACTGATCTCTATCCCGCATCTGTGGCCTTTGCAGACGGCAAGTGGAGACTCCTTTTCTTCCCGGGTTCTTGTTAACTTGTGAAATATAAAGAAAACCTTGAGTCTTCTCCCATCGCAGAATCGTTTCTTTCCTTATCCCAGGTATTTCCCCACGTCAATCTTCTGATTGATCATGACTTTTTTTTTATGTTAATACAATCATAACCTTTTCCTGCAGAATCTCATGGAGGCTGCTGGCAAGGACTACTCTGGTACCTGTACAGAAATAAGATTCTAAGTAAATAAACCTGAGGGTGATGACGCGTTCGAGGAGGTGATGGCTAAAATTGAGGTTCCGCTTCGCGAGGATGATCGTGCTATACGGGGCATGTCGATTCTGCATATGCGCATTGCTCGAGAACGCAATCAATATCTTTTGGATTCAATTAACAGAGAGGAAAAATGGAGGCATGATGAGGCGATGCAACCACTGGTAAGCACGAGAACTGATAGGTTTGCAGCGCGGCTAAAGAGGCGACGGATTGAACATGAACAGCCTTCGAGTGAATATAAACGTGATTATGTAAATCGCGATGGTGTGATAATCCTCGATTCTGATACTGATGAACCCGCGCGTCCAAAAGTTGTCAAGACAATCTCCCATGATGTGTTGGTCTTTGAAGAAGATATGGAAGTTGTTCCTACTGAGGGAGTTGAAGCGGAGAACGTCGCTGACTTCGCAGAAATATCCGAGAGGGAAGCTGAGGCAGATACAAAGGAAGAATAAGTTGCGTCCTATGACAATGGTGTTGAAACAGACTCCGGCAATGGTGAAGGAACGGTTGATCTCCTTGATGACTAAATCTCCCTGTTCCCTTTTCTTTTTCTTTTCTTAGACGAGTATTCTCTTATAATTTGTGAACACTTTCTCCTTGCACTTAATGGCGGCTGAGGCTAAGGTCTTCTTCTTTTTTTTTTACTTGCTTGTTTGAACAAGGGTTTTATATTGTTTTGAGATAAGTCTTCCAGCATGACTATATCAAAATCCTCTCAGGCAGTGATACGCCTTCATGTGATCACACGTTATTATTGTGATAAAAAAGTAATGCCATAATAAAACACCACGAACGTGTCTGTGCTCCTAACATGAGGTCTGCCTATTATGTTGGAGTAGACTGCTGAAAAGCGCTTTGCCTCTTTTCCTCTACACATATTCTATCCCTCCAACGTTTTCTAAAGGATATGAAATGTTTCTTTTAGGGGTTTTTTTCTGGTTTAATCTGGTGGGTAATGATAATTTAGGCTAGCTCAGAATTTTGTGTCATGTTTAAGAGGTAATGAAATTCCTAAAAGGGAATAGTACTTTGATTAATTGAAAATTGAAACTCTAATAATTATGAATGCAAATAGTGCAATCATTTTGGAGGAATTACAAATATTGCATTAAAGGGAAATTGTTGGAGGAACTACTACAGAGAACGCTGGAGGAAAAGGGTAGTACAACGCTTTTAGATATTGTAGGGATTGAGCCATCGTGAGTGAATCGTCACACCCTCAAGCTTGTCGGCGTTGATGATCTTGTAATAGCCGCCTAGTATGACATCTGCTACCAAATACGGTTCATCTTCCTTCGTTTCCGGCAAATCAGAGTTGGTAGTCATCTTCACCACCACGTTTCCAACTTGAAACGTGGTCATCTTTGTTACCATATCTCCAATTTGAAACGGATTTGGGCTCGGAACAACATCTTGATTCTGGGACACGTTATCTCTGACTGCTTCCAAGCTCTTGGAAAAGCGCTTTAGAGGACCGACACCCCGCCCACATCTCTTAGTGGCGGTTAGGTTGTTGATTGAAACAAGTCCCCGAGCCTCAGTAAGAAGAGGTTTTATTGTTTGTAAAAAAGGTTGTTCAATGAGACTTACTTGGGTTCGGAACCTTTTGAGGTATGAGTTCGAGATTTCTCCAGGAAGTTGCGTCATATTCGCAAGGTGTTGATACGCAAACAAATAATCTTCAGGATTTGACGGTTCATTGGAGATTCTTTCAGGTATTGAAATCGGCAAAGGACACACTCCCAGTGCTGCTTTGTTGTCTTGTATCCACGGGCGTCCAAGGACCATGTCGTAATTCGGATACTCTTTCAATATGTAAAATTTATCATGTGTTAGAGCATCACCGATTTTAACTTTAAGATCAAATCATCCATAGGCGTCTCTGAATTTTCCTTTTGATCCCCTGATCACGGTTGGGCTGCGAATAGCTTCTTGTTTTGAAATCTTTGCGGCTCTCAGAGTCTTGACGGTAATGATGTTGAATTCGGAGGCTGCATCAATCAATGTGATGTCGAACTCGACATCCTTCAAACGAGTGACGGTCAAGAGTCCCCAGTTTCCCTTGCTGGTTGCACCTTCCAGGAAAGACTGAGTTTTCGTTGTTTCCCTTTCTGGATACAAGCGCCTTCCTGACACAGTGCGGTTGAGGGTTGAAAATATGTCTTGACGCTGTACCTTGGAGAAATACAGGATTTCACACAAATGTTCCATCATAGACTGTACAGTCTTGTGAACAGAATCCCCGGAGATCATGCAGCTCATAATAGGAAGAGGATCCTTATGAACACCTTCGTTTCCTAAATGGAGCTCTCCTTCCTCTACCTTTTATCTGAAAATGTGCTTCAATTTGTTGCAATCCTTAGTCGGGTGATGGACGAACCTATGGTCACGGCAATATTTGGGATTTTCCATCTCTTCCTCGGTCGGAGGACGTCTGATAGGAGGTATCTTGATCGCGTTATCCTGAATCCATGCTTCTAAGAGTTTTATGACTTCATTCATGGGAAATGGGAAGTCCGGGAAAGTATCTCCAGCTTCTTGCACATGAGCTTTGCCCGCTCCCTTTCGAGATGAAGTTGTTTGCGCTGGAGCTGCACGCTTGGGTTGTTGTTCTGTTTCCGAAGCTTTCCTTTTTCCTCCTTCGCCCACCATGCTCACAGAAGGACCAGTATTATATTGCTTGTTGATGAGACGCCTGCTTCCTCGACTTTCATGCGTATCTTCGTTTCGAACAATTCTCGTTCTTTCGAGCAATGTTGGGGGTGTTGTGGCCGAGCACTTAGCGGCTTCATGGAGCTCAGAAAATGTTTGAAAGCCCGGATTCTCTAACAAAGCACGGTATATGGGAACCATTCCGTTAATGCATAACTCCACCAACTGGCTTTCGGTGACATTTGGATCATGGCAATCCAACATTTGAATCCTGAATCTCTTAACGAAGTCGTTTGGATGCTCGTTGTTTCGTTGAAAGATTACTCCCAAGTCTGAAAAGGTGATCTGCTCATACACGAAGAAATACTTCTTGTAGAAGGCATTGACCATCTCACTCCAATTGGATATGTTGTTAGGTGCGATGTTGTTGTACCAGGTGTATGCTCTTCTAGTAAGTGACTTCGAGAACTCTTTCAGTTGAAGAACATGATTATATTCATGTTCTCCAAAAGATTCCAAAAATCGAGAGATATGTTCACGAGCGTTACCAGTACCATCATAAAGAGGGAATTGAGGAGAGGTGTAGCTCCTTGGAAGGGGAATCCATTGTACGTCTTGAGGGTATGTAGGTTGATGCTGGTGTGTGTCCATTGAATTTACTTTGCTCCGGCTCTGGAGGAGTCGCTCCAGGTCCTCACGCGTAATGAATTTGGATGAATGGTCCCTTTTCCTTGGGCGCTCAAGAGCAACACGAGTTTCTTCGTCCATGTAGGCATGCGCCGTTGAAGTGCCTGCTCCGGGTGTATTGACTGCGCTCCTCGTTGGTTTCGGGGCCTGTCGTGACTCCTGTGGCAATCTCTTAGTCAATGTCTTGAGAAAAGTGAGTACCTCTTTCTGAGTTGTAGCCATGTCCGTCTGAACCTTATCAAGAACTTCCTGCCTTTCCATCAAACCCACAATGGTAACAGGGGGTTTGTCCTGCTCTTGTTCCTCCAGCCCATCGCCCTGATGGGGGAGTGGCAGTTGTTGTAGTGAAGACCGGAGGTGTCACACTTGAAGAAATACCAGGGTTTGCGGCTGCTCTGGCTCTAGTGATAGGAGGTGTCACGCCCACTGGAATATCTCCTGCTCCGCTAGTGTTGGTGGTAAAGGAGACAGCTCCACGAGATGTATTGATCACATTGGCAGCTCCACTGACAGGGACATCGATAACAAGAGTGTTGTCAGCGCTAGTTCCATCGGAATTGATTGCTGATCCTGACCTAAGATCCACCATTTTGAAATCAGTAAAATTGATTTGGGTTTTGAAGAAATTGACTTCATGACCGAGAGATTAATCTCCCACCGTGGTCGCCAGTTGTTTATGGGTGAAAACTATTTCTGCTGGTTTTGGTAATTTTGGGTGTGTGTGGATGAGAAATGAATCTAAACCCTAAACAAATGCACTGCACGGGAGTGCTTTCGGATTCGAGAGATCAATCTATATGATGTGATTTGTAGATAGTGGTAAAAGTGTTCGTTTCTCGGAATTGTTGAGACTGATTTCATATTTAAAAATAGAGAAAATATATACACAAAAAAAGGTTGTCGCACTAACGAGAGGTACTGAGACTCGGGATTTCACCAATTTCCATATTCATGTGGTTCAAAAATCAATTATACACAATTATAGCTCATATGATAAAGATTATTGATTCTTATTCTTTGCCAAAGTAGATTCCGAAAGTAATGACTGTAAATCTAAAGCATGAGACATAAAAACACTTAAGCTAAGCATGGCCCATCAACTGAAATCACAACCATTCAAGAGAAATCATAAATCAATTCAATTTTAGTGCAAAAAAGTCATATAAAGAATTAATAGAATTACCACAATGATGAAAAAGGGCTTCCTCCGTCGTCCCAGTGTTGGGTTTAGCTCCTCATATCAAAAACAGGTTCAAAATAATAAATCATGGCTCAAAAGGTGTTTTTATTGAAGAGAATATATAAAACAGCAGATCTGCAACGATGTATAGATGTTACAGAAGTCACCGTTACAGCTAGTGTTGCAATACTGAAGATATACGTTACTAATCAACTGTTACAGGATCAGAAATTTAAGACCCTAGGATACGACTGTTCTGCACAGCTTAATGTTCTTCAGCTTAGGGTTCTTGAGAACGACACTTTTTATATGCCGTCTGCAACTCTTCTTCTTCTTATTCTCTGTTAATGCTGCAACTCCACCTGCAGCGTGATTCTCTGCCTCTAAACCTACCCCCAAACTCTCTACCCCCTTACGGTACTCTAACCAACACCTTTTATACCAAACAGGCCGATTAGTTCTCAAGGAAATCTTGTCTTTTCTTTTCCTCGAAGTCACGGAAATATCTCCATGTTTTCTTCTTCTACGCGTCATTTTGTCAAATCTGACGTCCCAGAATCTCTTAAGGATATCACTAAATCAACATAGAGTAATATTTCCTATTATTTTCACGTAACTTCCACAAATATGTCAAACATAAATCCCGTAGAAACTTTCTTCCCTGTTTTCTCCAAGTCGCGGAAATCTCCCTTTGTTTTCGATTCTAACACACCTACCCATCCTGTTTCAATAGATCAATCCCAAACCGAACCATATCTGTGAGAAAATCCGAGTTAATTCAGCCCAAATCTTTCCCAGAAGCTCAAACCCGAGATAACTCATTCCACAGTGTTGTCGATACCAACTATCCAGCCCAATTTACACCATCAAATCTCTTATATTAGCTCTGTTTATCCCATTATTTTCCATCCAAACTATTTCCGTTGATTAAATCTCTTCAGAAATCCCTCCGAAATCCAACCCTAATCTGCCAGTTTAAGCTCAAACTTTCCCGCCAATTTCAAGACTCAAAAGGTAGGGGATGACCTCCCCTTATCCTGTTCCAATGTGCCAATAGTAGCTGGTGGTGAATAGTAAAGAGGGTGGCCCTTATCAACTGAGTGTCCCTTAGTAATTGAGGTGCCCCTTATTCAAATGAGGGGTGCCATTAGTAATTTTCTCCCACGAGCGCAAATACCACTTTTCGAGTCGAATTCTATGTAAAAGCTTATTTCTCCAAAAACACCTACAAAGACATAAAATAACCAAATAAGTACCAAATCGAGCACTAACAATATATACAATTGAGATCAAAATAGACACATAAATGCGTCTATCAAATACCCCCAAACTTATTATTTGCTAGTCCTCGAGTAAATCAAATCTATAAAATAAAATCCTAACTCACTGTCGCAGGCATCGTTGATTGCATTTAGCGTATGCAATAATCCTTTAAACTCCTAGGTGTCCCTAGTGGCGGAGTGGTGTCTCCGGAGGGCTTACCAGAGGTATACCCAAAAAACCTTTATACTCCAGACCCTAGCTATCTACACAGAACCTTGGAAGGCACTAAAGAGTCTCCTTGGTTGGCATACTTATTGACTACAGGAGGAAGTACCTGATGCGAAATTCCAATTGTTGTACACGAGTTCGCACTCAAGCATACTAAAATTCATATGAAGTGACAGAGCTCTACTCAGATAGTCGCACTATGGACATCAATATCCGGAGTCAAAACTAATCACATGGATAGATCAAAAAGATGGATATAGAAAAACATAGATGGTTTTGATGTTTACTAGGTGAACGGTGTTTCTCATATCTGTCTGAAGGCCTCCGCTAAAATGAACCTATCCTAATGGACTGAGATACTAGTCTGACTAATATCAACACACTGGCATATAGAAGGGTACCAGTGGTCGATAATCCTAACTCTAGGTCAACACAACTGGCATATACAAGGGTTCCAGTGGTCGACTTTATTGAATTTATTCCAGTTGGTCTGATGGTCTGGTCTCTTTTCTTTTTTTTTTTTTTTTTTTTTTTTTTTTTTTGTATCTCAATCACTCTAATTCACCCTAGCATTGGTAACAACTTGAATCGTGAGCCCCACCTAATCACTTAGAGAAACATAGTTTAAAAACAAAACAAAATAAAAACAGAAGTGAAAAGGACTCAACGAGATATGGTGAAACTATCATGTTATTTCTAACACCTGAGCTCTGTGCTTTTATGAATAGACTCTTTAGATGTTGCCATCTAGTCAGATTGGTTCCTCAACTCCTACAACCAAAATGCTTCCATCCACTTAGATTGGTTAGTGCCATCCTTAATAGGGATAAATTTCTAGGCTCTGGAGTTTATTTATTGCAACGAAAAGGTAACAAAAAGTTCTACCCCACCCCCAAACTTAAATCTAACATTGTCCTCAATGTTTCTAATCAAAGAACAGTACCAAAAATATAAGTAACATGAGGAAATAGTAAAGAGAGAAGTCGGAAAGATAGTACCTGGGTGAAGTGTAACCAAAAACCTACAAAAATATTATACAACATACAAAATCGCCTCGATGGTCAATCAAGGTAAACAGGGTCCTCCAGAGGGACCTCCTCAACATCACCTGTAGGAAAAGGCTCTAAAAAGGGCTTCAATCGCTGACCGTTAACCTTCGAAGAACTACTACCATCTGGTGTCTCAATCTCAACAGCGCCATGAGGAAAAACAGTACGGACCACAAAAGGACCGGTCCACCGAGAGCGCAACTTCCCGGGGAATAGATGCAAACGAGTGTCATACAGAAGAACTTTTTGACCTGGAGAAAATGACTTTCGTAAAATATTCCTATCATGCACAAGTTTCATTTTGTTCTTATACTCCTTAGCACTATCGTATGCATCTCTACGAATCTCGTCCAACTCATTGAGCTGGAGCTTTCTTTGAGCTCCTGCCTTGTCAAGTGAAAAGTTTAAGTTCTTAATAGCCCAATAGGCTCGATGCTCTAACTCAACAGGCAGGTGACATGCCTTGCCAAACACTAAACGATAAGGTGACATTCCAATGGGTGTCTTAAACGCAGTACGGTAAGCCCATAAGGCATCAGTAAGCCTCGACGACCAGTCTTTCCTATTTGGATTAACTGTTTTCTCTAGAATACGTTTAATTTCCCTATTGGAAACCTCTACCTGACCACTAGTCTGAGGGTGATATGGGGTTGCTACTTTATGGGTAATACCGTATTGTTTCATTAAAAGAGCAAACGGTCTATTACAAAAGTGTGAACCTCCATCACTAATTATAGCTCGCGGCGTACCAAAACGTGTAAGTATATTCTCTTTCAAAAACTGGACTACGACCCTGTGGTCATTCGTTTTACACGGAACCGCCTCAACCCACTTAGACACATAGTCTACAGCGACAAGTATGTAAAGATAACCAAACGAAATAGGAAATGGACCCATAAAATCAATGCCCCACACATCAAAGACCTCAATCACTAAAATAGGGTTCAAAGGCATCATATTTCTACGGGAAATGGTTCCTAACTTCTGGCAACGCTCACAAGAAACACAATGACTATGGGAATCTTTAAACAACGAAGGCCAGTAAAATCCACACTGCAAAATCTTAGCAGCAGTCTTCTTAGCACTAAAATGACCCCCACATGCATGTTCATGACAAAAGGAGATAATACTAGACTGGTCACTCTCAGATACACATCTCCTAATAATCTGGTCCGGACAATACTTAAACAGATAAGGATCGTCCCAAAAGAAATGCTTAACCTCGGCTAAAAACCTAGAACGATCTTGCTTACCCCAATGTTGAGGTTCGACCAGTAACAAGATAATTCACTATATTTGCATACCAAGGTGATTGGGAAACAGAGAACAATTGTTCATCAGGAGAAACTATCCCTTATAGGAAGGGAATCACTGGGAACTAACAACTAGCCTAGACAAGTGGTCTGCTACTACATTCTCTGCACCCTTTTTGTCTCTAATGTCTGGAAAAATTTTGTAACAAAGGATCCATCTAATCAATCTAGGTTTGGTATCCTTCTTATAAAAGGTATTTCAAAGCAGTATGATCAGTATAGATTACGATCTTAGAACCTAATAAATAGGATCTAAACTTATCCAAGGAAAACGATGGATAGCAATTCCTTCTCGGTAGTTGTATAGTTCATTTGGGCATCATTCAGAGTTTGCTAGCATAGTAAATCACATGGAGTAATTTGTTTTCTCGCTGACCTAGCACAACGCCTATAGCATAATCTGAAGATCACACATAATTCAAAGGGTAGGTTCCAGTTAGGTGCCTGGACTATCGGGGAGTAGTGAGTAAAGTTTTAAGCTTCAAAAGCCTTAAACAAGCATCATCAAAGACAAACTTAACATCTTTTGCAAGCAAATTGCAAAGAGGTCTAGAAATCAAGCTAAAATCCTTAATGAATCGACGGTAAAAACCTGCATGCCCTAGAATGACCTAATATCTTTTACGGTTTTTGGGACCTGTAAAGTCTTAATAAGGTCAACTTTGGCTTTGTCTACCTCTATACCCTTTGAAGAGATGTGCCCTAAAAATTCCTGATTTAACCATGAAATGGCATTTTTCCCAATTAAGCACTAAATTTTTCCTTACACCTAGTCAACACTAATGTCAAATGATGCAAGCACTCATCGAAAGATGAACCAAACACTGAAAAATCATCCATAAAGACCTCTAAAACCGTTCTACCATATCAGAAAATATGCTCATCATACAACGCTGAAAAGTCGCAGGGGCATTAAAAAGCCCGAAAGGCATGCGTCTATACGCAAAGGTACCAAAGGGACAGGTAAAAGTGGTTTTCTCTTGGTCTTCTGGGGAAATAACAATCTGATTATAACCGGAGTAGCCATCTAAAAAGCAGTAGTGACTATGTCCAGCTAATCTCTCTAGCATCTGGTCGATGAAGGGAAGGGGAAAGTGATCCTTCCTTGTGACCTTGTTCAATTTCTGATAGTCAATACACACACGCCATCCTGTGGTCACTCGGGTTGGGATTAATTCATTATTATCATTCTGGACTACAGTGATACCTGATTTCTTGGGGACAACCTGAACAGGGCTGACCCACTTACTGTATGAAATTGGGTAAATAATACCCGCATCTAACAACTTAAGCACCTCTTTTCGAACTACCTCTTTCATTTTAGGGTTCAGTCGACGTTACATCTCCCTAGAATGTTTGGAGTCTTCCTCTAAATGAATCTGATGCATACACACAGTAGGACTTATACCCTTAATGTCTGCTATAGTCCACCCTAAAGCTTCCTTATTGTCTTGAAGTACATTTACTAGCCTACTTTCCTGATCACTATCCAAATCGGAAGATACAATCACAGGTAAAGTCTCAGATGGGCCTAAAAACACATACTTTAGAGTATCGGGTAGTGGTTTAAGGTCCAACTTTGGGGGCTCTTCTAAAGAATGAATTAGGGTAGTCTCAGAAACTGGTAACGGTTCGAACCTAGATTTCCATCTATCAGTGTCTAACACAGGGGTAGAATCTAATAGAGCATTCACCTGTTCAATAGTGCTATCGTCGTCAAAATCTAAACCAAAATGGGATAGACAACTTTCTAATGGGTCTTCAGACAAAATGTTTGGTAATGACTCCTGAACTAAGGCTTCTATGATGTTCACCTTTTCAAAACTTGTGTCATCTAGCTCATGAGGTTACTTACTGACATTAAAAATGTTCATCTCCATAGTCATATTACCAAAAGATAAACTCATCACACCATTTCGACAGTTAATGATCGCATTAGACGTAGCTAAAAGTGGGAGACCTAAAATCACAGGTATCTGGTTCTCTGGGTCAGGGACAGGTTGAGTATCTAGGACCACGAAATCCACTGGATAAATAAACTTGTCGACCTCAATAAGAACATCCTCGATAACACCTCGAGGGATTTTAACAGACCTATCATCTAACTGCAGTGTCATCTGAGTAGGTTTCATTTCACCAAGTCCTAGCTGTAAGTATACATGGAATGGAAGTAAGTTCACACTGGCTCCTAAGTCAAGTAAAGCTTTTTCTACCCGGAAGTTACCTATTGTACAAGCAATGGTAGGAGAACCTGGATCTTTGTACTTTGGAGTTGTGGTGTTCTGAATGATTGAACTTACGTGACTAGCTAAAAAGGATTCCTTATGGACGCTAAGTTTTTTTTTTCGCGTACACATATCCTTAAGGAACTTGGCATAAGCAGGAATTTGCCTAATTGCATCTAATAAAGGAATGTTTATGGTAACTTGCTTTAAAACCTCCATTATGTCATTAAAGTTCGATTCCTTCTTTGTTGGTACTAATAGCTGAGGAAATGGGACTCTAGGCATAAAATCAGACCTTTCAGGAACCGAATTCACATCATCAGAAACTTTATCAGTCTCCTCAGCTACTGGTCCTGAGAGGTGAGATTCTGAGGGGTGAACTACAATATGTTCACTATCGGGCATGGTTACCTTATTGTCTACAACTCTACCACTCCTAAGGGTTCTAACAGCATTCAATTGATTCGATGGTTTTGCACCTAATTCATAAACTCCTCTAGGGTTGGGTTGTGTTTGACTAGGAAACTTACCTTTTTCTCTCAAAGAATCACTTATCAGACCAACCTGGATTTTTAACTCGGAAATAGCCTGACTATTTTCTTGTCCTATCCTGTTACTAGCTTGTAGACTATGTTCTACGGATAACTGAAATTTTACAGTTTGTTGAGTTAACAAGGCGAGAGACTTCTCTAAACTTAGGATTTTCTTATCTGACTGATTCTGAAACTGAGCTAGTCCTGAAGGATTCTTAGTATAGCCAAAACCTGGGGGAGCATTAGAATTACTAAACTGACATTGACTTTGGCCCTTAGACCATGAAAGGTTCGGAAGGTTTCTCCAACCAGGATTATAGGTTTTTTAATATGGGTCAATCTTTTGATGGTTATCAAATCTAGTGTTATTATAAAGATCATTGGCTTGCTCTTCAATATTCTGGCCTTCCCAAAAAGGCTCTACTCTACCACTAGTCTGGCCCACTTCTAAAGCTTCTAACCTTTTTGCTATAGCAGCAATTTTGGCATCTGATTCATAGCCTCCTTCTACCCTATTAACGTTTCCTATACTTAAAAGAATTTTTTTCTGGGGTGCCCTACTATTTTCCCATTTCTGGGTTTTTTCGGCGATTTCATTAAAAAATTCCATCGTCGCATCAACAGTTTGGTTTTCAAATCCACCAGTGCATAGAGACTCAACCATGGTCGTTGTGGAATAATCTAAACCCTCATAAAGGATCTGAACTAGCCTAACCTTTTCTAAACCATGATGAGGACACTGGGATAATAAATCATTGAACCTTTCCAAATACCTATATAAAGATTCTCCCTCTTGTTGTGAAAATGTGCATATTTGCGTCCTAATAGACGATGTTTTGTGCCTAGGGAAAAACTTATTGAAAAAGGCAGATGTAAGTTGTTCATATGTCTCAATTGACTCGGAGTCCAAACTATATAGCCACGACTTGGCCTTATCTTTCAGGTAAAATGGGAATAACCTAAGTTTCAAAGCATCATCATCTAAGCCTCTAATTCTTAGAGTACTACAAATTTCCTCAAAATCCCTAACATGGTAATAAGGGTTTTCATTTTCTTTCCCTAAAAAGATTGGGAGCATCTGTAAGGTCCCAGGTTTCAGTTCATAGGGTGCCTCCGTTTCAGCTAACTTAATACACGAAGGACGAGTAGTTCTAGTTGGATTCAACAAAACTTTCAAAGTTGCCATTTCTGGCGCTATTGGAGCAACAGGGATTCTCTCCTCAGTCAAAGGACGTTCAAAAACAGACTCTTCAAAAGTCGGACTCTCTAGATTAAGGTAATCGAGACGCTTCGAACTACTAGGTTTCTCTTTAACAAATCTACCTAGTGCGTCTCTTTTACGTTCAGGCATACAATAGAATTTTCTAAATTGGAAGGGTAAGAAAACACAGATCAAGGCCGACTCAACCAAATCAAACCTATTGATTTCTACCAAAAAAAAGCATGATGGCTGCACTTAGATTGTTTCTAGACCAGCTTCTAATCCTTCGAACGGGAATTCGTTACAATTTAAGCAAACCCCTCTGGAATCAATCCGAGTTAACGTAAGTTGAATAGAGGCGAGGGAAGCTCGGTGGAGCTTTGATACCCAAGGCCTCACCGGTATAACAAGGTGGCGCAGTCACGCATTCAACTTACAGAAACCGTCAAGAACTTCGAAGTATGCTTAAAAGAGTAACCAATATTTTTCGAATGACTTTCCTGTTAAGATCGTTACCCTATCGGTCTCGTTCTAGTCAAAAAAATTAGGCTTAGGTTCGCGTAGGTTACGTGTTCCTAAAGCGGGCAAGAAGAGAACGGTGATGAAATTCGAACCCTTATCTTGTATGGCCATGCATTGCCCTTTACTAGAAAAATAGATGTTCGTATTCAGTCCTCAACATATATGCATACGAAGGAGTCCAGTAACTCGCTGACAGGGGATTCGCGAGTATTTAGAATCTCACCTCCCGTTCCAGACGGGGGATGAATAGTCGACTCGAGCCACTGACTCCGATGTCTAGTGTACGAACCCAAGGTGCAGAGACAATATCGTAATTGTCCTCCTTCTCTGCAAACAGTTTATATTTAAAGTACCCTTCCGTAGGGTAATAAAAAATAATGTCTCAAAGTCCAAAAGTCCAAAAAGTAAAGAAAAATTACAAAAATAATAAACCCTAATACATTTTTTTTTCTAAAAGAAAATAAACAAACCCAAAACTAAAATTGTCTAAAATAAAATTGTCTTCTTTTCTGTTCTTTTTGCTTTAATCTTTAGCTCCAAGTCTTTATAAAATCACCAAACTCTTTGGCTCAATTTTCTTTATGATCCCGAACCTGTAGACACAAGATAAATACCCAAAAACATAAAAAAGAACAAAAATAATAAAATAAAATAAATCTAAAACCCTAAAAACAAGTCCGCGTCGGCGGCGCCAAAAATTGATGTGATTTGTAGATAGTGGTAAAAGTGTTCGTTTCTCGGACTTGTTGAGACTGATTTCAGATTTAAAAATAGAGAAAATATATACACAAAAAAAGGTTCTCACAATAACGAGAGGTACTGAGACTCGGGATTTCACCAATTTTCATACTCATGTGGTTCAAAAATCAATTCTACACAATTATAGCTCTTATGATAAAGATTATTGACTCTTATTATTTTCCAAAGTAGATTCCGAAAGTAATGACTGTAAATCTAAAGCATGAGACATCAAAACACTTAAGCTAAGCATGGCCCATCAATTGAAATCACAACCATTCAAGAGAAATCATAAATCAATTCAATTTTAGTGCAAAAAAGTCATATAAAGAATTAATAGAATTACCACAATGATGAAAAATGGCTTCCTCCGTCGTCCTAGTGTTGGGTTTAGCTCCTCATATCAAAAACAGGTTCAAAATAATAAATCATGGCTCAAAAGGTGTTTTTATTGAAGAGAATATATAAAACATCAGATCTGCAACGGTGTATAGATGTTACAGTAGTCACCGTTACAGCTGGTGTTGCAATACTGAAGATATATGTTACTAATCAACTGTTACAGGATCAGAAATTTAAGACCCTAGAATACGACTGTTCTGCACAGCTTAATGTTCTTCAGCTTAGGGTTCTTGAGAACGACACTTTCTATGTGCCGTCTGCAACTCTTTTTCTTCCTATTCTCTGTTGCTGCTGCAACTCCACCTGTAGCGTGATTCTCTGCCTCTAAACCTACCCCCAAACTCTCTACCCCCTTACGGTACTCTAACCAACACCTTTTATACCAAACAGGCCGATTATTTCTCAGGGAAATCTCGTCTTTTCTTTTCCTCGAAGTCACGGAAATAGCTCCCTGTTTTTCTTCTTCTACGCGTCATTTTGTCAAATCCGACGTCCCAGAATCTCTTAAGGATGGCACTAAATCAACATAGAGTAATCTTTCCTATTATTTTCACGTAACTTCCACAAATATGTCAAACATAAATCCCGTAGAAACTTTCTTCCCTGTTTTCTCCAAGTCGCGGAAATCTCCCTTTATTTTCGATTCTAACACACCTACCCATCCTGTTTCAATAGATCAAGCCCAAACCGAATCATATCTGTGAGAAAATCCGAGTTAATTCAGCCCAAATCTTTCCCAAAAGCTCAAACCCGAGAAAACTCATTCCACAGTGTTGTCGAGACCAACTATCCAGCCCAATTTACACCATCAAATCTCTTATATTAGCTCTGTTTATCCCATTATTGTCCATCCAAACTATTTTCGTTGATTAAATCTCTTCAGAAATCCCTTTGAAATCCAACCCTAATCTGCCAGTTTAAGCTCAAAATTTCCCGCCAATTTCAATACTCAAAAGGGAGGGGATGGCCTCCCCTTATCATGTTCTGATGTGCCAATGGTAGCTGGTGGTGAATAGTAAAGAGGGTGTCCCTTATCAACTGAGTGCCCCTTAGTAATTGAGGTGCCCCTTATTCAAATGAGGGGTGCCTTTAGTAATTTTCTCCCACGAGCGCAAATACCACTTTTCGAGTCGAATTCTACGTAAAAGCTTATTTCTCCAAAAACACCTATAAAGACATAAAATAACCAAATAAGTACCAAATCGAGCACTAACAATATATACAACTGAGATCAAAATAGACACATAAATGCGTCTATCACTATACAATTCTGGCCTAAACCAAGAAATGGTCGTTCCAGACTTGCTTCGGTCACAAAGTGAAGGAGATGGGGTTGATCTTAGGGAGGGAAGCAAAGAAGGTGTTGAGATTGTGAAGGTGTTGGCTTTTTATGAGTTGTATCAGAATGATGAGCTGGCTTGCAATAATGTAAGCAATCATCTCTGGATATTTTCTGGATACGGATGACAACACTTGGTTTTTCTGTGTTGTTTCGTGTTGCTTGGAAATAGGCGAAGGACCTATTTATACAAGTCATTGAACGCAAACCCTCATCTCGTAGGAAGTGGAGGGGGTTGAGTGATGGAGTAGTGGGGTCGTGTAGGTGATTGCACGATCACGTCTTAGCCCACTTTCCTCATCATCTTAACCGTCCATACCTCCTGACATGTTCTTATATATGGGCGTGTTGCACGCCGCACGCTGTAAACCGCCATACCAATACCCCAGTAAGTATCCCCCAGTTTGTGACATGTTTGATGTCTCGAGTGAGTGGGTCGAGTCGTGGGACCCGCAGGAAATAACACGTGATGCTATTAGGTTAAATAACTAAGTTATTTAAGAAATCGGTATTCACTAAATATCGTGTATACTCGATGAATGCAATGCATCAAAAACAATCGATATGTATGAAGCATCGCTGCTTTAAATCTTAACCGAATAAGTCGCGGATTAAGCGTCTTAAAACATCATCATGCCCAACCATCTTCGAGTGATCGTTTGGAGGACGCATGGGTGATCTATCCCCTGGTCGATCACTCCCTGTGGAAGAGTGGCGGACGGTGATCATCGAGGTACTTCATTGATTACCTAGATTTTGACCTAGGCCGTCCGGCCAAGCTAGTAAAGTTTGACGGACGAGATTGGTTTACGGCACTAATTTGCGACCGTTGATGGAATTTTAGGATTTTTAAGAGGTGCGCAAGCATCCCTCTTTGGCTTGATCGAATTCAAGCACGGACATTATTTTTGGTGGGACCGACCAAGCATGCATGTAGACGGCTTGCCGGTGTACATGTCCATACCGCTTTGTCTAATGAAGACTTCATCTAGGCCACTCAATTTGACCGGCAAAGATGAGTGGTCGTGATCGATTTACGATAGAAATCCATTGCCGCAAAGGATTTGGAAGCCGTGTGACATGCCACCTTTGGGCGTGCTTTTCGAGGCGCTCGGCCATGGTTGGCCCAGACCGGTCAGTCACACATAGGTGGGCCCACGGTGATCACGTTGATACTCTTGGTACCTCTTAAATCTATATCTACACCTTCCGTTTAGGCTGGCGAAGATGGATGGACGTGATCGAACTACGACAGATATGCATCGCCGCAAACCCTAATTAGGGTTTTAAAACAATTGTGCACGCATGACTTTGACCAAACGGTTTGGCAAGCTACGCTTCTCCTTTGAGGAGACCGATCGTGTGGGGCCCACGTTGGGATGACGGTGAACATATGTGAACCTCCCTAATGGTCCTAGGCGCGATCTACGCTGTGACAGATCAGAAAATCTGGGTTTCCAATGAACCGGGTTTCGGCCCGCTTGGCAAACTACGACTCTCTGATGCGCCACTCGGGAAAAAAACGTCCTTCAAATTTTTCGAACCTACTCAAGATTTACCCTGCAAAGATAAACATTGGCCGGTTGTCAAGGATAACCAACGCCAGTTGCCGCCTTACAAATTCACAAGGCCAGTTTCCAACATTAACACGGCCAATTGCCCAAAAATGACAGACGGCCAGTTGCCAAAATTAACACGGGCCAATTGCCAAAAAATAACAGACGGCCAGTTGCCAAAATTAACACAGACCAATTGCCCAAAATAACAGACGACCAGTTGCCAAAATTAACACGGGCCAATTGCCCAAAATAACAAACGGCCATTTGCCAAAATTAACACGGGCCAATTGCCCAAAAATAACAAACGGCCAGTTGCCAAAATTAAGGTAGTTCTGGTTACCAGCCATCATTGGTTGGTTGCCCATGATACATACTTGCCAAGGTTGCAATCATCTCTAAATATATGGTATGAACTGCGAAGCAGTAACCAAGACTTTCAGATGATATGAACAACCTTGTAGAGCTGTGTTGAACCACATAACGGCTGTCTACGTACCCTCTCCGTTGCTCGAAGGGATCGAGCACGACCGTAGTTCGTCATCCTTCGTATTTATATAGTATGAACTACCACAATCGTCTAACCACATTCGAAATGCTATAGGTTATCATTAAAATGTAGAACAACGACATTTAGCTTAACCAACACCTTTTCCCAATCTACTAATTTAAGTAAAACGAGTACAAAAATTATATGCCAAATTTGAAAGTATTATTGCTTCCCCTCTTACTGTTTCACTTAGTGTATATATAACACAAACTAAAATGACATTTTCAATTTATGTAATACAAAGAGACTAGAGAAGGGAGACACCGTACCAAGTCTTTTACAAGAATCCCATAAAGTACCTTGTTGGTAAGGTCCTACAAAGACACTTCAGAAACTAACAGACTATTGACTAAAGTTTCCATTAGCCTTTTGTATAGTCTGCACCAAACATCTATCACTATGTTTGAACATATTACGTCCAGGACGGCACAAACTCATAGGTACAAATCCTATAGTCATGGTTAAACAATAACAAAATTATCAAGCAAATCAAATGACATGAATAGTTGACACCAAAGACAAAACGCATAAATTAACAATTTTCCCTCCTTTTAGGATTTTCATCAAACTCCCGATATGCTTGTTTCATGAATTCAAAAGGAACTAAATCCATTAAGCCCAATAACTAACCATTTTAAGTGGAGCTAAAATTATCTACCAGTAGCACTAAAATTCATAACAATGTGATAGTATGCATATCGCAAGAAAGAATAGCTAGTCACCACTCACCCAGGTGATAGATTCTTTTTATTTCTAACCAATACAATTTAGGGTGCTTAGTATATACATGGAAACAATTATGCATCAGACCCGCACTAGCTAGCACCGAATCTAAACCTTTAAAATGTAAGAAAACGACAACATTGCAAACTTGTCTACACATTAATTAAGCTTGACGAGAAATGATATCCCAGGTTAGCCGTCAATATTTGGGAAATGATCTCACTTGCGCATCTAAAAGAATAAAAACATTTCCCAGTACTACCCGCAAACAATCAGCATACAAAGGGACAATCCATCATTATTCACAGAATATAAAATCTCCCAATCCCATAGGAATAGAATAAAGGATCACCGGTTTACTAAGAACAATCAACAAGGTGATCTTTTTATCAGACGGTATACGATTACTAGCCTAATAGGGACTGCTCTAGTTCCAGTTCCTAGTTCATCTTGAAAGTTCCTAATGTTAGTTCATAGTCGATTCTTTCATGGCATTCATTCAAGCGAAAAAACAAAACAAGGCATGAATACTATTACTGCTATAGTGACGTATTTTTCTAATATGGCAAACAAAATCAACTATGCATCTGTAGCTTTTCCTCTATTGTAAAACTTATCATTGCTCACATCAAAGCTATCTAACATATAAGATAATAATCATTTGATACAAGACAACTGTACATAGCAATCTTGGCATTTCCCTTTCAGAGTACCACTCCTGAAAACTAATTTGTAACTAATTTGGATTTTAATTAGAAATTAAATAATACATGAATTTCACTTGCACACAATAGCATTTCATTAACTCATTAATTGAATGCAAAAATCAGGGAAATGTTGAGATTACTTAACTTGACCTTTGTGGGTGACTGACCACCAACGTTGCAGTAATCGTTGTGACTCTTTTATAAACACCTAGAGTGCAAAATTGAGACCCAGAGAGAGACTTCATGTGTTGGGGATAAGGCTCCTTTATTCTGCAAAAACGAACTCTACCAGAATCCCAACATTTACAGGCCTTGATAGCACTCACAAAAGAAAATAGAAAAATGAAACACAATCGTTTCCGCTAAAATTCAATGCACTGATCATAAACCATACGATAACCATTAGTAGGATTAAGTCTAATTGAGTTAGATAAGAAATTTGGCTAAATATCACAACAAGACCGAGATTTAAATAAATCTGTCAAAACCCATTCAAGCATTTGAGAATGAAATATACATAAGGAACAAAAGCCCCAAAATTTATATGAACCCTAATTTCTCTGTTTTTCACAAATTCACTTCAATCAGGAATTTACAGAAAGTACCCAACCATTCATGCATATAGTGCGATGCAAAAACTTGCAATTTGTTATGAATCTTTGGATCAATTGGGTGAGAACCGCTTTCCATAAAATTCAAGTTACTGAGTTGGAGAGCAAAAATTCATCTTCTCCGATTATAATTCAATCAACATGAACGCCATTAGCAACTAGAAGTGGCTGTCCATAGACATCATAACCTTTTTGTGATTTTAGTCGAGTTCTCTCAATTTTCAAGGAATCAGAGAATCCATCAGAGGAAGAAAAGAAATCAAAAAAAAAAAAGAGAAAAGTCATACACCCCTCCGAAGAAAGAAATGGAAAATATATATAAATAGACAAAGCCACCTTCGTTTTCTCGGACTCATTGTGACACGTGTTTAGTTGCATGTATCACTATTACAGCACCCAAGACTTTGGTTAAGGCAGACTCTCTATTTAGACATTAGCCCTTACTATTTAGGCAGCCTAAAGAGTGTTAGAAACACTTGAGTATTACAGAGTTGGGCACTCTACGTGTGGAGTTTACTAATGGGTTTAGTTAAACCTAAGAAAATGATTTGAATTATTACAAAAGCCATCCAAACATGCTAATTAAGTTGGATGGTTGAGATCAATTTAAGACGCTAGTAGAATTTTCATGACCCTCGAGAAACCTTACGTCCATCATGTTTTGGGAAAACGTTCATGGTTCCATGACCATGCCGTGAGCAAGCCGATCAGGTAGGGACAGAGTGGGCCCGTCAACGTGTGTATTAGCGCTTCGTTGATCATTCACGGGATGATCTAAGCCGTCCAACCAGGCTGGTGATGTTGGACGGTCGTGATGATTTTAAGACTGCCTTGAACAGTCTAAGCTCGTCGAGCTTCTTCCAAAGCAGCGCAACCACCCTATTTTAGAGCTGGCGTTTGACGTGCTGGGAGGAGTTCGTGTGATGTTCGACCGTCTATGGCATAAGTGGGCCCGCCGGTGGTCCTCACGATGATCGGCTACTCTTGCCAGGGTTTGGCTAGGCTTGTTAAAGTGCACGGCCAACTTGTGTGGCCGTGATCGTTTCTGAGACTAATATGAACAGTCCAGATTTTCCTTAAGGAAATTAAATGCGTTCGATCAAGCTGAAAGTGCATCGACTCGAAATTCTCTTTGTCAGAGAGTAGCATGTACGGGTATTTCGTGCATGTCTCAAAATTGGCACTTGGAGATTCATGTTACTCTGCTGAGAGTGAACACTTAGTCGTCATGTCATGCTAATAATGAGAGCTCGGCTAGGAACAGCACAGGAAACACTAGGCTAATCATGCATTAAAATTGATAATGTTATAAATTCACAGAATATTTGGGATCGTTGCTACATGCACCATTCTGGGTGAATCTTGTGTATTTATCGAATTGCTTCAAATAAATAAAGCGAGAGGTTTTCTGCGCTCATCGCTTATCAAATGGCTTTGTCCTTTACAGGATGTCAGCATATCAAAATTGGTTTTATAATTTTAGCCCTGAACTAAAATCCACCATCAACAGGCGTGCAACGCGCCCTTTACGAGAAAGTTTCAGGAAAGGACGGACGGTTAACAGTAATGAGAGTAGTGAGTGAAAGTGTGACCATTCTTCCCTCATAACGGAAACACGATGATCACCACCTTCCACACAACTCCACTTCTCCACTACTTAACTTCCTCCACTTCCTATGAGGTCAGGGTGCGCTCAATGACTTACATAAATAGGTTTTCAACCTATTTCAAAAGGAGACAACAAGCGTTATCAAGACAAGTTGCCATAAACCATTTTCTGATACAAGTCATAAAACAGCCATACCTAATTCAACATTTTGATCTCAAACACCTTCTTCGCTTCCCTCCCTAAGATCAACCCTTCTCCTTCACCTTGTGACCGAATTGAATATGGAATGACCATTTCTTGGTTTAGGCCAGAGTCTTACAGATTGATCTCTCGAATCTAAAAGTACTCCCGTGCAGTGCATTTGTTTAGGGTTTGAATTCGTTTCTCATCAACACACCCCAAATTTACCAAAAACGGCAGAATCAATTTTTACCCCAAAACAATTTGTTAGCCATATTTTTTCTGATCATTTTTTTTGCCATACTCTTCTATGCTCTAGTCTTCAAGAGATTGATACCAATTTAGGAGAGAGAGAGATTGGTGACATAATTTTCGAAAGAGCATATGACAATGGCTCACAAACTCCCATATATATTGTCGACACTCCTAATTACTGAGAATGGTAGTGGGAGCAGGTTGTGGAACGGATAAAGGTTCTCAGATAGAGGACGAAGATAGTAGTTATTGGGAATTTCACATCAACTCTTCTGATCTTTAGGGTAAACAAAGAATAATCAATACACCAAGAGATACGATAAACACTTAATCAATCACACAAGACATAGATTTACGTGGAAAACCCCAAATCGGGTAAAAACCACGGACAAGAACACAATCTATTCAATTAACCACAAGGATGATTATAAAGACGACTCTCACCTTCTCTCACAGCTCTCACCTTCATCACAGAACAAGAAATTCACAAAGAGACCGAAAACTAGCTTTAGTTATCCCACTCTTAAGAACTCTTCACAACTTTATATTAAACACTCCTAAGGTCGCCTATTTATAGTAGACACCTCTTGTTCTCTAAGTAACCTGTTTCCTAATCGGAATTGGGAAACCATCCTCAACTAGGAATGTCTAACCTAATTAGGTAATACATCCTCAATAAAGAATCCATACTAAAATAGGAAACTACCATAAATAAGACTTCTAGAATTTGCTAAATCTAGACAACTTCTAACAATCTCCACCTTGAATTGATTTGAAACATTCACAAAATTCTTCTTACGTCTTTAATCAATTGATTTCCATTGTGTTCTTGTCCACCTGCCCTTACGGACCATTGATCATCAATGATGATGACCAACACAGTCCAAGTTATCTTTGGACTTGCCAATCTTTGGAATCCACTTCTTGATAATACGAGCCTTTGGAACTCCACCCAACTCCAAATTTCCATGGGACTTTACATTCCCAAAAGTTGACTCGGATCCATCCTTAGCTCCTCATAACCCTGACTACCTCAGTGTATGCAAGCCGCTGCTACGACTTCCTTTCATGATCATAGTAGATCCTTGATAAACCTTCATTACTCCAACATAACAGGAATACTTACAACCTGCAGAATCTAATTGGGAAAGACTTATTAGATTCCACTTTAATTCTGGCACGTGTTTTACTCCTTGGATTGTTCGAAACTTACCATCAAACATCCTCATGCGAGTATCACCGACTCCCTTAACCGATAGTTCCGAGACATCGCCAATAAACACTTTACTACTACACCCGACATACCTATAGAAATATGACCGGTGTCCACACATATGTGTCGTGGTACCGCTATCCATTATCCAACTCTTCTCTTGATTTAAATCAGCAGCAACCAAAAGAGAGTAATCGCTTTCATAGCCCACATGGTTAGCTTGACCTTCGAGACCTCTTTCCGAACCAGTCCCATTGTCTTTCCACTTACAATCACGTACGATGTGACCTGGTTTGTGACACTTCCAGCAAACACTATTACCGTGTTTCTTCTTCCCTCCAGCAAATAAACTAACATCTTCGGACGAGCCACTGTTACCACTCTTCATCTCCTTTTCTTCAGACAAAAGAGCACTAGTAACTTCATCAAGACTCAAAGCATCTTTTCCATGCTTTAAGCATGTCACCATGTGTTTCTAAGATGGTGGAAGTGACAAGATGAGGTGAAGTGTTTTATCCTCGTCATTAACAGTTACTTCCAACGCTTTCAGTTCAGAAACAATTGAATTTAAAACGGTGAGATGATTAGCAATAGACGTACCTTCATCCATCTTCAATGTATGAAATTTCTCTTTCAAGTACAATCTATTTGAACGAGTGTTTGTCATATACAACTCTTCAAGTTTACTCCACAGCTCCTTTGCTGTAGTAATCTTTGAAACATTAGCTAAAACATTCTTTGCTAATAACAAATGTATCTGACTCGCAGCTCTTAAATCAGTATCTTCCCAGTCTTCAGGCTTAATACCACTTTCCACTTGTCCTTTCAGCGCCTTGACTAATCCAGATTGTATTAAAACATCCTTAACTTGAATTTGCCATAAACCAAAGTTAATAGAACCATCGAACCTCTCAACCTCAAACCGTGTATTCCAAGCAGAAATCTTTGTCATCTAGTTTCCCTTAAACCCGAGCTCTGATACCAATTGTTGGGAATTTCACCTCAACTCTTCTGATCTTTAGGATAAACAAAGAATAACCAATACACCAAGAGATACGATAAACACTTAATCAATCACACAAGACACAGATTTACGTGGAAAACCCCAAATCGGGTAAAAACCACGGACAAGAACACAATCTATTCAATTAACCACAAGGATGATTACAAAGAAAACTTTTACCTTCTCTCACAGCTCTCACCTTCATCACAGAACAAGAAATTCACAAAGAGACCGAAAACTAGCTTTAGTTATCCCACTCTTAAGAACTCTTCACAACTGTATATAAACACTCCTAAGGTCGCCTATTTATAGTAGACACCTCTTGTTGTCCAAGTAACATGTTTCCTAATCTGAATTGGGAAACCATCCTCAACTAGGAATGTCTAACCTAATTAGGTAATACATCCTCAATAAAGAATCCATACTAAAACAGAAAACTACCATAAATAAGACTTCTAGAATTCGCTAAATCTTGACAACTTCTAAAGTAGTCAGGCTAAAAGGATTGGACATTTGGAATACGCCGACTTGTTTCCTGATGCTGCCAGAGGACTTGCATCCCATTACTAGCTACTCCAGTGGTCATTAATGCCGGAATAATTTGTTGTCTTCTTTATGATTTCATTTCTAGCATTGCATTTAAACCTTGAAAAGACCATGGGGGTTGTTCTCGCTTCTCACTCGGTAATTCTAGCTTGGGTATCTTTTTTAAGCTAAACAACTCTGGGATTTAGAAGGCAGAAGCCCACCAACAAGAGGCAATCAATTTTCCTCACTTGAGGGTGCGCAAATAATCCGAGAACATTCTTACAATAACGGAAACCTTGTCTACCTCGTTAAAGTTTAAACATGTACCCAGTATTTTGTAAGAAGATAAGGAATGTCAGTAAACAACACTAATTTATGAAATGTACAAACTAGTAATTGAACTCAACACTCGATCAACATAAATTGGACCTTACATTTTAGGGCAGATAATGTACAAGGGAGGAGATAAACAATCTCTTCTTTTCTTTTGCTGGAAGGAGATCAATAATCTCACTCCACAGCTCAACACTACACTACTCTCTCAACCTCCCAATGAGCCATGGAATCAAATCCTAACCCATTTTTCATTTCCCTCTATAAATTTCTCTGAACCATAAATTGAAGAATATATGTGCTCTCCCTGTTATGCCTAATGAGTCAGAGGGAGAGGTGTACCAGCTGGAAGTCTCTGCCTTCGCGGCCGTCTAGTCGTTTTCCCCCACCTTAAGCTTCTCTCTGTAACGTCTATGTTATTAGGTTGCTCTTTTGGGGTAGGGGATATCACCATTGGAGGAGGAGGAGGATGAGGAGCAGGGCCCTGTGTCCGCTTCCTTCCCCGAGCCCAACCATTTCTAGAAGCATTCCTTCTTGTTAAACTGCTCTGCCAAGAGTGTCCGGTCACTCTCATTAACCCTCCAAATGTTTGAAGATCTTCAGTCACTTCATGCCGAGACAAAGAAACAAGACCTGGAAGGATATCTCTTTGAAAATCCCTCTTCTGTCTCCCTCTCCTTGATTGACCTCTTCGGCGTCTGGTCGGCACTGCACAAGTAACTACTTCCTCTTCTTTTTGATTATCGGGTATCCAAATTTGACAAGGCAACTCTTCTAATTTTGTCTCGGTCAGTTTTAACGTCATCGACTCAAAGTAATCACTCTCGCAAGAAGATTCCTCGTGATCTTTTGCTTCAATCTCAAGACCAGCCATGGCAGAAACTACATCTGCAAACCAACTCAGAGAGTCCTTGAGAGATTCTTCAGATGACTTCAAAGTAGAATTATCTGAAAATTTCGCTGATGAAGAAATCATGACTATAGCCTCCGATGCAATTCTTTCAAGTTCCATTTGAGGGTCTTTAGTCGCTGATGACTGAACATTACTCTCTAGTTGATTCAATGAACAGTCACCGTGGAGAGGATTTTCCTCCAAATTCTCGGTCACTGCTGGTGCCTCCAAATCTATCTCAACTGCAATCTTCACTGTAGGTTCATTAATATAAGGTACGGCTGAGTTTTCTTCCTCGTCTAGACTTAAGTTCAGATTAAAATCATTTCTGTAACCAGACCTGTTCATGTCTAAACCTTTCAGATTATGAGATGATGACAGCCTTGAGCTGGATTCAGGCTCTTCAGACAAGTTGATGTCAAAAAGAACTTTCCCACTATTCTGAGTCTCTTCCACTTTAGGGGGGAACTGACACTTGGCGGGAGATGCAAAAACGTTTTGGTACTTGGAACTATGAGACTTGTCGAACATTGGAACTCCCAAAATGTTTTGAATGTCTTGGCCATCACCCCCTCTGAGACTCCAAGATCCACTAGTAGATGAAGACGAATTAAAGTTCTGAAACAAGGTCGAGGTAGAAAAATTAACCGCCTCAACTGCTTTAATGGTAGCTTGATTAGAGGAACTCAATCCTGTTATATTGGGATGTCCCTTTCCTAAAGTAGGCCCGTTTTCACATGTTAATTTCCCTCTCAGCCATGGTAACCCCAATGGCCGACTTTCATTCTTCGCCTCCCCGTCTATAATCACAGGATGCTGCCGAATTATTCCATCTATGGTAGGTCTGTCTTCACTTGTTAAATTCGCTCTCAGCCATGGTAATCCCAGTGGCCGGTCTTCATTCTTACCCTCACCATCTATAATCACAAGATCCTGTTGTCGGGCTGCTCTATCAATGGTAGATCTGTTTTCACACACTACCTTCGCTCTTTTCCATGGTAACCCAGTTGGTCGGTCTCCATTCTTCCCCTCACCATCGATGATCACAACATCGTGTCGCCGAACTGCTTCATCTTGATACCCATTAGGAACAGCCAAATTCAAGTTCACACCCTTTGCAGACTTCACATCCACACATTCTAGACCCCTAAAATACTTTGTGGGGCTATGATTCTCGTACTGTTCTGAAGCCGAATTATTGCTAATATTACCATTAAGGAAACCAAAACGAGTCGAACGGAAGGGAACCTTAGATGCCCTGTATTCTGCCTGGGAACCGTGGTAAAACCCGTTCTTAGAGGTGCTTTCATTTCCACAACTAGAGTTTGGTTCAGGGCTGTTACTAAAATGCCACCCGTTTCCAACAACTACTGGGTTCTGGACTGACGATTTAGAACTATTACTAGATGGAGAAGATGAGTTTAGGCAACGAAGAGCTCTAACCTCTGTTGACTTCTCGTGAAAAATATTTATCGGCTTTATCCAAGAAGATACCGAAGAAGATTCAGCAATGTTCTCAGACTGAGAAACACATTGATATGAAGTGGGTATGCGAGGTTCAAGGGCTGATCCCAAATATTTGGAGTGACTCTGACTACTTTCAGGGATTTCTAAGCCACAAGCTGCTGTTTCTCTCCATGGTTGTCTCTTGTGAGAGTCAGATACAGAAAATGCTGGATATTCATGAGTCATTGTAAAACCAATCTTTGGTGAAGAGGATTGTGCAGGTAATTTCTGTAAACGAAAAGAGTCGAAATTTTCTCTACTTGGTCCTGTACAAGGAGAAGATCACATAAAAGCAACCATCGTTAGAATATGATGATAAGACAGAGGCTTACAACAACTTTTTTGGCCAATTTTTGCAATGCTAATATAAAAATTGATCTTTTTCTTTTTTTCGACTCACTAGTCAAACCTAATCAAAGCCATTGAACGATTGCAAGATGCAATAAAGTATGTTTTTTGGTTGTCTGAGTTCAATACCTACTACTAATAGCCTGTTTAATCAAAACATGTACAGAATCTAAACTAGAAAATCTATGATATGTCAAGGCAAACTAGAGAACCCCAAATAGGCCAACTACATCATTAAGAAAAAACATTCACGACAAACTTCATGTCACTAGAGGAAGATGTGGCCCATCCAATATTTTCATGCAAAACCCTTTTGTGTTCAATTTAAAGCACTAAACTTGATAAATGTGAAGTGAAACTGGATTTTCATTTTTTAAACCTCGTGTTGATGCGGTATAAGCAAAGAATACTAACCAGCTTCAAGATTATATGGTTGTTCTCTTTTTCCCTCATTCTCTAAATGTATATCAGTCTGGTGTGAACCGCTACTCTGTGCAGTTAGGAAAAATTCCCGAGGAAAACCTGGGTAGTTTGAATTTGTAGGTTGCTGTTGTCCTTGATTACCTCCATGGTGAGAAACAGCAGTCCCCGAGAATCCAACAGGAGCCGAAGGTATTGTCTCTTCAACTTGTAGGGGTTGGTTTAAATCAGCCAACCCAAGTCTGTTCGATACAAGTGAGCCATCTTTTGGGCAATCAAGGCTCACTCCATTGCCGAGAGACAGCTTCGCACCTAAACCAGATGCAAACCCATTATTTAACTTGGGAGGATAAGCTGCCGCAGAAGATGATTGAAAACCTTTTTCCTCTCCATTTTGCTCTCCATCACTGTCTACATACTCATCTGCAGGAAGTTGCAGGTCAAACATTTTTCTCGCCACCTGTTTAGACTTGGACTTTGATATGTCACCTTCCTTATAAATGCTTCCATTCTGTACTGCATTTGGAGTGACAGGCACACTACTCTCTTTTAAAAAAGTTGAAGGAGACTGCATGCTCTCAGCACCTGATATACAGGGTCTACTGCAATTAGGGCTGACCAAAGGAAAGCTGGGTACTTGCAACATTTTAACATCTTCTAATGGTGTGTGAGATGAAAATGGACTGCTTGACTGTGATATCTCTGTTGGTCTTGAATACTTTTGTAACTCTTTCCTTCTGAACTCGTTCATCAAATCCCTTTGTGTTTTATATAGACGGTGTAATTCGTAGACCTGATTGACAAAAAACCAACCGAGTTAAAGAAATGGTCAGTAATCATGTTGAACAGGTCAATCAGATATAGAAAATAAGACTTATTAGCTCGGCAAACACTATAGAAACCAAATGTACCTGTTTCCTGAAAACATTATCATGCTCAAGTATTGTTTGCTTCACTACTTCTTTATCGTAATCTGCATATCCATTCATTTCAGACCTAGGCACAAAGCAGTTGTAGTATTGCTCGTTCTTCAGCATTTTATCATCATAAAATACAGGCCAACTTCCACTATTTGCGTCCTCATTAAGATCCCTCATGGAGTGAAATACCGGAGAAAAGCTTTTACACTGGATTTTCGTTCCCATTCCTACCAACAACCCCGCATATCTTATTAGTAATCATATCCATATCACATAATGCACTTAGTGCACACAAGCTAAAACCAAAGGTTCTCTATGTCGAACACTTAGAGACATGAATCAAATATATTGCCAACAAATAAACAAACACAATAAGTTATAGCATATTTCTTTGTGATTCTTACATAGTGTGTTGGCGTGAAATAAAATTCAAAGCAGCTTGAATTTACACAATGCTAGCAGCACATACCTTGAGTCTAAACAGTAGAATGCATATGACTAAAGATTCAACCCAAACCAAGTTTCAATCAACACAATTGAAACCGGTAATCTAAGAGAACCCCCAATTGAAAATCCCACATAAACTTTCCCAATTTCTCACAAAAAAATCAAATCTTTGTGGGAAAAAAAAAGAAGCAAATTTATTATGAGAAGCCAAAAAAGAGAATCCTTTTATGAAAAAGAGAAAAGTTAATAATCACAAAACATAAATATTCATCCATAAATGAATAAACTTAATCATACAAACAACTGAAATGCATAACATGAACCCTATAATTACAAGCAAATCTCAATCTTTGTAAAAGAATACAAAACAAACCTAAACAACCTGAATTATATAAAAATTACCTCAAACTCACATCTTCTAAGTGAATCAATCAGCTATCCTTGAATCAATATAATGAATTACATGAGATAGATATGATGTCAACGGATTCAAACTCCAAGTCTCTGTCTTATAAAAAATTCAGTCTTGGTCCACCACTACTACTACGATAAGAATAATACAGAGAATTTATAGAAAGAGAGAGAAAAGACAAACAATTTTAATGAAACAGAGCGAAAAAAACGAGGTGGTGGTTTCAGTAGGAGGAGGAGGAGACCATTGAAGTTGTAGAAGAAGAAGAAGAAGAACCTTAAAATTTAGATCTTCTTCTTCATCATCTGGAAAAATTCTAAGTTATTTATTTGATCTAGTGGTAGTGGTGGGACAGACAGTGTTGTTGGTAATAGAGAGATCCTAGATAAGAAAAATCTACAAACAACACAACACACAATAACAAACCAACTAGGAAGAAGAAGAAGTTCTGAGAAGAAGAATAGTGACATGAAATTTGTCAACATCTAGTCTCCTTTTATTCTTCAGTTTTTGTGAAATGAAATCTCTTTTTTTTTCTTTTTCTTTTTTCTGATGAGAAAATCTTTTTTATTTCTGGGTTTTTTTTTAGGAAGTGAAAGGAGAAGAAATGGAGCATTTCTAGATTCTCTCCACCTTCCTTGCTTTTGGGTACACAAATTTAATACTCAAATAAAAACACTACCCCCAACTCATTTATTGTTTTTTTTTTTTTCTTATTACAGTAACAAACAAATTTCATTTACGAGTCTCCCTACACCTCGACTTTTCTCCGCAGGGCAGGACTTTGCATCCAGGGGGAAAATGGCAACAATACCATTGCAAAACTAGTTGTATTACTTATTATTTCCCAAAATGGGCGAATTTAGATATATGGCTGCGAAACTAGTTAAATTATGTATTTCCAAAAAAGAAAAATTATAAACTAGATAAAACTATTGGTGCAAAACTAATGGAATTACTAATTTCCGAAAATTGACAGATTAGAGATAAATACATATTTAGTTAACAAATAGTTTTAGCTGAGATCCATTCGATCATACCTCAAAAGAGTAATGTTGAAAATCTCGTAGAACGACTATCTTTGTGATTAGACTGATTGTTTGTTGTAAATTGTAGATAACATGTTAACGATTCACTTTCTAAAACTTCGCAACACTGTATAAAAGAAGAAAATAAATATTAAACGAATGAAGCTTCACACACGATGATCGAAGCAAGGAAAAGCAAAAAATGCAGAGATAGTAATTCACACTGGGGTGAAGAGAAAGTGAAGCGCAGGGTAGATTTATAGGATGTTTAGAGGAGGTCGAATTAATGCGCTTTATGACACAGTTATGGCAGTAATAAAATAGTCAGAAAACGGTCAAAACATACTATGTATATTGGCAACAAGAAATTTGACCGCCCAGGTTATACGCCGTCCTCCCATGAGCTTTTTTTTGGTAATAAATAAATTGTCAAAGAAATTAATTCTCGTTGATACAACGTCTGATTCAACTAGACAACACATGAATATGTATTTTTGTACTTGCCATGAGTTTTCTCCTTTACACAAGAGTATGTTAACCCAAGAGGGAAACAAAAAGAATAAGAAGAACAAGGATAAAAAACAAAAAAATTGGCTAATAAGAAAATAGACATTGTAGCTATCAGAGCATCGCCCGATCAAACTCATAAATTTTGACATATCAAGTTGTTGTCAAATTTAGTTGGCAAAACTTTATCTTGATTTATAATCTACTAGAGTCAGTCTCAAACTTGGAATAAAGCATGGTAGTTGATTTATATCTCGATTCAAGTTAGTTTTTAAGCTCACGAACTGATTTACTCAGTTCACACAAACTTGAACTTATAAATTTAAGACTTGAGAATTAAATCTCAAGTCGGGTACACAAACTAATTTTGCTAGTTCGCAAACTAGTTGATTTTGAGATGTTCCTGGATAACCTGTTTTCAATAGTTGATGAATTGAGTATACATTTCGCGAACTGGTTGTTTTTGAAAGTTTTATCGGATACTTTTTTATATTTGAGTATACAAATTATTTTAGAAAGTTGGTGAACTTACCAAATACGAAAGGGTTTTGTGCTACAAGATGACTAATTATTCACAAACTGTTTTGTACACTTCGCAAACTGATTTTGGCCTTGTGATATAAAACTCCAATTTATGCTTGTCGGTTCCAGAACAACTTAACCATTGCTCTCTTGTGCATAACTTGTATTTCGACTAATATACGACTGCATATTTCTTCTTCACGAATCAAACAGACTTCCCACATGTTTACATGAATAATCTATATGGAGAAGTTAAGTTTGCTTGGTTACAAAGCAATACGTAAACATGGAAACTAGTTCACGAACCTAGCTTTGTTTGTAAGATACCAAGCCATATTCATCAACATAAATAAAGGATCTATGAATATAAAAATATTAATCCTGGCACTTTTATGTGCTAGTTACGGCTAAAATTGTCCTCTAAAAAACCTAAGTTTCCTCTGGTGAAACTGTATTAGGTTACGAATTCGAAAGACTTTAGTAAGGGATTCGTGAAGGCCGATCAGACTATCTTTTACTTATAGTTCTTTGTTATCAGAATCTTGTTCTTATTGATTGTTGTCGTTTCCGAACTACAGATCAGGAACAAGATAGATAAAAATCACAAAGTACTCTTTGTTTCAGACTTTTTGATTCCACAAGATAGATATCTAAATCGTTTTTGGTTTGATTTGTTTACATTGTTTTTGTGAAGTAGAATCAATTAGGCATCCCTATAAATTTTGAAGAGAGCAAGTTGTCCTAACTATTGAGTTTGTTTAATACATTTTTTTCCTTGAAGTTTTCTCATAAGCATATAGGTTTTCTTCACCTTGATTTAATATCTTTATGAAGGAAATCAAATAGGATTTCTATTAGAGGCCGAATAATCAATACTTAGGATGAAGCAATCTCATGGGCCTGCAAGGGACGTCAGCTAGGGTATCATGTAGCATCTTGCGAGATTTAAGAGACATAAGGAGCACAACTGAAGTTAAATTGCTCGCAGGGTCGATTTGGTCTCAAATACATTCCAGTCTTAAGTATGATAGTAAGCTAGCTTTTGTAGCGGCTTAATAAAGTGTGGTGTTCACGTTCTCGACTAGGTCCCGGGGTTTTCTGAACATTGTAGTTTTCCTCATCGACAAATTTTTCTGGTGTCTTGTGTTATTTTTTCTCCGTATTATATTATTTATCTCTATAATATAAACATCACAAGTAATCACCTATATAGTTTTCAAGCTCATAACTGTATAAAACCTACAAGATTTATTTTTGTGAATTTATATCTTGAAATATAAATTACAAAACTTGTTATCTGTGGAGTTTGGTTCGTATATAGTTCGGGTGCATACTAGGTGGATTCTTGGATATTGATCTTTGATATCATCTAAGCAAAATTGTTTTACAACTCAGGTGTAAGATCTAAATTGTTGATCTATACTACTGATTATAACAAGTTTATCCATATAGGTTTTTTCAAACGAAAAATTTGGTGTACTTGGTCCCCCTGTTGAGCAAATATTTTTTCTGTTTTTGATCGATAAAGGAATTTGTGTTGGAGAGTTTCGAGCTCAAGCCATTAATATCATCACCTGATGATTTTACCACCGTACTGTGGTGACTTCGGCCCATCGAGCAGACATTGGATAAAGAATTCTTGAATCATAAGGCAACTACTGAAAATCCTTGGTGGATATAACTAGGATGTTTTGTGCTTAGTGTACATTCTATAGAGGTTTATTTAAGATTCTTCTTTATTTTTTTAATTATTAAATAATTTTTTTGACCTAGCAAAAAGAAAGAAATTGTTGCTTCCTCGGTTTAATTATGTAATATGCTCTCTCCGACAATCATTTGGACTATTTGGAATGGCCGAAATAGTAGAATCTTCACTGATAAAGCAAGCACAAGAAATGACCTTCTTCATATACTCAAGTACCATCTATACGCTTGGACTTCTTGCTTTGAAGAATTTTAAGGATATTTTGTACAATTAAATAACGAATAATTAGAAAGAGTGATATTTTAAACTTCCCTAATTTCTTATGTGTTATTATTTTTACTGGTCTTCAGTTCTTTTACATTCCATATCTAGGTGGTATAATTTTTGTACCTTGATTTTTTATCAACGAAATCTTCTTTACCATTAAAAGGGTAAAATGTTAATCCAAGAGTCATGTCCCTTATTGCCAAACCGATAGCAACGAGGAGAATAAGTATGCGTCCCTAGAATTCTAGCTTTAATTCCTATCAAATATTTTATTTTCTCCACGACAAATACGTAGGACAATACTATAAGATATATTTGCTTATCGATTTGGATATAATCGGGACGTTATCTTATAGAATAATTATCTGACATCATGAGCAAGACCGATTTTGAGGCAATGCCAATAAAGCTTTGCTTTGAGGCAACAAGCCATATGGGAGCATCAAGCCATAATTTTTTTAAGGTGTTTTAGTAAAAGAAGAAATTTTGGGCTTTTTATAAATAAGAAAAGAAAAGAAAAGAAAAACAAATTCCAAGGGACATACGGGTTGTGAAACACCGACACATCAGTATTTGGTGTGGCGTCCGTGTCAAACCCGTGTCGGATACAAAACACGCGTGGGACACCGACATGACGGGCGTGTAGAAATCTATATTTCACTTTATTAGTTGGGTAATCTAGTATGTTAGGGAAATTAGTATAATAATTGATTTTTCTGACGATGGGCTAATTTAATGACAAAAAATTAAGCTTTTTAAGTATATATGTATAAACATATCCGCTTCCTAATAATTTTGAATTTTGCCAATCCTTATGTCCACTTGGTGCCCGCGTCCATGCTTCCCGGCTGATACAGGGCATTAGTAATAAAACAAATAACAAAAGAGATATACATACACAAATGAGACTCCTTGTCCATTTGGATGAGTTTTTGGTCATAGTAATTGAAAACGTTAAGGTTGTTGGAGATAACTTACTGAGTTATTGACACCCTTTTCTCTACCACTTTATCTTCTCTTTTATATATACTCTACTTGAAAGGTGAAACCCTATTTCTTATACAATGACATTTTCTATTATTGGCAAATACCATTACTAATCCAACAACAAAAGAGAAAATTGTGTTCATATCATAAACTGACTTGCCCATGAAAATTCCAAACCAATCCAGATTCTCTGACAAACAAAGACAAGACATAAGTATCATTAAAAAAAAATCTCCTTGATTAAATCTAGTCAAGAAGAATTAGAGTGAAGTAATTATGAAACTTGCAAATATGGATTAATTAGTCAATACTTTGAAGTTTAAGAAAGAGAGTTAGTTGGTGTTAATATGTACATGACCCTACCAAAACTATTCCTCATTCTTAGTCTTTATCAAATGAGAAGATGTGTGTTGTGTGGATATTTTAAGGTAATTTGAGAAATTGTTTGGGAATTGAGGGTCTGGGATTTTTTTTTAAAACTAGATCTGAAAGGACCCATGGTTTTAGTTATTATGGTTTTAAATTGGGGGTTTTTGTATGATGGAAGAGTGACTATAGATTTTTATCAATAAAAGTGGGTTTGAAGACTTTGATCCATCTCCTATCACTATCATTTATTGTCATGGGTCACCACAGTTTGGATTTTTTTGGAACTCTTTGTTTCTCTTTTTATCTTACTCCTTAATTAATCCACGTAAAGCAAGATTCGAAATGAACAATCATCAATATGAAAAAGGAATTCATGTAAGCCGAAGTAAATCAGGTTCTGTTAAAGTGCCGATTATTATATTCCAGATTAACTTAACGTTAACGTAGGCGCTCCGGTGTGGTTAATCATCTTTACGATGCAGCCTCCTATATCAAAACGGTGTATGGATATGTATCATAGGTGGATAGGATTGTCAACCGAACCTATCAAAACGGTAACTGCTTCTATCCGTATCGTTACCGATAATTTCCAGCGGAAGTCTCAAAATCTAAACCGCTACTATTTCGTTAAGTTATCGGATATCGTTATCTGATATAGTTTTACATTACCTGTTTTCAGACTAAAAATTAGTTCAAAATAGAAATTTTCCGATTAAAATCAATGGCAAACATAAAGTAATACCACATATAAATCTTCCAAATTTACTTAGTTATGTTTCTTACCAAAAAAAAAACACAAAGAAATTCAAAAACTCACGAGCAGGGATATATATACACACACGTATATACATGGTACTACCGGTATCGGTAATTAAAGGTTACGGTAAGTGACTCAACCGATACCGTTACGTTAAGACAAAAATTACCGATAATATTTCAGTACCGATTTCCGACTATTGTTATGTCCGAAAATTATTTATAGGAACTCGGATTATCGGGAATACGGTATCCCGTTGACAGCCATATAGGTGGAGATTAACTAATTTTATATTTTATTAGTATGGCCCACATAAAATGTAGATACGTCTTTATATTTCAAAAACAATCTCTAGTGGAATATGAATATATATTAGGTTAATAAAGATATTTAACAGAAAGATAGTTTTAAACCCTTGAAATATATGACGTGGGTATAGATGAGAGTCTCTAAACATAAATATTCTCGTCCAAACTCAAGTTGCCAAATCAGAAGAAAAAAAAAATTAACCATCCGAACTACCATTGGATAATTTTTTTTAAAAAGGGTCTCTCAAATCCTAGGTAATATCAGTTTTTTTAGAGACCCAGACTCCTTTAGAGATGTTCTTATAATGAAAACTAGAAGCGTTAAATTAACCTTAGTATAATACTACAATCATAACTAGGTGTATATTGACTTGCATGATAAAACATCAAGACGGAGACTCTGCGAATCGGGTGAAAATATTGAGTTGACTCAATGAAATCTTTTCCAAAGTTTTTCATCTTATGATTCTTCTTGTTTGATCATCTCTTAATATATCCTTCAATCTCTTTATCATTTTCTCTATCTTTTCATTACTTTTTTAATTCATTTAGTTGTGATGTTTTAAAATCATGTGTTTTATTTGTTTCTCCTCTTATCTTGTCTTAATCTTCTCTTGATCCTGATTTTTACTTTTTATACAATGAATAAAATTTTAATGGATTGCTAACTTTGTTTTGCAGAGCCTTGATACTATCATGAAAAGCATCCAGTATTGGACTTTTGTCCAATTTTTTCTCTTTCTGTTAATGATATCGTTGCAGTCTCATGAAGAATCAGCAGTATCCTTCCCAACAGTATTGCAAACACCATTATGGTAGTCCTCCACAATATGTCTCAGTATTATGATTTTGTTCATGTTTATGACCGCTATGATGTTAACGAGTTACCAGTTTCTAAGTCACCAATTCATTTCAGAGATGGAAAAAATTTGAAATTTGAAAATTCAAACTTCCCCCCTATAATCAAGCGTAATTGGAGGCCATGCAGTTTCATTTCGCCAACGTCCAAGTTGACTCTATGTACATTCATTATCCAGAATTTCTCTCCTTATTCTCAGCTTATTTTCCTACCAAATTCCTCTTATCAAATACTTATTATAATAATTAATTATGGTTATTCTAGATTTGCTAAACACCTTTTAAACAATTTGTCTTCAATCTCCAAAGGAAAAAATTATCCTGCATCTCATATTCCAACTCCCGGTAACAGATCTATGGCATCTTCTTCTAACAATCAAGTTTCTGCCATCACTATTCAAATGCAGAAAACAAAGTTACGAGATTTTGGAGCACGTCACTGAGACGTGCTGTTGGTACTACAAAAGCTATTTTTGTAGCAACTAATGAATGGAAAAACACCCTTATTGGAAAACTTTTCTCAAAAGACCCAATTGAAACTGATACTGTGAGGAAGGAAGTTACCCAACTTTGGAAATCATACAGAATCAAATAAGTTAGAGGTTTGGATAAAAATATTTTTCTGTTCAAGCTAAACTTAATGGAAGTTGTGGAAGCTATTCTTAAAAAAGGACCATGGAATGTTCAAAAGTGTCTTATAAATCTGAAGAAGTATGAATCTTTAATCGCAGTGAAAGATCAAGAGTTTAACCATCAAGACTGGAATGTTCAGTTTAAAAATTTTCTTCTTGAACACTGTTCTAAGCAAGTAGTTGATGAAGCCTTGGAGGAATTGGGTCCCAAAATATGGACTGACCCAGAAAACTGTAGACCTACTATGAGTAGCATGATCACGGCAAGAGTTACGATCGATCTGAAGAAACCCCTCTTTAGAGGTGGTTGGTGGAATAAAGCAGTTGGTGGAGTAACATGGGTTCGTTATCACTGGGAGAGACAACCTCACACTCTATGTCATGATTGTTTCACCGTTGATCACAATAATGAAGAGTGTGATAATGTAGTTAAAGACTTAAAAATCAGAAGATACACAAATTAAGAGTATATAGCTTCTATTCATGAACTGGGTACTGCTTATGGAGTGGAAATCTCAAATGCCATAGATCTGATGCTGAAGATAATATGTGAGGTTAGTCTTAGACGTGCCATGGTGTGAAGGGAAAAGTAACCTACAAACTAACCTGCAAGTATACAGGGAAGTTGAAGCAAGTAATAGTAAATAGGGGTTTGTCCACAGGGACTTGGAGGATTTGCTACAGTTCTCTTTGGGGAGTTTCTAAAGTTATCTGAGTTCAAGGGAGGGTACTAAGGCTTTTGATTTCACTACCTGACCCTAGGCTAAGGAAATTGTGATGCAATGTATGTCTTGTTTTTTTTCATGAAAGGTTACAAAGAAGGATAGAGAAACTAACCTAGCTAAATGACCCCTAGCATCAGCTGTCTTTCAACAGCACAACTGATCACAAGTATTTAGCTCAACTAGCTAACTGAGCTTGATGCAATCTCTCTAATGGATTAAATTCTCACACACTGACCTAGCTGCACTCCTAGCATCAGCTGTCTTCTAACAGCACAGCTGATCACAAGTGAAGTAACTCAAATGGCATTTCATTAATCCTAAGGCAGTTAAAGCATTTCAAGACAATACATATACATTTACTATCCTAGCATATGATCAAGAGCTTCCTCTAAGCCCTAGCAAATGAAACTAACACATAATAAAACTGAAATTAAGACAAAACAACATATGAATTGAAGTTCAAACAAAACAGGGCAAACATATGAGAAACTGGCTAGCCCAGTCCTCTTGGTGGTGCACTGGCTAGTCCAGGCATGTCCTCAACAGCACCCTCACAGCTCCTATTTATACAATTCGAATTAGGGTTACACTTTCCCCCAAATTCCCAAAACAGTGAATTAGGGTTTTTGAAATTAAAGAAACTGACATGACAATTCTCACCCATACTCCTGCTGCTCCTCTTCATGTCTTCCATGCTGCTACGCTCCAGCTCGAGCTTCCTCTGCCTATCAACCTAGTTCATCGATTTCAAAACCCTAACAGAGAGAGGGAGTGTGAAATCAGTGAAATAGGTAGCATAGGATGATGGGGGAAGGATGGGTTTTGGTTGTATTTGATGTAGGGTGGTTGTAATGGCTGGTAGGGATGATGGCGATGGCAGAAGGTGATGGTGATGGCAGAGCTGTTCTCTGCAGAGGGAAGAAGGGAGAAGAAGAAGGTGGGTTCGATGGCTAGGGCGTGTTTGTTTTGTGGGATATAAACTTAGGTGCTAGGGTGTTGAGAGAGGATAAGGATTTTTGATGTTTGGCGAATCTCGACCGTGGGATGTGGAGATGAAAGATCAATCTGACGGTGAGATGAAGTGGATCCTGCAGAGACCGTTGGATTATACAATACAACAAAATTAACGACACCAGATGGAGTTAGGTGTTGTAGTGTTAAGCGGAAGTATCGAGATTTGATGCACAGGCAAAGAAGCGACCGTAGGATCTAAATGTGATCTAATCTGAAGGCTTGGAATTTAGGCACTATGGTGTTTTGCAGGGACTTCAGATTTTGATGCACGATGAAGAAGCGACCATTGGATGATGAGATGGATCCAATCTAACGGCTGAGAATGGAGGCGGGTATGGATATAGAAAATGGGTTTGGGTAAGGGTTTTGGGCCTTGGGTATGCCAAGCCCATATCTTCTTTAAGAACAATTCTTCCTTCTTAAGCCCATTCCTAGCTTTTTGGTCTTGTGCGCACCATTCTTTGCGGCTTCCTTGCGTAATTCCTCCCGGCTTTTCACTACTTTTCTGCTCTATTCCGCTCCGCAATTCATCCATACTTTATTTATTACCTAAAAATATAAAATTAAGTAAGAAAAATATTTATTCTTGAAAACAATGAAAATACAGAATATGGGATAAAATGTAGAATTACTGCACAAAAGATGAGTTAAAATGCCAACAAAAAGGGATAAATATATACAATATTTGGCACTCATCATGCCAGTGAAGAGGCTACAGAGATAGAAGAAGGACCTAAAGAAAAAATATCAAGAACCAATGAAGATAATGATCCGAAGGACCCAAACCGATTCAAGCCGAGCAATAGTGTAGAAAGCCTTCTGAAAGCGCTTTGTTCTTGTATGATCGATTGAGACTATGCTATCTCAAGATAACATCATGAATCATAATACTGAAACATACGATCAATAAGGAGATATTGCAGACATGGAGCATGAATTGACTAAAGAAGGTGAATTTATAACAAAAGAGTATCTTCATGAAAGTACCAAGGCTGCTGATGTTAGGGTAATTTTTTCTAAAATATCTTTTTCCTCTTCTACTAGCTTTTCTTTACTTCAAGTTCATTTACTGTTTATGTCTGATAGTATCTCTAGTACAACATGTTATAATTTTTGTTTTTCAACCATGAAAGTCCTTAGTTGAAACTGCCAAGGTTTTCTAGGTAAAGATACTAGGGATCATCTTCACCATCTTACTGCCTTTTATGCTCCTGATATAATCTTTCTCTCAGAAGCTAAAATAAATGATAATAGAATCCTAAAGCTTATTGGATTTTTAAATATGCCCAATAATTGTTTGTTTCCCTCTATTAGAGCTGCAGGTGGTCTCATCTTCTTATGGAAGGATGGTTTTAGTTTAGAAATTCTCAATAGCTCTGATAAAATGATCAATGCTCTAGTCTCTAATGATGCCAGTAAGGGACAATGGTTTTTGTCCAGTGTACTATGGAACCCCTTACAGATCTGAACAATCAAATCAATGGAATTATATCAGAAGATTAAGTAATTCAGTTAATATCCCATGGGTTTTACTAGGTGACCTCGACATAACTTTATCTTATGAGGAAAGAAAAAGTACTTCTAGACAAAGCACTTCTTCTGATATAGTTTCTTTGATTAGAGATTCAGACTTAACATATCTTGGTTTTAGTGGGAATCCTTTCACTTGGACTAGTAACAAACAAGGAACATGTAAGAATAAATCTAGAATAGATAGGGATCTTATCAACAGTGAATGGCCCCTACCTTACCCAGATTCTATTTTGTCTCATTTGCCACAGAATGGCTCTGATCATTCCCCCATATTGCTAGAACTTTACAAGACAAATAGGATATTTGGAAGAAACTGGAAGTTTTCTGAACATTGGCTGCAAAATGAGAAATAGAGTGAAGAAATAAAACATGCTTGGTCTGCTAACTTTTCAGGTTCTAATGCTTTTGTTCTTGTTAATAAGCTCTCTAATACTAGACATATCCTCTCAATTTGGAGCAAATCTACTTTTGGTAATGTTCAGACCAAAATTCACCAACTTCAGGCAGATTTATCTCAGTTACAATCTACAGATATAAATGGTTGCAACACTGATGCTGTCATTGCTCTGGAGAAAGAGATCAACTCACTCAATGATGTTCTAGCAAGTTCTTATAGGTAGAAAGCAAATGATAATTTCTATAAGGACATGGACAAGAATTCAAAATACTTTCATATCAAAGTAAATAGAAGAAGAGTCAGAAATATGATATTTGGAAGAAACTGGAAGTTTTTTAAACATTGGCTGCAAAATGAGAAATGCAGTGAAGAAATAAAACATGCTTGGTCTGCTAATTTTTCAGGTTCTAATGCTTTTGTTCTTGTTAATAATCTCTTTAATACTAGACATATCCTCTCAATTTGGAGCAAATCTACTTTTGGTAATGTTCAGACCAAAATTCACCAACTTCAGGCAGATTTATCTCAGTTACAATCTACAGATATAAATGGTTGTAACACTGATGCTGTCATTGCTCTGGAGAAAGAGATCAGCTCACTCAATGATGTTCTATCAAGTTCTTATAGGCAGAAAGCAAATGATCATTTCTATAAGGACATGGACAAGAATTCAAAATACTTTCATATCAAAGTAAAGAGAAGAAGAGCCAGAAATATAATAGATTCTTTACTTGCACCGGATGGTTCTTGGTGTACTGACAGAGAATCTGTTGAAAATCTACTTCAAGCTAATTTTCAGAAATTCATGACTTCATTTGCTCCTTCAAACAACTATTACTTTCTAGAATATATTCCAAAATGTATTACAGAAGAGGATAACTAAGGTTGCATATGGTCCGGTACGGTCCGGTTTTCTTAAGGAACCGGTCCCTGTACCTGGTGTTGACCGGTACCTCATTTTGAAGACCAGTACCTGTACCTGTAAGAACGGTCCGGTTCAAGACCGGTACCGGGTTGTTACCCATATTTTTACAAATTGATTACAACATCACTGTACTCCATCAGAAAAAAAAAACAAAAAAAAACAGCATCATTATCCATTATCCACCTCTAATTGCATACAAAGAACTACAAGCTTCAAATTCAGCATCAGAACACAAATGAAACACTTCAATCAGCCAGCCATCTATCAAACAAATCAACTATGGTTTATATATTAACATTCAGAATCCCAATCCCACAAATAGAAGAGAAAATAATGATGATGCTTTAATTCTTCAACGACAGCAACATACATCTCTTCGGCAGACCCTTCAATTCTTCTTCTCTGATTTGTTAGCTCCATCTTCAATTCGTCACCAACCCATTAATCGATTGACATAAACAACCAGCTTTTCTTCCTTTACAAACCCTAAATCTCCATATGTCAAGCAATTCAGCCCCTCTGTATAAAAACACCATCAATCAATCAATAATACCCACAAAATTAAATGCAGGCATCAAAGTTTTTCTTCATAATTTTTTTTAATATATCATGAATCAAATTAAACATGCAGAAAACATTTGATTCATCATCAGAAATCAAACATTTTGAAAAAAATTCATTGTACTGAGAATAAGAATAAAGATCGTAGCTTTGTATGCAAAACAATCCATCTACGAACCCCCCAAAAGAAAAACTAAAATTCTAAAAATTCAAGTATGAATGTTCGAATCTATGTATGGAAAATTCTAGAAAAAAATCAAAATTTTGAAGATCTCAAAACGGGAACTAAAGAGAAGAACTCATCTGTAATGAAAAAGAGAGAGTAAGGAGTTTCAGATGAGATTAGGTTTGTCATTGCCGCTGTTGCTTTTAGGGTTTTATCTTGACTCCAAGCATACCAGGAAAAAGAAAATAAAGAAGAAAAATGAGGAGTCGATAGATAAGTATCACTCAAAGACCTAGGGTGGACGACCACGATTAAAAATTAATCAAAAATCCAACGACTGATAATGACCGAGACTTATGGTCCGGCACAGGCCGGGAATCATTAGGAACCGAATACCTATATCGGTCATACACCGGTTCCCTTCTCCATTCTCGTTCCCTGTACTTGTTGTTCCAGTTCTGGTACGGTTCATCGGTTCAGGTTCGGTTCCTGTGCAGCCTTAAGGATAACATTGAACTTGAAGCCATCCCTTCTGATGAAGAAATTCACAAAGCTCTTATGTCTATGGACCATTGGACCTCTCCAGGTCCATATGGGTTCCCTACAGGGTTATACCAATCTCAATGGTCAACAGTTAAAGATGATGTGTGCAAGATGATTAAGGTTTTTTTTTTGCACTCAGGTTTCTTGCTCAAGCAACTAAATCACACAAGAGTTTCCTTAATTCCCAAAACTCAGACAACTCACAAACCAGAAGATTATAGACCTATTACCCTATGCAATACTGTCTATAAAATTATCTCCAAGATCTTAGCCCTGAGAATGAAGAAGCACATCAACAGACTTATTTCTTCCCTTCAAGCGGCATATGTTCCAGGTAGAGTGATTTCTGAAAATATTTGTCTTGTCCAAGAAATTGTTCAAGCTATGAATCGTAAAAAAGGTAGAGGTGGTCACTTAGCTCTAAAAGTGGATATGTCCAAAGCCTTTGATAGGCTAGAATGGAGATTTCTTTTAGATATATTGGATAAGTTTGGTTTTGGATAGAAATCATGTCAGCCGATATCTTAATGCATTAGCACTACACAAATTGAAATCCAGTTCAATGGTTCTCCTTCAAAATCATTCATTCCTTCGAGATGCATTCGCCAAGGTGATCATTTTTCACCTTACTTATTCATTCTTGTGATGGAGTCCTTCTCAAGGTATCTTGCTCACTGTGAAGCTTCTAGACAACTCACTGGTATGAAAATCTCTAAGTATGCTCCAAAAATCAATCATCTTCTCTTTACAGATGATTATATTCTCTTTTGTAAAGCTAATCTCACACAAGTTAATAATTTGCTGCAAGTGATTGAGGAATTTAGTTCTTGTTCTGGACAACTCATAAATTTCAATAAATCAGTTGTATTCTTTAGTTCTAACTTAAGTCCTTCTCACTGTCAAGATATCAGTGGTATTATGAGAGTCAGAGAACTAAATATCAAAGAAGAAAAATATCTGGGACTTCCCTTTTTTGTTGACAAGAACAAAAAATTCCTTTTTCAGTGTTAGCAGAAAAATGGAACATAGGCTTACAAGATAGAATGGCAGTAACACGTCTGAAGCTGGCAGAACTGTTATGGTCAAGCATGTTACTAGTGTAATTCTTATTCACCCTATGACCAGCTTCAAGTTACTAGATACCACTATCAAAAAAATGGAATCTACACAACAAGTTTTTTGGAGGAATAAGAAGACTTGCAGAGGAAGACATATCACAACATGGAAAAGAGTTCAGAAACCGAGGAAGAGGGAGGACTAGGTTTAAGGGATATGCATACTTTCAACATGGAACTTCTAGTTAAGTCTGCGTGGAAGCTTTGTTCTGATAATGAATATGTTATGGCTAAATCTTTGCAAGCGAAATATTTCCCGGATGGGGAACTGTTCAATCTAAAAAAGAAGAGTAACACAACATGGTCATGGAGAAGCATCAACTCGGAATTGGAGTTTGTTCAACAAAATAGTTGTTGGATATTGGTAATGGTAAGAAGTTACAAATTTGGAAGCATCGCTGGATTCCTAGTTTTTCTGCTGCACCTCAACCTAAGCAAAGCTGTAACTCAAGTCATCTCTTCCAGTTTTTTTACCAACTCTTCTATCCTGATTATTCTTCATGGGATGTGACAGTTTTGTGTGCTCTTTTTGATCAACATACAAGCAATGAGATTTAAAAAATCTCTATTCACAATCTCCAGGAGGATAAACTTATCCGGATCCTAGAAAAGAATGGTAACTTCACCGTTAAGTCTGCTTATCGGAAGATGTTTTCAGATATCCAATTATCTACTTCAGTGGGTCCAAGCATGCAAAGTATCTTTAAAACCCTATGGAACCTACAGAATTCGTCAGTTTACATGGAAATGTCTCTCAGATCTTCTTCCCACCAGAGATGTTCTAAATCCAGTGGTTACATGCTACGTCGATTCTTGTCCTTTCTGTGACCAACACCAAGAATCATCATCCCATGTTATTATGAACTGCAACATATCTAGGGAAGTCTGGTTTTCTACTTTATGATGGAATTCTAGTAACCTGAATAATATTGTGGAATGGGTCAATAGTTGGTTTGATGATCTCCAGAGCAAAAAAATCAGTCAGCTGGAACTTATAAAGAGATGTATTGTAGCCTGGTGTATATGGATGGAGCAATGTGAAAAGGTTTTTCAGAATAGTAATTCCACTCCAGAGAAAATAGTCAGAAGAAGTAACATATTCATTGAAGAATATGCCAAGCAACAAGTTCCCATCCAAGTCAACTTACCTAAAGTGAATCGTAAAAACATTCACTGGTCACCTCCTCCTGTTAGGATGCTTACTATGAATTGTGATGGTTCTTACTGTGATATTGATAATTCTGGTGGTATTGGTATGATCATACGTAATTGTGCAGGTAACAGCAGAGCAGCAAAGAGCATAACCCTGACAAATGTGAGCAGTGCAGAGTAGGAAGAAAGTATGGGACTTTGGGAAGCTGTCAAATGGGAAACTGACCTAAAGCTGGAGAAAGTTCTGTTCGAGATGGACTGCAACGTGGTGGTTGATGCTGTGAATAAAGAAGATTACTCTATAGACTGGAGACTTCTAAATCTTATTAAAGATATTAAGTTATTTTTCAAAAACAATAGATTATGGAAATGTTCTTATGTGCCAAATGAATGTAATAGAGCAGCTGATGCTTTATCTAAACTAGCTAGAGTAGATAAATTGTCTCAAACTTGGAATCACGGTGCACCTTCTGCTATTATCCCAATATTGCAGGAAGATGCGAACCATGTAAGAGTTTCATAATTTGAATCAATAAAATCTTTATTGTTCCAAACAAAAAAAGGTGTATATTTGGAAAGAGTCATCCAGAACTATACCTATACAGATGGACAACCAAAAACTATTTCTCCGCCTAGGTAACTTGTACGGAGGGATTACAATTTTGTGGATTTTTTTTCTTTGCTTTGAAGCAAGTTATAATAGAAATTGAGACGTGCATATCTTTCTTGTTGGCATATACTCCCTCCATCCCTATTATAAAATTGGGATATTGGTTGTTTTTTTTTGGGATAATTGGAGTTTGGTACTCAGGTTTAGACCAACACTAGCCTTTGGTCTAACATTTGTCCAACGTTAGGGCTTCGTACCTGGAATGGACGTTGACCCGCATTGACTAAGTTAAGTCTTCACTTTTGTTTAATAATTATTCAAAAAAATAAAAACAAAAATTAAAATTACAAAAAGATGAAATTTAAAGACAAATTTACTATTATAACCTTCTTTCTCCAGCACCATACCCATGTCCGTGACTACCATCACAACTCATTCGATCAAACCAATACATAAGCACCAAAATTTCTCCAATTCATCCGCTACATCAACTCAGCACCACCACCTTCTACGCAGAAACATCTGGAACACTCACCAATAACCACCAAAACATTCTGCAATTCAACCACAAATCTAATATGCCAATTTCAATTTAAAGTCTTCTAGCACCCTTTGTACACAATAATGGCAGCAGTACACCATTATCCGCTCACCTACACCGAACCCTAACTTTCCTCTCATCTAATTTGAAACTCATATTCAATTTAGCAGTAACATTCAATTACAGAAACAAGAAACAACCGAAACTCATTATTCTTAAAGCTATAATAACCCTAATTTCACATCAATCTGATATCAAACCATCTCACTGTCAAATTCAAAATTAACCCAAACCCTGAATAATCACCACATACTGATAGAACCCTGACTTTCCTCTCATCTAATTCGAAATTCAGATCAACACATCTTCCATTCCATTTCAAACTCGGATACAACATTCAATTACAGAGACAGAAAAAACCTAATCTTCTCAAAGCCGTAAAAACCCTAATTTCACCATCAATTCGAAATCAAACCATCTTACTGCGAAATTCAAAATTAACTCAAACCCCACCTGCCAATTTCTTCATTGATTCTGAATAAACCTTCGAACCATCTTGCTTGAACCCATGAACATCAACATCTCAGATCCCCTTCTCTCAAATCACCAAACACCCACTTCTATATCACTTCTTGATATCATCTTCTACATTAAACCCATCAACAGATTATTGTTCTTTGTCGACTTTTTAACATCACTTGCTAAAGAATAGATATTCATCAGCAGCAACGCCATTATGATTTCATATCTTTTCTCTCTTAGCATCGCCATATCCGCCACCAATGTAACATCGCTCCAACTTAATCAATACCAGAAAAGAAAACAACATAGATTTTGGGTTTTTATTTACAGAAGTTGGGGTAGAAATTTGGGTTTTGGTTTTGATTCGATGAAATTGAGATTATGATTTAATCAATAAACTAGGGATTTGTTCGATTCGGTAAATAATGGTTTTGTTTCAGAAATTATGTTGATTTGAATCACTAATGGCTTTGTGACTGAAGAATCAGGGAAAAAGTCAATGAAATTTTCAGCAGTTGTGTTCTTGATAATAATTAGGGAGGAGGACGAATACGAGGGCGGAGAAAAAGGAGTTAAGTATTAGGGTTATACCATTTTCTCTCTCTATTTCTCATATATTGGATACCATTGCGGTATTTTACTCTTTTTCTTCAAGATTTACATATAATTGATATATTTATTTGTATTTATGTTTAAATTTTCTTGTATTTTGAAGTTCTTTTTCTTGTAACCAATCATGTAATCACCTTTTTGAAATGAATGTAACATGCTGTGATTGTTCAGAAAAAAAAGATCATAAAGGTTACATCTTTATTATTCATGATAAATTTATTTTTATGGAGTCCAATATATTCTACATGTGTAAGCTCTCTTAAATAAAATTTTTAAAAAAAACTTTCATAATTTCATGTAAGATTTTTATTTTTTTACATCTGCTATTGAAAATGCTCTGCTTTTTTTTTTTTTTTTTTTTTTTTGTAAGTGAAGTACATTGGAAACTATCGGAGGATAGTCCGAGCTTTGTATGAAAAAAAAGAAGGAAATACTATGTTTTTTTCTTACATTTTATCTGAACAATGATGAGAGAAATGAAAAAATTATATAAATGCAGATTTAAATTCAAATCTGTTCCGGTGTACTGTGAGATTATGTTAGGTTCAGAATGTCTCCTGGAACTTGTTGAATAAGTGGATATATTAAAGAAATGATTTTACAACAAAGCATGTATAATAATAGTAGTAGAAAATATTAGAGCTTTAATTATCAAGTGGACCCATAATAAAGGATAATTAGGTTCATCACTATCATGTTAAATGGAGAGGTATCCTTGATGTGTCTTAGAACCAATCAAGCAATCACTTTTGTCAACTATGTAATGCACGGTTCATTATTTTCTCAGTAGAACCAATTAACAATAAGGAGCTAATCAGATGGGGGTAATCAAGTAATCCTGCATATGACACGAGATAAAATTATCTGTCTGTGAGGGGTTTATCTGTAATTTGGAAATAAAACAGGGTGTTCTCAGGTTGTCCGTACACTATGATAATCACACGTAGAATCCGTGCCGCATAAATTCTTTCTCTCTCTCTGAAACTAAAAAACCATTCTCCTACTCTCGCATCCCTATGCGGATCTGCGCCCACAAATCTTGGGATTTTAAACATCTTGTTTACTGACATAGTTAGCCCTGGATATTCTCGAAAACTACGATCACAAACTGTGCACGATCTAATTCCCAGACCACAATGCTGATTGTGATTTGAGATGTGATTCTGTGTGTTAGAGATAAGAATGCAGCTGTGTAACATAGTCAGTTGATTGAGTACACATTGAGAGTCATATGGCAATATTTACGGTCTGCTGAGTCATTGATATTTTGAATTTGTTTTCAGTCTTTGTATTCAGTTAGAGTCTGTAACTTATCTAGTTTTCATTATCAGTATAAATAAGATTCCAAGATCTCCACAATGCTTGTGGAAGATATTCACCAAATATACACTTCTAGCTTGGTATCAGGCTCTAAGATCCAAGTTCACCTTCCGCATGTATCCCAAAAACAAAAACAAAAAAGTGAAGAACAAACACAACTGTCACATAAACAGCTATGGAAGATACAACAAACACTCTTAGACAAGTTCAAATACATCATCTTGTCACTTTGAAGCACACTGAAACAAACCACATACTATGGAAAGCTCAGTTCAAACCCATCTTAAAAGGTCATGGACTAACTGGATTCATTGATGGATCAAAAGAAATCCCAGAACGCACTCTCCCGGACAGTAATGAAATCAACCCTGCCTTCACTGCATATGAAGCACAAGATGCGTTAATCATTGGTTGGTTAAACTCAACCCTTACACCAGAAGTTCTCAGCGTTGTTGCAAAGCTAGATACTTCGAAAGCAATATGGGATACACTGGAAGCTGAGTTTGCGCCTAAGACGTTTGCTCACCAGATGAATCTCAAGAACAAACTGCATAACTTGTCCAAAGGTAACAAGTCTTTGAAAGCTTATTTAAATGAAGCTAAACATTTGTTTGATGAACTTGCAGCAACTGGTTACACAGTTCCTGCTAATGAAATGAAACAATCCATCTGTAATGGATTGAATCAGTCTTATGATCCAATAGTTACTGTGTTGGGTACTGCTGATAATATGGATATCCAGACTTTTAAGTCTCATCTTCTTACCTAAGAGATGCGTCAGGAGAATCAACAGTCTCAGGAATCCCAACCCATGGCAAATCTTGTAACTGCGAGTACAGCATCTTCCAGCAGAAATCAACCAAGGATGAACACCAATCAGCCCAGAAGAAATTCACCTCCTAACAATAACAATCGTCGTCCACCTAACCAGCAACGTGGTTCTCCTCAATGGGATGTATACTGTCAGATATGCAAGAAAAGAAACCACACTGCAGATCGTTGTTGGTTTCGTTATGATAGGAGCAATGATAATCGCCAAAGGCCTGCAGAGGCTTATGTTGCCTTTCCTGACGCAACTAATACTCAGTGGGTCACAGATACGGGTGCGACAAATCATATGACTGTTGATGCTCAGAATTTGTGCATCCCAATGAATATGATGGACCTGATCAAGTGAGAGTTGGTTATGGCAATGCTCTACAAATAGCACACATTGGTAACATTGAGTTCAATTCTAAATATCGAAATTTTGCTTTAAATAATGTATATCATGTGCCTCAGATCAAAAAGAATCTGCTATCTGTTCATCAGTTTTGCAAGGATAACAATGTATATTTTGTGTTTCACACTAATTTGTTTGTTGTGAAGGAAAAAATCACGGGGGCAACGCTGCTAACAGGAAGGAATGAGAATGGGCTATATGTGCTGGATAGTGATGGCGGCGTGCAATCACCTTCAACCTTTCTTTCTGCAAGCATTCCAATATGGCACCAGTAGCTCGGGAATCCAATGCTGAGCATAGTTTCTAGTATTGTCAAAAAGTTTTCCCTTCCAGTTCAAAATAAAAGCTTTGGCTTCTGTCACTCTTGTCATATTAGCAAGAGTAGGCGCCTTCCTTTTACTCCTAGTACTACCACTTATGATACTCCTTTAAGTCTTATTGTGTCTGACATTTGGGTTTCACCAAAAACATCTCGTAATGGATTTCGTTATTTTCTATTATTCATGGATGCTTATTCTCACTATACATGGATTTATCCTTTGGTTCAAAGATCTGTTGTTTTCAATATCTTCTCTCAGTTTCAAAAACAAATAGAAAACCTCACAGGCCACAAAATAAAAAACTTTCAATCAGATAACGCTTTGGAATACAAGAAACTAACTGCATATCTAAGCAACTCAGGCATACAACATCGTTTCTCCTTCCCTCATACATCAGCTCAAAATGGATTAGCAGAAAGAAGAATCAAATATATTACAGAGAGTGGTCTGGCTCTATTATATCAAGCTCATCTTCCAGAAGATTTTTGGCCAGAGGCTTTTACCACAGCCTGTTATCTCATTAACAGGACACCAAACAAGTCGTCTGATAGCAAAACACCACTTGAGTTTCTCTTTGGAAAACAACCAGACTACCAATTTCTTCGTGTTTTTGGTTGCTTAGCATATCCATGCTTAAGACCATATAATGCCAACAAACTAGAGCCTAGGTCTCTCCCCTGCATATTCCTAGGATATAGTTCAGCTCATAAGGGTTACATTTGTCTTCATCTACCAACCAACCGACAATATATATCACGGCATGTTCGCTTTGAAGAAAACATATTCTCATTCTCTTCTTCCCTGGAGCGTACTCCCGAGGTAAGGTCTGACACTCATGCAACCAGTACTGATATTTTTGGGTCTTCTATATTTCCTCACAATCAATCAGTAACAGTGCAACCTCAGAATAATGTACATCCGACTGTTGTCCAGCCGATCACACCAGCATTACTAAGGGATGTCACCCCTCAGCAGACTCCTGCAACATCACCTGTGTTACCATCACCTCAGGTCTATCAAATCCAGAATGGCAATGAGTCAGCTGAAGTTGTAGATGCTCCTGTACATACAATGATCACGAGAGCCAAAGCCGGGATTTCAAAGCCAATACAGAAACTCTGTCTGACTGCGACCAAACACCCACTTCTTGATCAAGACTTCATGGAGCCTACCTGTTACTCTAAGGCTTGTCAAATACCAGAATGGCGTGATGCAATGGACGTGCAGATTAATGCTTTGATTCAAAATGGAACATACACCTTAGTTGAGTGCAAAGAAGGGATGAATATTGTTGGATCTAAATGGGTTTTTCGAATTAAAAGAAATCCAGATGGCACAATACAACGTTACAAGGCTCATTTGGTAGCAAAGGGTTTTACCCAACAACAAGGTATAGATTATGAAGAAACCTTTTCGCCTGTTATTAAGCCATGTACAATAAGGCTGGTTCTGACACTTGCAGTTATGAGAGGATGGTCTCTTCGTCAGCTAGATGTGGAGAATGCATTTCTCCATGGGGTCTTAGAGGAGGAGGTCTACATGAAGCAACCTGCTGGATATATAGACCATAACTATCCAAATCATGTTTGCAAGTTACACAAATCACTATATGGCCTTAAACAAGCTCCTCGAGCTTGGTTCTCCCGCCTCAGCAATCATCTGTTAAGACTAGGATTCACAGCCTCCTTTGCAGATTCTTCATTATTTGTTCAACATAGAGGTAACTCAGTAGTTTATGTACTGGTTTATGTAGACGACATCATTGTCACAGGTTCTGACTCAAACATGGTTGCTAACTTAATTCAAGATTTGGGTAATGAGTTTTCAATCAAAGATATGGGGATATTGTCTTACTTCTTGGGGGTTGAGGTTTTGCAACAAGGACGGTCTCTAGTGCTCTCTCAGAGAAAATATATCGCAGATTTGTTAATACTTACTAAACTGGATGGCATCAATCCAGTTTGCACACCAATGACAGCTAATGCAAAGCTACACAAGGTGGGTTCTACAAAGTTTGAGGATTCCACTCTGTATAGGAGTGTTGTTGGAGCTCTTCAGTACTTGCATATCACACGGCCAGATATATCTGTGGCAGTAAACAAAGCCTGTCAGTTTATGCATGAACCTTATGTTGAACACTGGGAGCTTGTTAAACGTATTCTGCGATATTTGAAGCATACATTAGACTATGGTGTCTTCATTAAGCCTAGTCAAGATTGTACTCTGTCTGCTTATTCTGATTCAGACTGGGCAGGTAGTCTAGATGATCGGCGATCCACAAGTGGTTACTGTATATTCTTTGGGGGTAATCTCATCTCGTGGAGTGTAAGAAAACAAAAAACGGTCTCCAAATCAAGCACAGAAGCTGAGTATCGGGGTGTGGCCATTGCAACCTCTGAGCTTATATGGATTCAGTCATTACTGCAAGAGCTAGGAATTCAGTGTGCATCACCAACTCTATGGTGTGACAATCTAGGGGAAACGTATCTGACTGCTAATCCCATTTTCCATGCTCGCACAAAGCACATCGAAATAGACTATCACTTTGTGAGGGAAAGAGTTTCGCGCAGACAACTGAATGTGAAGTTTATCAGCAGCAAAGATCAGCTGGCGGATATCTTTACCAAAGGGCTATCATCTCCAAGGTTCCAACTTCTCCGAGACAAGTTGAACGTCCGTCAACTCCGGTTCAACTTGAGGGAGGGTGTTAGAGATAAGAATGCAGCTGTGTAACATAGTCAGTTGATTGAGTACACATTGAGAGTCATATGGCAATATTTACGGTCTGCTGAGTCATTGATATTTTGAATTTGTTTTCAGTCTTTGTATTCAGTTAGAGTCTGTAACTTATCTAGTTTTCATTATCAGTATAAATAAGATTCCAAGATCTCCACAATGCTTGTGGAAGATATTCACCTAGGGGTGTAAATAATACCCGAAAATACTCGGCCTGCCTGTATCCGCCCGAGCCCGCCTGTACCCGAAGTAGCCCAAAGCCTGTTATGGCCCGTCATGGACCACCCGGCCTGGCCTGGATTAATTTATTGGGCGGTCTCGGGCTTTGCGATTAATTATGATGCCCGGCCTGATACCCGGCCTGAAAGCCTTCTATGTGTCATTAATCATTTAATATCCTCTTAAAAAGACTTAAAAGTTACAATTTTGTGTCAAGAAAAATAAAATATATAATTGTTTTTTTACTTGTAGTTAACCTTTTCAAAACATTAATGGTAATATATTTTCTTATTAGAAAGTTTATTATACTCTAATTAATTATTTATTATAGGTTAAAATTAAAAATTTGTGAGTATACTAATTTGACTATGAAAAGCCATTTTACCTTTTCTTACATGCAGTATTCAGCACTAATTTGATCTTTTTTATAACAAATGATGGCCCATCAATACAGAAGAGAAGTAGAAAGAAACAAAGTTACACCGAACATAAATAGTTAAGACATTCCCTTTTGCCTTAAGTTGAAAAACTATACCCTTTTCAGCATGAAATTACATTTTACGGTGTTTTTTTCAACAATTGCTCTTGAAGGTTAAAAAAAAAATATTAAGCCACAGTTGGAAACAACTATACCTTTTTTCCACAATTGGAATACCTTCCCAGATGAACGAGAGAAGCCACACAACAGATGTCCTAAGACAGGTTTAATTATCGGCGTTTCTGGCTTCTTCCAATGCCACAAGGAGATCTTTTTTCTGCTTGTTTGACATGTCAGGATATTTGATCCGGATAATTTTTTTGTTGTTGCTAACGAGTTTGAAACTCAGTTCACTAGTATCATCACCCAATGACTTAATATTTGTTGTGATAGTTGTCATGAGGGGTAGTAATTGAACCCATAAACTCTTGACTTCCGGTTTACAAAGTGAACGTTAAACCACGTTAGTACGTTACCATTTTCCTGATGGTTCTCCTTTGATGAGATATTACATGTGGTTTTAATCGCGTAGAGTCAGACCTTCTTCTAGAAATGAGATCCAATTTCTCGTCATAGATTTTTGTAGCGCACAACTGAGAGATCTCTGCATTTTCTACTCTACTGTTTGTAATGCACGGGCGGCATAGGCACTGTATACCACAGGGGCGGCGTAGGCTGTCTCCGAGTCTCAGTATCGCAGCTCATAGCTCGTGCTCCATTACTACGTCAATGCTAAAATTGATCAAGGGCTACCATCATAGCCTGGGGTTCCCTCAGAAAGTGACATCCGATAGGAACACAGAGAAAGGAAAAAAACACGTAATAAAAGCATATTTGTCCTCATGAAGATTGTTTCTACAAACGATATACAGTACAAATTTTAGGACCACTTGAGTTCCATCATGGGTGCAGATCCCCTAAGAAGTTAGAAGAATGCTATCTCCAGATCAGATGGCAGAAGAAAATCCATGCGGATCCTAGGTAATTGGATCCAGTTCCAGTTCTAATTCCAGTTCCATTTCGGGTTCTGCTACCAGTATTGAATCTATGTGCACAATCAAGAAAAAGAAAATGATAAATTTGAAAAATGTACTACTACTAACTAGGAAATTGGTTCAAGGAATTTAAAAAGAAATAAAAACTGGTTTGTCTTTCGGTTTCGATAATCTCGATTGGAATATAATTATAAATTAGAATCAGGTTTTGATTGAAAAATCTAGGGATAAACCCATTTATCTTGGATCGAGTCTGGATCCAAATATGGACCAAAATCTACTGAGAAATTTCCTGTTTGGTCCAAAGATTCGACCCGGGAGTAGTGTCCAGTCCAGCGGGATAGAACAATTATCCGCTAGTCCAAAAAGATTTAAAATCCTAGAAAATTACTAGCATACCCTCAACATTCATGCGTGGGTTAAAACTGTCTCCTCCCACTTCTTCTTCTTTTGCCTTGAAGAAAAAACCGACTGCAACTCCTTCATCTGAAAAACGATTTCGGAAATCATTAAAGCCAAAAGTAAGGGTTATGATTCCTCATAATTCCGAAGCTCTTTGTTTTCCTTTATTTATTGGAATTTAATTTCTGATAATTTTTAAGTTTGACACTCTGTATCCGCTGTCGAGAATTTGCAAAGACGCCTGTCAGATCTTCTTCTTTCTTCTCCTCATTCAAAACCCTAACTAAATAATCTGAACAATTTCCCTTTTCTTTCAACTTCTTTCTTTCATCAGTTCCTGACATAATCAATTACATAAATCATCAGTTCCTGACATAATCAATTACATAATCATCAGTTCCTAACCTAATTTTTATTCATTCAATTAAAGAGAAAAAATGGTTAGAACTATCAAGCGGACAATTACAGAAGAAATTGTAGAAGAAACCCAGGTAAAAAGAAGAAGAAAAAATGTTGATGATTCACCAACACAATCCTCCCCTGCGGCCAAATCTCCGACAACAAGGAGTATGAGTAAAGTTGGTACTCCGTCACGAACAAATGTTCCTCAGGTAGAAGGTAAGCAAAAATCAGAAGAAAGTAAAGCCTAATTTTGTACTTCATATTGACATGCAATACTTAGAAAACTGTTGTTGAATTTCATATTGACATGCAATACATATCAATATATAATTCTGATGAAAAACTGTAGATATGTAGTAATGTTCAACTAATATACTACATATGCTCAATAGAATCACTACATCTCTGTATGTAGTGTTTGTTTTACATGTTTTCAATGGAATCACTAAATATTTGTATGTAGTGTCTGGTATACATGTTTTTATATGTTGTATATGTAACTTGAGACAACATATTGACATGCAATGTGTGATTCATATGTTTTTTGTTCAATAGAAACACAACATCTCTGTGAGTCATTTGTTTTACGTGTTTTTCATCTGTTGTGTATGTAATTTGACACAACATATTGACATGCAGTGTGTGATTCATATGTTTTATATCTGTACTACATATCAATATGTTGTCTTCAATTTGTAGTTATTGATATGTAATGATAGCATCTCAAATTGATATGTGTGCTACATATTATTATCTGCCTTTAATAAGTAATGTGTACAAAACTTTTGGTTTACAAAAACAGCAAAAACCAAAGGAAAGAAAGCAGCTGCTGCTCCTGAAGCAAAAAGCAAAATAAAAACAGCAGCGACAACTACTAAAGCAAAAGGAAAAACAGCGACAACGGCTGCTACTCCTTCACCAACAGCAAAGGGGGACAAAGCACTTGTCCTGAGAGCTGCTACTCCTTCTCCAAAAGGAAAGGGAAAAGAAAAAAGGGGGAAAGCAAAAGCGCTCCTGAAAGAAGGTTTGTAATGTTAAAACTGAAGATAATTCTTAATAACATATGTTTATGAGTATGTAATGATTTCATTCTGTTGATTTTTAGTGTTCTGAGATGTTTTTCTAGGAAGTAATTACTAAAGATGATGCATTGTTGTGCTTGTTTTTGGTATTAAGTGTTTTCTGAAGACTTGGTAGATATTACAACTACATATTGATGATGTAACTACATATTTGATATACCATATTGATATGTACTGTATTAGTTTTTGGTTCTTGTTATTGTGTAGGTGCTAATAAGCGTAAGAAAGGAGCTGGAAAACCACGAAGTTTATACCGTGGCGGTTTCAGGGGATTGTGGGGGCTTGCGAAGACTATTAGGACCACTAAGAAGGCTATTGCGAAGTCCACTGAAAACCTTGAGTTGAGTGAGTTGCAGCTGAAGATGATTTCTGAAGCATCATTCGGTAACCTGTTCCTAATGTTCTGGTACACAAGATTTGAGTTGGAACATTGGTTGAAGATTGAAGATGCAATGACAAAAATGTTACGCTGTTACGTTAGGGGTCAAGATCCAAACAAGCTTAGATTTGTCTTTAAAAGGCATGGCCAACCGAATGAGCTAGTATCCACACCAGAAGAAATGACACTTATTTATGGGATGCCGAGAATTCCAAATAGGGAATATCTTCATTATAGGCTTACACAAGTCAATAAAAAAAGTGGATGGCGTGAAACAGAATTTTTCAAAAGGACTTTTCCTACTGATATGAAAGCTGGTGATAAAGTGACTAGGCCAATGATTGTGAAGGCAATCTTAAAATATCCTTAAACGAACACCAATTAATCTGAAAAAAAAGAAGTCTGATGAAGAGTCTCTGCAAAGCGTGGGTGATCAATCAAATGAAGATTCTGAAGAAGACGAGGAAGACGAGGAAGATGCCGAAGATCTTGTTAGGCTTATCTGCTTGTATATGTGCACTTCATTATTTTTCGCTACAAGTGATGCAAACGCTTTGACTGAAAAATATATTGGTTTCGTTCTTGATCTTGAGAAGGCTAAGAATATTTCATGGCCTGACCTCATCCATTCTCATTTAGAGAAAGAGCTGAATGAAAACGTGGAATCCGTAGAACGCACAAATGGTTGTGCTATTTATTTGTTGGTAAGAATCTATTTATTTGTTTATTCTACTTCAAAATGTTTTTGTTTTATGTGTTTTCTACATTTTGATAGTATATCTAATACTGCATATCAATATTTTGCAGCCATGGTTTGCGGAGCATACCCATTTGGTGGCGCCCGAGGATATAGTGACAGAACCTGCAGGAATGTATGTGCCAAGAGTGTCTAGGTGGAATCATACAAACATATGTGCTGAGTTCCTAAAGGATATTGATCTTTCTGAGTATCAGGTAAACTTGCCTTACATATTTTTTCATAATAAAAATATATATTGATAAGTACACGTAGTTCGACATATTGATATGTAATAATTAGCATATCAATATGTAGTAGTTATTAGCATATCAATGCTGCTTAGGTACAGTGTAGAAACTTCAATTTCATGAATCATGATCAATTAGGGCTTCTACTTTCTTCTCACAAACCCTAGTTCCTTTTCTTCTCTTCTCCATATGTGTTTCCTCATACGACTGATCTTAATCTAGCCACCAGGTAATCTTCTAAATACAAACAATTAAATTTGCTCTGTTTTGAACATATTATCTGTTTTCATTTTACATTTACTATTCATCTTCATCATACTACATAGAAATGGCTCCTAGAAAAAAGAAAACCAAAACTACATCAAGTTCGCTCTACCTAAATCATGCTTATAAGAAAACCCATGATTTTTTTTACTCAGATAAGAATGTAATCTCTGAGAGATACATAGATTATTAGTTATTAGCATATCAATTTGTGGTGATACATATTGATATGTAGTTATTAGCATATCAATATGTAGTTCTCCCTGTGTATCTAATAGAGAAAGAACTACGACATGTTTTTTTTTGGTAATATCTTGATATGTAACAGTACATTCTTGTATACCACTATCTATCTGTTACATATCAATATCTATCTGTTACTTATCAATATGTAGTGGTATCTACCATTACAATATTGATATGTAACAATACATTCTTGTAGTGGAACATATTTATATGTAACAGTACATTCTTGTGGTGGTATACATAGCAAAAACTCAAGATAAGTAGGTTTTTGTTGACAGTTTCAATTGATTTTTGCAGGTTGATCAACTTGAAGTTAGGCAGGAAGCAGCAAAGGAGTTGCTTACAACTATGCTAGAAACGAAGTCTTCAATTGTAGTTAATTCGCAGAAATATCCAGAGTATAACGCCGGATTGGCGGCGGAAGAGTTTCATTTGCTGGATGTACCTTTGTTTACTATGATGTCGAGTTTGGAACACATTGAAAAGCTGTCTATGCCAGACTTTATAGAAATGGCAAACTCTGGCATTGGTGTTTATGCCGAAGAGTTTGCAGACCTCCTTCCAGATAACAACGAAGGTCTTTTTGGTATTAACTTACGAGAACAATTTGATAATCTGTTTGGAAGATATTTGCGGACTTTACAAATTCCACAAGAAACAACTGAGCAACAAGAACCCATTGAACCGAAAGATGCAGGTGAAGTTACAGGTAAACAACAAGAATACATACCTACAACCAGTTCAAAAAGTCATTTGGAGGTTGCATCACAAGATCCTTTGGATGTTTCATCACAAGATGTTCTGGATGTCCCCTCGCAAGATGTTTTGGAGGTTCCATCACAGGTGAATGATATGTACTAAAAATCTCATTTTGTGTAGTTAATATTACACTACAAATCACTACATACTGATATGTATATCAGTATGGTAGCACTAGAAATCACTATACCATACAATCATATACCACTACATGCTTTCAAAAATGATTAGGTGATGTAACTATGTTTTATGCAATATAGATATTTACATATTTTTTTATGTTGATTAAAAATGCAGGAACAGTTTAGCACAAGAAGCCAGAAACAAAAAATGGTAAAAGTGAACAAAAAGCGTGCTACAAAGCCCGAAAAGCAGCAGGTAACAACACCCACCAGACCTGTTACTCGTTCCCATCCTGCAAAGAAGGTAGATGATATATATGAGAGTGGAAGTAAGTTCTCACCATCATATAAAGGACCGAAAGCTGCAGCTGCAGAAGCACTACCACTAAACAAAAAGAGAAAGCTTAAATTGCGCAAGTATTTCCGGAAACTGACTAAATCACCATTCTATAATGACATGAACGATGAACAAAAGAGTACTCTTTCCACATACATCAATAATGCAAAAAATCTTAGGTGAGTTCTCAATTGACACTTTTATATTGATCTGTACTATTAGTTTGTGTATGTACTTTTGATATACATACATATTTGTATAAAAAATACTGAGAAAGACATATCAGTATGTACTGTTACACAAAGAATACTAACCTTTACGTCGTTTATTTTCTAGCTCAATTGCTTGGAGAGTGGGAGAAGGTGGTCTTTGTGTAAGTGGAACTACAGTTGATGACTTGGTGCAGAACGATTTATTAGAACAAGATCTTCTCAACTACGCACAATACAAGCTTAACACCAAATTTCAGAATGAGCAACCGATGCACGAAGTATACAGGAAATACTTGCCTGTGTTGCATCTGGATCCATCCGCTTGGGTAAGTTGTTATCTTACACTGCATATTTACTACAACACATATTCAAAAATTAAAAAAGTATGTAGGGGTAGGTATACTACATATCAATATTGCATAAAACAAAATTAGATATAAACTATTTCAAGTACATCCATGTTTTCAGTACAATGTCGAGTTCCCGGATAACCTCAAAGGAGCAGCACATGATTCTGTTTACAAACCAATATTGGCGATGGATGAAAGTATCAAGAAGATTCTTGTACCAATGTGCCACCACAATCTTCATTGGACGCTACTTGAGTATGACTGCGAAAAAATGGTGTTCAACCACTACAATTCTTCTAAGGCTGAATGGGGAGGTATTTGTTATCCACACGCCTGCAAAATGGCAGATTACATGTACGTACCTATCAACGTGTACTTGATGGAGAAGGACAAAGTAACAATGAAGAATGTAATAGTGAATGAATGTGAAGCACCTCAACAAGGGGGATCGCCAGACTGTCTACTGTTTGTGATGCATTTTATGAAGATGATGTCAAAAAGAAAATATGTGGGAGTGCCTTTGGGAGATGATGAAGAAGTGCAAGCGAAGATTCGTAACAAAAGGGTCCCGTTAGCATGCAAATTGCTGAAAGCATCTCCACCGGAAATCAGTTGGCAGATGACATAAAAATAGTCTTACTTGCTAAAAGTAATCTGACAGTACATATCACTATTTAACTATTTTCTTTTCTTTTTATTCTTGGTTTCATTTCATTTCATGAGTTCAAGAATGTTCAAAAACATATATCTAATATGTAGTGATTTTTAATTTGAATTTGGGTTTAACTTTAATGTAGTGATATTTCAATTGTGTTACTTAAACATGATTTTGTGTTGTTGATACGAGGGGGCGCTGCCCCCTCGACCCCCGTGAAGATGGTGAATCAGCTGGAAAACCAAAAGATGTTCTAAATAATCTTAGTGGAAGATGGTTAAACCACAAACCAGTACATATTTAATTGTTTTCTTGTTACAAACATCTAGTATGGTTACACTACAACCACTACATATCAGTATGTAGTGGTAGATACTAACACTACAATACTGACATGTAATTTCAGTATGTAAATACTTCACTACTGCTGATAGATAATGACATTTTGATAGACTTAAAAACATATTTCATTATTCGAAAATAACTACAATAACTACATTTTGATAGACTTATAATGTTTCAAAAACCAAAAGATGTTCTAAGAAACAACAAAAACAGTATTTTCAGTACACTTGTAATGTATGTACTGTAAATGAAATACTTATTAACCAAATTCAGTTGGTACTGACAAAATCAAAAAGAAAAACGGTAGAATAGAACAAGGGCTAGAGGAAAGAATTGTGGAAAAGGAATCTGGCAACATCATCGATATAACATTCTGCTGCACGTTCAAGCCTGTGATAAAAGAAAAAGAGAAATCAGAACACTACTTGCTTAAAAGTACATTGTATTGTATCAAACTTACTTAATTAAGACATTAATATGTATCTGACTGAAATACATACCTGACACAAAATCATTCTTCAGAAAGTTCATACTGTCGGATAAGATTGCATGTTGCCTTGTTGTGATGAGTCTTCAAATTACAGTTTGAACACTTGACAGATTTTCTACTAGTCTCAAATGCAGACTTAAAACGTTTCCCCTTTTTCCTGCCTGGTGGAGACCTAATTACTTCTGCTGGGAGAACGATATCATCTACGTGATACTCATCGGGCCTGTGAGAAAAAAACAGTATCATATAAATGGAATGAACCACAACTACATATGAATATGTACACGGTATATTGTTCCTGAAAAACAAATATAAAAAAATGTAGTGGTATCTAACATTACATATCAGTATGTAACATCCATATGTAAGTTTTATGTTGACAGTTTCCTCCAGATCTAGTAATAGCTGACAAAATGTACTGATTAAAGACACATACCTGTCGTGGTTAGGAACGGGTCTAATAGCTATTGAATATAGCTTACGAAAAGTGGTAACTTTGAAATAATCTTCAACGTAATAAAGAATCCTTCCTCCAGATCTAGTAATAGCTGCAGTAGCGTGCGAGCATGGAAAACCATAAACGCGCCATCGTTGGCAAGTACAAGTTTTTCTCTCTAGATCTACCATATGAGATCTGCACAGTACATATTCATGTGTTATTTTTCAGTACACCTAATATACACAGTACATATTTATATGTTCTCACAGAAACATGGTACTTAAAAAAAAGAAAGAGAAAGTAAATAACATTCAGATGATAGAGATTAGGGGTAAACGCTAACCTTGGAGAATGCACTTCATAACGATTAGCATCTGACTGGCTAACTTTCCAGGGACGGCCAATTTGGATGTGTAGTTCAAGCAAGGCTTGATACGTAGGGGTTAGCAGTTCTGGGTCCATCAAGAGACTCTCTTCACGACGTTCTGACATCATTTCCATCATACGTATCCTACACGACAAGGGGATAGCAAAGTCTGTTATACTAAAAATATACGTAGATTAACAGAACTATATGCTAATACTGTTACAAAAAGAAAACTAATATAAGCTTGTACTGTGACTAAGGAAACTGATACAAACCTGATCGAGTCAACGAACGCACACGCAGGTAATTTCTTCTCTTTGTTAATCCAGCTATTGAACGATTCAGCAACGCTAGATGAAGTGTAACCATAACTACAACCCTTGAAGAAAGCATTGGACCACTTTTCTTTTGGAATGTTGCGGCAGTAGTCAGCAACCCAAGGCCTTCCCAAATTAACCATTTCTTGAAGACCTTCCTCGTATGTTGCAGGAGAAAGAGCATATGTCGCCTTTCGGAAAGCATCAGTCACTTCCTTATACTTTTCGTCAGACTTTGCGATAGGTAAGTTTTTGTCCAAATGGAAGTAACAATATCTTTGATGAGAATCAGGGAACTCTTTGGGAATATATTTAACCAACCCTTCACCTCGGTCAGTCATAAAAGTGATTGGGCGATCATCATTCAAAGCCTCCTTCAGTTTCTTGAAAAACCATTCCCAGCTGATATTGTCTTCACCAGGTACTAAAGCAAACGCAAGCGGATAAAATCCTGCAAAAAGGAATTACTAGTTATGTTAAGCAACTAATATTGACACTACATATTGACATGCAGTTGGTTTACCTCTTTGTTGATATGTGAAAACCTGACACTACATAATAACATGTTAAGCAACTGATTGACACTACATTTTCACATGCAGTATGGTTTATCTCATACTCAGTAAGGTCAATATGTAGTATGTAGTATGGTCAATACTCATTGTCAGATAGTGAAGTAAGATCAATATGAGTGATCTAACTACCAGACACTACATATCAAAAAAAAAAAAAGAACCAGTTACCTTGATTACCATTAAGACATGTTGCTGCCATAAGACCTCCTTTAAAAGTTCCAGTGAGAAATGTACAGTCACAGAAAATCATGGGACGACATAGTTTATATCCCTCTATACAAGCTCCAAAGCAAACAAAAAGTCTATTGAATCTTTTTGTAGCATCATTGAAATCGAAATCAATAAATGACCCAGGGTTTGTTTCCCTAACAGCATTCACCCACCAAGCAAGATCAGTGTACGACTTAACATCATTACCAAAAATCTGTTTATGCGACAACTCAATTGCATGATATGCGTGGTGATACTGGATTTCAATGCCACCACTAACTTTAAGATAATCTATGATCTCTGCTGGTGTTATGCGAGGGTTGTGCCTGACCATCTCATGAATTAGACTGTTCATGAGTTTTTTTGTAACTCTTGGATTCTTCACAACATATAACCACCGCCACAGGTGTGCCTTCCCACATATTCCTTTATCTTAAAAACATCAATAGAACTACCAATGGCAGTTGCGTGAAGCTTCCATGAACAACCTTTCACACTACATACGGCGGTGAATCTCTCAAGGTCATTCTTCTTCTTAATTACCTCATATCCAGTTCTCATGCAGTATTTTTGGCATGCTATACGTACGGCATCAACACCACCATAGAATAATTGATCTGTATCATCAAAAATCTTATCCCAACCATCTGAAAAAAACACTCTTGGGGCTTCTTTACCTTCTTTCAAATAACTATTCTTTGCACTGACAACTAAGTCTGCATTACTGTCAACTTCCATACGCCTAGACGCGCCATTTGAAATTACATCCACGTGCAAATCAAAGAAAGCTGATTGCTTTGAAGAATGTAATGCAGAGATGCCCTGGAGTGTTACATCGGCAAGAATAGGAACTATCGCTTGATTCTGGAAATAGTTAACCAGAATAGTCGATGGAGTCAACCAGCTCCACATATTACAGATGCAAAATTTCAAATCCTCTAAAGTTGAAAACGATGTAACCTCATATGCAAAATGATATTGCTTATGGTATACATGAGAATAGATGGAGAAGTCTGGTTTGGGACCAACGTCAGACATGTTAACCCTGTAAATGATCCAAAAATTAACTAAGTCTCTGAATGGATATAAGTTATACATATTGATATGTATTGGCATCTACTGTATTGCACGATACATACTAAGAGCGCAGGCTATATGTAGTACGTATTGGTATGTAACATGTAGAATAACTAAGTCTCTGAATTCCTATACGTTATACATATTGATATGTATTTGTATGTAACATGTAGAATATATTTTACAACATATCAATATGTTTTGAGTTTCATCTTCTATAAATAGAAGAACTGCAGCTATATCAAAAAGAGAATACAAAATTACTACACGATCTATCTAACAAAACAAACCTATATCAAAAATACAGTAAAACAAACCTATATCAGATTACAAAGAAACTAAAACAGAACAGCAGCAGAGAAAAGGTGATTATAGTAACATACATTGTTCGAATCTGAGATTAACCTAATTCGATTTTAAGATACCTAATTGAAACACACAAAAATCACAATGTAAATCGAACGGAAACTGAATTGAACAATATAAATCATCACAAAACTGAAATCATAAAAGAAAGATAACAATGTACATCATAGACAACTATTCTGATAGAAATCGGATCAGAATAAACCTAATTATTCATCAACATTCCAAGAACAACAGCAGAGGAAGATGATTTACGAGATAAATACCTTGTTCGAATCTGATTTCGATGCACAGATGATTTACGAGATAATAGCTGTGATTTACGAGATAAAATACTGTGATGAACCAAAACGCAGGAGCAGAGAAAACCAAAGAGAAACAGATGATTATAGTAACATACATTGTTCGAATCTGAGATTAACCTAATTCGATTTTAAGATACCTAATTGAAACACACAAAAATCACAATGTAAATCGAACGGAAACTGAATTGAACAATATAAATCATCACAAAACTGAAATCATAAAAGAAAGATAACAATGTACATCATAGACAACTATTCTGATAGAAATCGGATCAGAATAAACCTAATTATTCATCAACATTCCAAGAACAACAGCAGAGGAAGATGATTTACGAGATAAATACCTTGTTCGAATCTGATTTCGAAGCACAGATGATTTACGAGATAATAGCTGTGATTTACGAGATAAAATACTGTGATGAACCAAAACGCAGGAGCAGAGAAAACCAAAGAGAAACAATCTGAGATGAAAAAAAAGAGAAAGAAACTGAATTTGATTTGTTCGTGGAGTTACAGAAAGAGTATTTTTGGTACTTTTGAAAAACTTGTCTTGTGTGACCCGCACGTTTTGGACTAGGGAATAAATATTCTGGTCCAAAAACATGTTTTTGGACCAGCGGATAATTTTATTTTAGGGGTGGATTAGAGAGTAACCAGTACTGGGTTTCCTGGACTACCTAGTAATTCCTAGAAATCTACTACCAAGATTTTATTCAACAAAAAATATATATCTTGCCCTCCCCATCTGGGAATCACGCAAATCTTGCTTTCTGTAATTCTTTTTTGCTGTGACACAGATACCACAAGTACATTGCACAAATTATTTTATTGAAAAAATTACAACAGGCTTTTCCTCCAATTTTACTTCCAAATATTACCTACTAGAAATAGTAAATTAATTAATACAATCATTAAAGACTTTAATACTATACCACTGCAGTATAATGTACAGAAAATGAAATAGCAGCATTCCTTGGGGTCACCATGAAAAGAGATAGACCCCTCCAGTCCTCCTTGCCTTTGAGGATAGTTTCATTGATTCATTTATCCCTTTCATGACCCTTAAAAGTATCAAACTTTAAGGCACAGTTACCCAGTCAGGTCCACATTTTTCCTTCACCAAACTTTTCTTTGACCCATAAGTCCTAAAACCTCTTCCCACAATCCAATCCTCCCAACACTGCCCAAATCAATAACACTTGGACTACAAGCAGCAACTGTCCAATAACCTGCCTTGATTTCATCTTGCAGTTGATCCTTCTCCCATCCACAATACCCATCGAAGAACCTAAAATCACCCAAATTCACTACATATCTCTTCACCATTTCAGCTGCACAACCCACACTTTCTTTGGTTCCATAATACAAACCTTTCATTACTTCATCAAATACACCACTTTTTCCCACCCCATCATCACTGCTATCACCTTGTTTGAGGCCTGGACATAACAAAAAGAACCCTTCTTCTAATGGTCCTCCGAAGAACAATGGCCTGTCAGAAAATGTACCTCCTACGTCTAAAACTGTTGATCTAGTCTCCTTGATAGACATTAAAGACGGCCGGTTAAGAATGATTCCGGTTGGTCCCATTGGACCTGTTGACAAGAGTAGGACAACTGTTCGTTCAAAAATGTGCACCCCGTCGAGTTTTTCGGTCGCGATGAGTAAGCAGCCGGTCTCGGGTTCATGAAGGGAATGTGCCCATTTGTCTCCGATTGGTACGTGTGGAGGATGATCTTCTACTGTATCGGGATCGACCCATGTGTTTGGTTCGTCTGTCCTTGATGCACGTTCTACTGCCACAAGCCTCGCTCTGAATGATCGCCAGTCAGCTTCACCTGCAGGCTTGTAATCATCACCGGACGATGATGGTTGGTCTAGATTGCAACCTATATTTTGAGAACAACATTTTTAATCACAATCTACAACTAAAGGAACGTATTACATAAAAAAATGATGCTTAAGAGTATACATGGTTCGAATTCATCATCAAAATAAGGCACAAAGCATAAATGTGAACGGAATTACTGTTAAACACAGAGAAGAGTATATGGTTCAGGGTTCACTTACAAGTAACAGAAGAGTAATGAGAATTCCTGCCAATTCGAAGTGGAGACTGCGTAAATGACCGTTTCTTAGTAAGCGAAATGGGTAATCTTACTCTTTGTTTGATTGAGGGGACTAAATCTAAGGTCTTGGTGAATGAATTGGATGTCAAGAAACATGCTTCCAGACTCATCATGACTTCTGTTTCTCTCTGTATGTCTTGTGTTATGAAATGAATTGTGAAGAAGGGATAAGAAATGTTCAATATATATGATGCAATGTTAAAATGTGCACCACAAACTCATTCAAAACTTCAATCTCTTTGGATTTTGGATGGGTTATCCATCATCGCTTTTGACGTTGATACAGAAAACACATTCAAGACTGTGTTAACTTGATTTGATTTACTAATCCTTACCAGTGCATTTCTACAAGAACAAATTCCTAATCTTGAAATTGGATTTGAACAAATTTAACTCAGTAATCAGACATTATAAGCGTTTGGGCGAACCTGTGAAACTTATCGGTTTAGACATTCGTGCTTTTCGTATTGCAGAAGTGCAAAGAATGGAGATTCATGTAAAAACTCAAATCATCTTATTTTCAATTTACAGGCAGAAAAGAATAGGGACCTTATATTTCTAACACTCAGATCAGATGTTACAAATTGATTGAAAAAAAAAGTGGGTGGAGAACAAAATAAAAAACTTTTTATACAGAGGAAAAATATAGATAGATGCCATTTTCACCCGAAAAACAGTAAAGGAGTATGAAATAATCACATTCAGAGAGTTATGGCCTTGGATATACATATTTAGTTCTAGGGTCTACTATTAGACCCTTCCCTCCATTCACTTCAAGATCATGCCTGCACAAGGGTTAAATATATTCGAAAGTAAGATGAAATCCGTAATCTGCTTTTAGATTATCAATGAAAATGAAATGAAATTAGTCGAAAATATTGCAACTTCATGATTGCTTTCAAGAAGAACTAATCTTAAGAGTTATTCAGAACAGAGATTAAAAGTAATGGAATGGAACCCCAATGAGATTAGCAAGTGCACTTAACTGGAAAACAAAATCGGGTATTGTCAATTGCTCACGAGGTACATATCTGAATAGCTGCAGAAGACGATCAACGTACACAACTTTCTTCCATGCCTGCAAAATATGATGGGATTTAGCAATCTTAATCGGACCTAAATATGAGGATTTCAATTGCACAATATAATACTTTTTTCCTCTGTTTGGTGGAATTTCAACAACAGACGAAAAATAAAGATTGTTGTTATGACGAACCTCGCCATCAACGAACATTTGCAAACCAAGGATTGCCGTTTTCAGTCCAAATGTTGGATGGAGTATATATATTGCCTGATCAGCAGCAAGGAAATAAATCAGACTTGAAGTAAGAATTCTAAACAATAACTTTTCATGACAATTCCTTACATGCAGATTATGCTGGTGTTTACGACCAAGAATTTGTTGTAACCGTCTCATCCATCCCAAATCTGGTTGACTGTCCACAATAATTGATCATAGCAAGTAAGTAACAGAAAAAGAACATTACGATAATCTTTTTTTCTTTTCCATATTCAATATTACAATTCAATTTCCCCCATCCTTGTGTAGGCAGAAAAGGAACTCTGACATATATTCCAGGACAAGGAACTCAAACTCTATGCAATTGTAAGTCAGACATTTACTTACGGTTGTAAAGAAGCAGCGGAGTGGAAATAAACAATAGTGTATGGCTTCTGAATCAATGGCTCGAACTCCTGAAATTTTGGTCAAATGTATATTCAATCTTAATCGTTGGATCTCGATATGTGCAAAACAAAAAAATGCTGCAGGTGCAAGATAATATTCTAGCAAGAAAATAGATTCAAATTTGGAGCAGTAAATAACCTGTATACCTTGACCACATAAAGCACAAATCTCTCAAGATCGAGACACCTTAGTAGAAAATGGGCTCCAACGACAACCATTACCGGTCGCCCTTCACTGTCTACTCCACCACGATAACTGAAATAAAACGAGAGATGGTGAGTATTTACAACTTGGAATCTGTAAGAATTAGAACAAATGATAAGGTCGAATGAGCAACCATATGCAAGTGGAAGATGAAAACTTTACATGATTTTCATGTCTGCAATTTCAGAAAGGGTAAGGTTATTTGCTTTAGCAAGATATCTGGAATGAAGGGAGTATTCTTCAGCAGCTGTCAAAGGAGGCCCACCAAGATCACCAAATCCAAGCAATTTAGAAAAATGGAAACCATTTCGTGCTTGAGCAGCTTTTTGCCATTGCTCCACACGCCTCTGGTCTGGATCTTTAATTAAGGACATAAACACAGGATCCAGATATGAATCCAAATAAGTGGAGTTCCTGTTTTAAATCACAGAGATGAAAGTCATTAACACGAAACAGAATGTAAAAGGGAAGGCAAAAAAGACAAAGGAAAGCAAGGATCCATTATTATCCCATCAAAATAGACTTATTTTGAAGCATCCATTATAACAGATGTAAAGAGGATAAAGGGGCATATATGAGTTAAACTACATAGATAAGGGCAGCTTTAAGTGGGCGCTCAATCAGAGAAAGAGGATGTGGAACTACTTAACTGATAATCAATATAACCAAGTTCAGACCAAAAAAGAGGTCCTGAATTTTGGATACAGCTTACACAAAAACATTGAGGTTGAAGAGATGATTTACTTATATACAATAATTGGTAAGTTCACTAACCGTCTCAACGCCAACCCAGGATCAGCAACAGGAGGTTCTTCACGGGTTATTGGGGATTTAGGAAAGTCTGGTGTCAATATGGGCAAATGTTTTATCCTGATTTTGCGTTCGTCTATAGTTGTCTCACCATTCTCATCTCCAACATCGGCAGGAAGCTTTGACAAAGCCACCTCCTCCTCATGTTTATCCCGGGGAAAGTAAAGTGGAAGCAATCTGCATAAAGCAACGGATTAAAGAAAGAAACAGTTATGAAGTAGGATGAATACCATAAGCCACTTATAGGTGTCAATTTAACAAATTCTTGAAAGAGTGCAAAAGAACCAAAAAAAGAAGAAGAAGCACCTTTTGTATATCTCGGTGTCAGATGAAGTAATAGTACAGAAAACTACAGCTGTGATTCCATCTTTCTGTTTCTCAAGAAACCTTCGGACAGTCCCTGAAGAATTGAAAGAAGACGTTAAACATTTGCTAAAAAAAAACACCATAAGATTCTAACACACAAGGGACAGAGATGAAGGAGGAAATTATACTAATTGCAACGTGAGCAGCTGGTTCACGAGGATAATTTTTATTTTCTGTGTAAATACATCCCATAGCAATGCTGCGATAACAAAATGATAAGTTTCTATTATGTCACAGAACATGGGCTCAACATTCTTGACAGATTAAAAACATAAAATATCAGCGGAGTTCACAAATAAAGTACCTCTGAAGTCCATTTTCAATTAGAAGCTCAAAGCAGGAGCGGTAGCAGTGACTCAGAGCATTCTCTGCTGCTGTATGATACTTTACTGCATATTTGGGGCCCACTGTATGAATAATTCTCCTGACATGTCAGACAGGAAACATGAGCTTTTCTGATAAAAGTTGGCTTCAAAAGAAATTCCACGGAAGGAATTATGCAAACACTGAGAATAAGAACCAATAAACATGATCCATTGAATTACCTGGCTGGAAGATCATAGGCATGGGTAACTTTTGCCATTCCTGTACGACATCCACCCTGTAAAGAAATAATTTCAGTTGATATTAGTACTCATACGAAAACACGCAATGCTAAAGGTTGCTCTTTTCTTTTTAATTACACTTGTACTATTGTTTATGTGTTGCATATTACATACGTAGAATAACTCTAAAATCCCATGCCTTATGTAATCTCTGGTTATGGTTGAGTTTAACACAATCATAATTTAAGTCATATAGACCATGTTCATATGAATAAACTGGAAGCAATCTAGCAAAGGGAAAAATCTTTACTATATTTCCCTTACCAATGACGCACATTCTTCTGCCAGACCAGGGCCAGCAGCGGCATGCAAACCAGGGCTACTGTGTGCTTCATCCAGATTCTGTAAATCAAATACCCATGTAACAAATATTAACTTCTCTTCCACACTAGTTTTCAAGTCAAATTTGCACGATAGAAACTAGCAAGTATTTCAAATTTAACGTTTGTCACCACTCAGCTCCAAACTCATGATAATGAAATTAGCAATTCAATGGAAAATCATTACTTTTAGGTAGATGTTATTTACATTCTTCTTTTTTTTTTTGAACGAGACACGACACAGATAAAATGTTGGAGAAAGATTGTAATAGTCACCTCATTTGTTGAATTGATCACCGCATCTACCTCAAGATTCCACGGATTGCCACGCCATAGGTATATCTTTGAGTTAATTTCATGATCAACAGGAAACCTTGAAACTGAACCATTAACACCATTCTCTGCCCCAGATGAAGACGCCGTTAAAGGATCAGAAAAGTTTGACGGATCATCATTCTCATAGGCCAACGAAGACCTCTGCTCGGCATCACTCCAACAAGGAACTTGATCAAGCGAGACAACGTAATCCAGTTCTCCACTATCTGTCGCTAACACACCCCGGTCAGTGGCTGCTGCCGCAGCCGGCACACGATGGTACATTTTACAAATTCCAAAAACCAAATATCTACCCCACTGACTGCTGAATTCTTACAATTTTAAACCAAACTGCACCCCTTTACAGCCCTCAACTGCAATTAAGTGAATCGAGCTCAAACTCCTGTAACGAAAGCAAAAGGGTTCATAATTCCTTAAAATTCTCAAACAGAAGCAATAATCAAAACCTAACTCTGAGAAATTTTCCTAAAGATATGATCTTTCTATCACCACACATACATAACTTCTCGACAGATAGATAGAATTCTCTTAGGTTCATCAAAATGTCAATCATCAATATATCGGTTTAATTGCAAAAACTAATAAAACCCCTGATTTATCATGAAAATTCAGCTAAAAAGCAACAAACCTTACACCAATCAACCTCAAATCTATCATTTCTAAAGAGAATTCTGATTGGCAAAAGGAAAGGAACAGAAAAAAGGAAAAGACGAAAACCCTAACCTTTCGAGGGGAATCCAAGATCAAAACCCGCACCTTTTCTTCTCTGTGATTGGTTTAGACTATTGAAAATGATTGGAAAATTTATACAACTGCAATTGCTATACAGAAGATCAAAATTCCAAAAATGAAAAACAAAAATTCAATAATTTAAGACTCTCTCTCTGGGATACATCCTTTCAAAGTTATTAGCCGTTGATGTTCCTCGATGCACAAACAGGATAGTTCAAAGGAACATCTACGGTTAGGACAAAGAAGAAATACAAAAACAGAAAATATTATAATACTGTTTCGTGAATTTGTAAGCCTTTTTCGGTCTTTTATAAGAAAGGAAAATTGCCAACGTGGCATAATGTTCAAGTCTGTTAACAGGTTTTCCTGTAAAAATTTTGGTATAAAATCCAGGAAATCAGAATTCAATGAGATTCAAATTCGTTAAATCGTTCACGGATAATGTCAATGATCTGAGTTCGAAAATGCTGGTTATTAATCAGGCTGCCTTTTCGCTGGTAGAAAGTGTTAAGATATGTATGACAGTCTATTCCAGACCGGATACAATATTGGTTCTTTTGTTGCGTATTTGCTGAACCAACATTCTTATACATATTTTATATGTTCTCTCAAAAAATTTCTTTGACTACATGCTTCCTTTTCCCTCAACAACGCACGACTATCTTAGCTTAGCTTATCGAAGAGACGAGGTGATTAAATATAAGCTGCAGCGTACAATATGTTGGCACCCATTACTCCATTAGGAATGAAAAGGAGATAGACGTCGGCTTGAAAGATCAAAGGTGCACGGCACAACGGCCTGGTTGCAGCATTACAAGAGACCTCCAAGATAAACAAAATAGTTATCTCTTGTTTAAATAGGAAGCATTTTCGTTCAATTGTTTCGCTCTGCTGACTTGACCACGGACATTGATTTCTTTCAGACTGCAGTTTGTCAGGGCTTACTCAAACAAACATTCATATTGTTTTTGCTAATAACTAGTACATGGTATGGTTAAACAAATGTGTCATTAGTGACTCAAAGACTACTACATTGTGCCTTTCAATAACAATCGAGAACACTCAACATAGTCTACGTTTTTCAATCTGTTATTCCTGTTTTTTCCCTTAACATTGCAATAAATTTATCTTTTTCATCATCCGTCATACCAGCTGTTGAACAATCTCCTACACCCCATTCTGCTCCTCGTAAGCAGTACTTATCTTGGATTCCTTGCTTGTTCCTGAAAAAATACAATTAAAAAGTTCAAATATTTTTCGGAGCCTTTTGAAGTTTTCAAGCTTAGTGTAGTGTCTCAGCACGTTACTAAATTTCTTATATTCACGTTTTAATAAAGAAAAATTGACTGCAATATCTATAATTTACTTCTCTTTGTTTAATTTTGATTTCTCTAGATACTCCTTCAGTACGTCAGACGACTTGAATCGTTCGTCGTTTGCAGCATACTTTTTCTGATTTTCTTCTGCAAAATAGAAATGTAAAATAAAACTCAACAAAACTTGGGTACGAGAACGTGTTATGCGGCATTTAGAGGTTTATTAAGCTCTTAATAATATGTCAAAATAGGATTAAGAAAACAAAATTCAAACCATTGAAACGATTGAGAAAATCGATTTGAGGTAGCTCGGGACCTGGGACTGATTCTAACCCAGAGAACCCAGATAGAATTCCAGCATTAACTGCATCATAAATAGTTACAGAATAAAAAAATACTCAATCACAAAGAAAAATCGGAATATACTTATTCACAAATGACTTCGAAAATTGAAACTCGAAATGAAGGTCGGAGATGGGTTTACCTGGATTTGTCCAAAAAAGAACTGCCATTGAAGCAGCTAAAGGAACCACAGTAAGAAGACCTCGAAAATCCGAAGATGATGAAGAAGTAGAAGTCCACTTAGAACCCAGAACAGAATTGGGCTTCTGAGCAACAGCTGCAATGCTGGGATTTTTCTGTGAGTTTGTGATTTTACTAGAGATTGTAAAGGTTGATGATAGAGGAGAGATAGAGTTAGTGAATCCAATACAACAAGAGGAAACCATGGTGCAAGTCTCTCTCTCAACCAACAATGGAGAGAGAAGAAACAAACAAATTTATAGTGCCAGGGATAATAGCAAGATGCTTGGACGCAGTTAAGTTTAAGACTGCTGATGTGCTACAACCCTATTGGACAACAGTGGTACCAACAAATTCTTTTCTTTTTTTTTTTAGGAAAAGGGAAATATCTGGACTGCATATATACATACAGTTTTTGAAGTAAGAAATTAACAACACAAGAAAGTTACTGAAGAGTTCTTAAAATTTTTCAAGTTCTTAAAATTTTCTTGACAAACAAAAACACATTACTTCTAATTCCATCCACTAATGTACAGTTTTAACCTTCAACTTCATTGAAGGCTTTGGCAGTATCAATTAGTAGTGGTCTGAAATCATCTGAAGCTCGACCAAGCACGGTATATCCCTCTTTGTCTTCGATGTCAAAATCGGCTTCATGCCTTATCAGGAGAAAAGCTACCTGTTATCAAGGAAATGAAATGTTAATGGTGAAAAAAAAATGATGTTTCCTTTTCTTTTTTACTGGTCATCTTTTCACTTTGAAGGTTCCTACTTGAAAAGGTTAGTGTCCAAGAAAAAACATTTCTACTTTTAAGAAATATTGTGGATGAAAACAAGGCTAACATAGCTTTCCAAAATAAGCTTTTCTTAAATAGAAAGTAGGTTAGCTTTACCTCTTTGTTCTCACATATGACTGCTGTCATAAGAGGTGTTTGGCCTGCCCTATCAACCGCATCAATATCGGCACCTTCTTCAATTAAGAGCTCACACACATTCGAATTTCCTGTGCTTGCTGCTCGATGCAACGGCGTGCAGCCAACCTTTAAAAAAAAAAACCACATGCACGTCCAAATTAGATAAAATAAAACAAGATAGGAGAAACGAACAATGCCTAAACTCATATTGAACCATAGATCAGGGCATAAATCATCTTTAAGTACATCACATCTACTCGTAGTATAATCCATCATTGGATACCACCACCACACGCACATATTTTATTAGCGATGCTTCTTGTGATCATGATACAGAAAAATGTGTAATTGGTCTAAACATGTATGCACTTTAATGGAAATGTAGGACCTAAACACGTGGATGCCTGACCCTAAATCTCTTGATGATGCAGTCAATGGAAACATGTCTTTCCCAAGGCAGTTGCATAATGTAGCTGAACACCAAATTTATTCTAGAGTACATCGAAATATGGGAATCTAACCATTTTTAATACACTAGGAAATTTGGTTGCAGACCCCCAATGTATGCTCGTAATAACAGAGTGACTTCTAGGTTAATTAGGCCTCTCGCTATTACTGTTGATTTACTTTTTAAAGACTCCTCCTATGTTGGTTTTTAAGTTCTTTTAATAAATCTTCTTAAAAGTCAAAACAATCAAACGGAAAAAATAACACCTAAAAGAAAATATAATGTGAGAAACTCTTGTATGAAGTTACAAACCTTGTCCTTTTGGTTAAGCTTTGCATGATAAGAAATTAGGACATCTGCTACTTTTAACCATCCCTTGCTTGCAGCATAGTGAAGAGCAGTACGACCACCATTATTTTTTATGTTGACATCAGCTCCTGTTGATGGTTGAACTTGTCAATTTCTAAAGTAAAATCACCATATTACGCTGTATGCTAAGGAAACTCAAAAGTCACAAGCAGTAAAAAGGAAAGAGCAGATAATGGGATGAGGCAATCACCATCAAGTGTAATGTCATTGCCTTTGTCGTCATGGAATCTATTACAAACCTCTTGCCTCTTGGGTGGCAATAAAACAAACAACATGCAGATCTTATGATAATCACTTCAGTTTATTAACTGTTACCCTATTATTCCATATGAACCCTTACTAGCAACTATTCAACGACACACATAATGAGCATCTCTTCATGAGAACTAGAAAAGAAAGCTTGTACCATTCTGATACTTACTTCCAGTCACTATCTTTTTCATATGAATATTATGAATCGCCTATCTTACACACATGACAATGATAGCCACTCAGAGATCCAGATGAACAAGGTCATTCATAATATGAACTTACACCAGATGGATCACATTACACATTCGATTAATTGTTACTACCTCACACTGTATTTCCCTGAAAGTGTTGTATACTTTCTTCGTTCATTAAAAGGTCATAAAGCCTAGGTTAAACATGCTGACTTCTATGGGCACACTGAAAGTGTACAACACAGAAGAGTGCGGCGAAATTGTAAGACAAGATACTCATCAGATGCAAGAACAGTGCCCAAATTCATGTGGTTAATGATCCAACAAAGTTCATATATAAATAAGAATATATTCATCAAACCTCAGACGCATCATACATACATCTTATATCTTGACAGCAATAAGGTGATTAACAACATACAAATCCTGCCAGGATAGATACCGTAGTACATGAATTTACTCCCATAACTCTACTATGCTAACCAAATTAACAATCAAAAGTAAACTTTAGGAAAGTAAATATAGACAACTCAAGAAACCCCGACTCTCTCATCTTTTATCTTTCTTACAAATAGGTATTCACAAAGAATCACATTCTTTGAAAACTTAGCACAAAAACAATATCCATCATTGTAATCCCAACACCTCAAATCAAATCACACGAGCAAAAAGAAAAGGGAAAATGCCTGTCAAATCAATGAAAATATGAGTAAAATTCTCACCTCCTTTAAGCAAGATTTCCACAATTTCAGCATTGCCAATACTAGAAGCAGAATGAATTGGTGCCCACCCTTCTTCATCAGTACTATTAACACCACTTACTGATGGATCTGCAGCAGATGATATCTTCACTACCTATTTCCAGATACAGAATCACCTCAATTAAAAAATTACCCATATGACCTAAACATATGAACCCTAAAAATCCCAATACAAAACAAAAAACATACAAAAATAAGTTCATATGAAGTTGTAAATTATGCAGTTACTTACCTCAACATGTCCAGCAGAAGCTGCGACATGAAGTAATGAACGACCATCTTCGTTTCGGAGAGAAAGAATTGTTTGAAGTTGTTTTTCAGTAAGAGATTTGAAGATTGAAGCAGCTTTGAAGAATTCTTCTTCGTTGATTGTTTCTGTTTTCGGTGCTGATGTATCCAATTCCATTTCCATGATTACAATAGTTTTCTTTTTCTTCTTTCTAGTGGAACACTTCGAATTTTGAAAAAAGCCGAGCACACTGGGGTTTTTAAAGGTTTTAGTGAAGTTTCTCTTCCAAGTCACCAGGCCGGCTGGCCCGAGTGCAAAGTAGGGTGGGCAAGAGCAAACGGATGGGTAGATGGGAATTTGGTATCACCCGCGTCTAGTCCATATAAATGACGGATTTGAGATCTACCCATCGTCTAGCCTTTTACCGGTCGGATTTGATATCCGTGGATAAGGGTGCACACGGTACGGTTCGGCTCGGTTCTTGCCGAGACCGAGTACCTGTACCTTACACCCTACGGTACCAAAAAAATGGACCGGTCCCGGTTCCATTCGGGACCGGTCGGTACCGGTACCGGTTCCGGTTCCATTTCAGGGGGAAAAAAAAACAAGCAGAAATCTATTGCCCTGTTTTTTACTTTTTTTACCTGTTTTTTTACCTATTTTTCAATATCTCACAGCAACAACTAATAAGTAACAATATTAATAGCAAACCAAACAAACAATGTCTTGAAAATCTTAAAAAAGAAGTAGCAGTAGTCACAGACACACACTAAGTCTTGAAAATGAGAAAATCTGATAAAAGAACAACTAGCAGTCTAGCAGTGCTGCAGTAGCCTTGAATATTGATCTTCTAATCCATGTCAGCAGCACTTGTGGTGTCATCATTGTTGATAGGACCAAGTAACGCTGCAAAAAAATAATAATATCAGTTAGTAACCATTAGACTATATCTATTACTGCCAAACACAAGTAATAATGTAATATGTTACCTTCTTCAATTTCAACATCATCATCTGGTATGTAATCAGATAGAAGATCAAGTTGTATTGGCTTCCTTAGCCAGCTTTGTGTGCAAAGCAATGCCTCAACTGTCATTGTAGATAAAGAGCTTCTACAAGGACTTAAGACTCGCTTTCCTGTGCTAAAAGCAGACTCAGAGGCAACAGAAGACACAAGAATGTATAATATGTCCTTAGCCATATGTCCAAGTATCTTATACTTTGTACTGTTGGTCTTCCACCAACCCAATAAGTCAAACTCCTCCTCCTCATCTTCTCCTTCACCTTGTTCATACTCGTCAATGAAATATTTATCCAACTCTGTTTTTCCCTCATCATCATTTGGGCTTTTCTTGAACCTCTTACTCCTTGACATCAACTCTTTCATACGACTTGGCCCTGTCACTGGTTTACTTACCACTGCTTTGGCTTGTCCCTGGATAGAACTACTTGAATCCTCATGAACTGAATAAACATCCTTATATTCTTCAAATAGAATCTTAAAATCCAACTTAACAAGCTTCATAACAGATTCAACCTTAGAAGAATTCTTCCCATACAAGAGATCAAGAGCAAATTGTAGTCCTTTTTCTTTCTCTCTAGGATCTAACAACATGGAAAAAAAGATTGTAGGGTTCATCTTTGCATAATCACCCCAATATTTGTTATACTTCTTAAACATTTTTCCAACCATAGTAGCAATAAAAGGATCTCCATCTACATTATCTCTAAACTCAACTAGTTGCTCATATATGATAACTAATTGCCATAAGAAAGTGTTTGTTGTTACCTTAGTCGAGGCTGAAAATGCAACAGTGGCATCAAAGAATACTTTCAAACATTTGAGAAGGCCTCTAGCAAAGATCCAGTCCTCTTCACATGGAGCAGGTTTCCTCACTACTACCTTCTTCTTCTTCTTTTGTGCCTTCTTCTTCCCTGTCACCTCAACTTCTTCTTGTTCTTCTTCACTAAATTCTTCTTCTTCTTCACCAACATTAACATCAATATCAAAATCATTAGCATCAGGTAGATCTTTCTCACTCTGTTTTGGGTAATAAAACAACTGCCGATATTCCTTGTCATACCTTTCTAACCTAATAAATGCTTTTTCAAACACTTCTGCAGCCTGTAGCATCAAGAATGTGCTGTTCCACCTAGTCTTAACATCTAATATCAATGTTACCTTAGACTCTATTCCAACTAATTTTGAGCGCTTAAGCTTAGCCAACCTAGATGGAGAACCTTTTATATACTTGACAACTGACCTGATTCTTGCAATTGATTTGTTGTAGACCCTCACAACATCTTTTACCACAAGTGCAAGTACATGAGCTGCACACCTTACCTGAAAAGGTGAATTCAAACAAGTATTAGATATTTTAATAAATAAGTAGAAAGTAAAATAAATAAATAAGTCATATGACTCATATTCATATACATATACTTGCATGCAAGTACTTAGCTCTCTCTTCTGCCCCTGTCTTTGAAACAATACTAGTCTTCAAATAATCCATTGCTACCTTGTTGGCACTCACATTATCCAAAGTGACAGTAAACACATCTTTAAGATCCCAATCTGACAAACACTTCTCTAACATCTCACCAATGTCAATTCCTTTGTGACCACTAACCTCACAAAACATAATAATTCTCTTTTGATACTTCCACTGCTGATCAATAAAGTGAACTGTTACACAGATGTAGTTGAAATTGTTTGGTGAAGTCCATGTGTCTGTTGTCAAACTAACCCTCTGCTTGGTTGACTTGAAGTAATTTTTCAACTTTTCTTTCTCTAATACATACATGTCTAATAAACATCTATAAATAGTCATTCTACTTGGCACAACAAATCTAGGCTCTAAGACATGCATCATTCTCCTAAAACCTTCACCCTCAACTGCTCTAAATGACATCTCATCAATTATAATAAATTCAACAACTGCCATTTTACATTTATCCTGACTGAAATTAGTACAGACTAACTGACCTTCATCCTCACCCAGTGCTGCAGGATTTAATGTCAGAGTTTGTTGTCCTTTTGGCTTTGGCTTGTTAGGATTCTGCTTGCATCTGTTGAAGTGCTTCCACATTCCACTTGTACCATTCCTTCCAGTATGAGCCTTTATCACCTTCTTGCAGTAATTGCATGCAGCATCTTGAACATTTAACCTCTTGAAATGATTCCAAACGTTAGAAGTTATCTTACTACCACCCGTTTGAGTAGAAGTAGCTTCTACATCTACTGCTGTTGTCTCTGGATGTGCTGCTTCATTTGTTGGTTGCATTGAGGATCCAACAACTGTATCTGTGGTAGTGGTAGGTGTAGCAGTTGTAGGTGTAGGAGTAGCTGTTTCATGAGCTTGACTTGATGCATCCATGCCAGCTTATGACTGAAATGAAACAAGAAATGAAACAAGAAATGAAATGAAATGAAACAAGAAATGAAATCAAACAAGAAATGAAATAAGAACTCAACTGAAGCATAAATGCATAAAGCATAACTGCATAAAATGAAGACCTTAAAGGAAATAAAGACATTGTATCATACATATAAAAGTTCATGAATATTAAAAACATTGTTCTAAGCATAAGTGCATAAGCACAAGTGCATAACTGCATAAGTTCTAAGCATAATTTCATTAAGCATAAGCATAACTGCATAACTGCATAAGTTACAACTTCTAAGCATTATTGCAACTTCTAAGCATTCCACAAGGCAGAAGTTCCATTTCTGGACATGTTAGCCCTATAAGTCCTTCCACAGTAATTGCAAGAAATGAAATGAAATGAAACAAGAAATGAAATAAGAACTCAACTGAAGCATAAATGCATAAAGCATAACTGCATAAAATGAAGACCTCAAAGGAAATAAAGACATTGTATCATACTTCATACATATAAAAGTTCATAAATATTAAAAACATTGTTCTAAGCATAACTGCATAAGCATAAGTGCATAACTGCATAAGTTCTAACTTCTAAGCATAATTTCATTAAGCATAAGCATAAGTGCATAACTGCATAACTGCATAAGTTACAACTTCTAAGCATTATTGCAACTTCTAAGCATTCCACAAGGCAGAAGTTCCATTTCTGGACATGTTAGCCCTATAAGTCCTTTCACAGTAATTGCAAGAGGGTTCTTCAACATTTCTCCGAGTGAAATGACGCCATATTTCCATCACTGACAAAGTTGGCACTTCCTGTATTTGAGCTCAGTGAATAAGACATAATACATGTGAACAGTGAACTAGTACATGAAATTTAACTATCTTCAATCCTTAAAGTGGACTAGTACATGAATAAGAAGAAGAAAACATGTAATCTAATAAACAGTGGACAATCATTTATAGTGCTTCAATCATTTACTGTGAACTAGTACATGTGAACATTTAAAGTTTAGTAATTTGTGAAATTTGTTTAACATGTGCTTCTAGTACTTGTGTGACATGCAGTTAAGAAAGAACATAAAGTTCAGTAATCAGAAAGAGGCTATGTACAATGCGTTCCATAAAATTCTTTAGACAATGATTCCCATTCTATAGAAGAAGATAAAAATGTTCTACTGTTATGAAATTGTAAAGTTCAGGATTTTTCTACCTTGTGCAATTGATGCAGTCCTGCGGCTCCTGCCTTTGATAATGTACCTTGATTTTACTTGTCAGGCAATTGCTCTCAATTGGTCTCAATCTTTGTCCTGTAGAGTGGGGTAATGTAGCTTATGATCAGCAAAATCTGGCAACTCATTGCTTATAAATTGCCACTCTTAACAATGACTGACCCAGTCTTATACAGTCAATTAAAAACTCGTATAGGAACACTAAATTTGGTGGTTAAGCTCAAAATTATAAAAAGATGCATTGAAATTGTATGATAAAATGCCTGTTCTACTTCGATTTCCCAGAATTAAAATTAAAAGCTAATGAAACACAATTAGCCAGGAATTCAACAAACCCAAAATAGAGACACGGAAACAAAAGGCAAGAATACTTACAGAGGTAAGAGTGGGTATATATAAACACATAATCATTGCATGTATATTATGTGTTTATATATACTTGAGAAGAGTTGATTTGATCAAAATGTTAAAGAAATTGACTAAAAATTTTGGCAACTCATTGCTTATAAATTCATGATAGTTCCAATTGAAAGATCAAAAAGCAAGATGTTTGAGGAAACTGGGTTACACAAGGTTCTGTGAACTGGTTATCTAATTACTTGTGAAAATCCATACAAATACCTCTGGAAGTGAACAATTTAGCTTTCTATTTCAAGTATGATTCATAATAACTGTTCAAAAACATTCATCAATAGCCTTTAAACTGACTCAATCAAAAGAATGGTAAACTAAATACTCAGAGTCAAATTCAACACCCATGTTAACATTTTATCAGCATTCACAAAACTAAAAAACAACTATTAGTCTATTACAGAAATTTTTAGGTAACCCTAGCTTTAGAATAGCATTTCCATCTTCACGGCTAAACTACTGCTCATGAATCAAAGATCTAAAAGCAAAAAAAATCATCCAAAAATGTGACAGAACACTAAAAGCCTAGATTTAGTTTCAGAAGTGTAAAAGAAACAACATCCATATGAAGAAGAAAAAGATCTTACGGTGATTGCAGTGAATCCTTTAAGCCGCTACTCGCTATGAAGGTTTGGTGGGAGATGAAGAAAATCCTTTAAGCCGCTACTCGCTAGAGAAAACAAAAATCCGTTAATCTCAATCACAGATTCACAGACATGCATACAAAAATTAAAATCAAAAAATTAAAAATTACTTACCACCGGAATTGTTCTTCTAATTTTCTTCACACCGGAATTAAAAACGAAGAGACAGACGAAGTAATACGGTTTGAACTTTTAATCGTTTGATTGAAGGTTAACAGAGAAGATGAAGATCAGAAGAAGGGGAGAATTTCTTCTCCTTCTCAGAGAGAAGTACTGAGAAGAGGCGAGAAAAAACTAAGGGAACTGAAACCCTAATCTAATAATGTGAGCTTATATACCCCCTATTAATCCAATGGCTGAGACATATCCCTTATCCCCTAAATATAACGGTCAGAATTATTCGGGACTTCGGTCCGGTACGAGACGGTTCATGTGTTGGACCGTGTACCTGTACCCCCAGAGCTCGGTTCCTATTTTTGGGACCGGTACTTGAACCTTGTACCTCGGTTCGGTCCAAAATCAGGTACGGTTCCATCGGTTTCGGTTCGGTCCGTCGGTCCGGCTCGGTTCCTGTGCACCCTTATCCGTGGGAGCGGATTGGACGCGAGTTGATTGACGAATTTTAAAAAGAAATAACCGTTAGATGTATAAAACTATATCTCGATTTCTAGTCTACAAAATTTAAGTCTCAGACTATGATTTGAGTATAGTGGTTGAGTATCAGACATCATTGGGTAACCGTCAAAGATTGAGGACTGAAAAACAAACAAAGACATTTACGAGAACTTCATCAACAAAGAAGTATGTGAAGACTAACCTATCATATTTACTCACGATATTTACCATTTTATCTTGTGAGACCATGTCGTATGATTTTAGTAGATTTAATGTTGCAAAGAAGAAATTTCGAGTTCAAGATTGTCTTGGTTAAACTCTCGAAATATGATTCAAGAGGATGTTCATAGATCCTTAGAAATCTTAGTTATAAGAATTTATTCTTCACAAACTATTTTCGTTTCAAGTTGACCATTTGGAAATTGCTCAAGCAATTATGCATACTGTATATGGCTATTGGAAATGTCTCAAATTAGTTATGAGATACTTAGAACTACTTGGCGCAAAGTACACATACTTGTATGTAAAACCTAAGTCAATCTGAATTCCGAAAACTGTAGAAGTTTGTAAACCCGGTTTGCGAACCCTTCAATTACATCTGAGTGGGGGTAGGTTTGCAAACCCCTTGAATATGATTTCATGAATTTCCAAGGTTTGCAAACCCCTTGGGCCTAACTTCCCGAACTTCTAGTGATTGCGAACATATACAATTCCTTTATTAGCATAAGTACACGGACTATTCCATATGAATATGTTCGCTTTTGCTAAAACTCTCATAGACACTTTTAATACAAGTTTATTCACAAAATCACAATGTACTTGTGGATCATTGGTCTAGAGTGTTATTGAAAACCTCTAGTGCTCGTACATTCAAAGGATACTAAACTACTTTAGATTATCTTCGTGCACGATTTCAGAACCTTGGACCATAACGAACATTCTTTTATGCAATTTCATGGCGGAATTTTTACATGCTTACATGAATTCCTTATAAAAATTCCATATAAACTGAGAAAGTGTTTGCTTGAATTTCAAGCAACCCTATCTTGGAGTTAAAGCTACTTGAAGTCTTGGAAATATATAAATAGAGAGACTCTTGCAACATGATTTCTCAATCCCCAACACTTTTGTGTCCTAGTTACAAATCTAAAGTCGTCCTCTATAACCTAGGTTCATCATTAAACTATATTCTAGGTTACGACATTGAAGACTTTACTTAGGAATTTGCGAATCCCAGTCAGAATATCTTTTACTTGATAGTTTGTGTATCCGGATCTTGTTCTTATTGATCCTTGAGGTTTTCATAATCTCGGATCATGAACGAGATAGATAGAAATCACAAAGTTCTATTCGTTAAAGATTTTGCGATTCCTCAAGATAGATATTTAAACTCTTCTTTGATTTATTCGGATTGTTCTTGAGAGGTGGTTAATAATACAGGCTTCTCAGCTAATTGAATTGAAGTGTTCCGGATTCGTGAGGTTTGCTGGACTTTGCCTTTGCAAACAAATTTTCAAGACTAGATTGAAACATATCAAAAGGGAAATCAAATAGGCTTGTATGTTAGAGGCAGATAAGTTATCAAAAGTCTTCACTAAGGTCGAGGCAACTCTTAGGTTGTAAAGGACGTCAGCTAAGGGAATCAAATGCGTAGGATCTTGCGAGGTTCAAGATATGTAAGGAATACGACTACAGTTGAATTATTTGGAGAGTTAATTTGGTCTCAACTACATTCCAGTCTGATGTCTGATAGCATGCTAGTGACTGTAGTGGTTTAGTAAAATACGGTATTCGAATCTGGACGAGGTCCTGGGGTTTTTCTGCAGGTGCAGTTTTCCTCGTTAACAAAAAAATTGGTGTCTTGTATTTTTGTTTTTCTACATTATATCTTTATAATTGGAATATGACAAGTAGTACGTAATCAATCTTGATAGTTTAAGTCCTTATTATATGAGATCAGAAATAAGAGTTGTTCTTGTTGAATTCATATCTTGAAAGATACATAACAAGTTTATACTTCTTAGATTTCAGATCTTTTTAATTCGGATACAACTAGATTGATCTTGGATATTGATTTTTAAGATCGTCCAAGAACTCTTGTACAAAATCGGTGCATGGACATCTGGTATATACATATTGATTGTGGAAGAAAAAGAAAACAAAATATACAATATTCTTCAAGGGTCTTTGCGTTGACCAACTTGTGATTGTATTACGTTTTGTCCATACAGGTTGTCGAACGAAAAAGTTGGTGGTATACTTGGTACCTTCTCTTTTTCCTGATAAAATTGATTTGTTAAAAACCAACTTACTTGCCTAAGCCAGGATTTTACTCTTACATCCCTGGATTCATTTTTCTATTTTGTAAACAATGGTATCAAAGGTCTTAAGGTTAGATTTGTGTATGAATGAAGGGGCCCCTAAATAAGAATCATAATTCTCAATCTTCTAAATTTATTTATATTTGCTTTCATTCGATCAATTTAATTGTAACAAAAATGGGAATATGAAAATTAGTACAATACCAATATTGCTTTAGTTGTTTTGACGCAAGAGAAAAAACACGTTAAATACATATTGTGAAAATTGGGTTAAAATTTAATACATCACAAATATGCACATGACAACTATTTATGATCAGGTCAATAGGGCTTTGCATTGCTCCATATACTTGCAAATAGACTTAAAAACATCATATAGAGAAATAATTATTAGACTTAAAAAACATCGTAGCCTAAGACTAATCATGATGAGAACCAGAGTGTTTGACCAAACCTATTATTGATATTTTTCCTAAAACAACAATTAGCGATTAATAACTGTCTTAACCACTTTCTCATTTTAACGCACTTTCACTTTCTCACTTTATATAATTAAGATAGTAAACTAGAAACCATAAAACATTCGTTGCTCAGATTTTCTCATTCGAGAATAGACCTATCACAACCTAAACATTCGTTGCTCCGATAATGATTTCGACCGATTCCAACAAACCTTTGCTACTATTGTTACTCTTATCTCTAAGCGAATAAAAACCCTTGGTTGATTAAAACTCTTTGTTACTGTTATTACTAACTTTATCACCAAGAGATTAAAAATCCTTAGTGGATTCAAACCCTTCGTCACCAAGTAAGTAAAAATCATTGTTTAATTGAAAAACCCATGGTTATGGTTGGATCACTTAAAGATCCCACTGCTGCAGAACTGCAGAGTGCAAATTTGTATCTAAAGAATCCAATTCAGCCTCTTAAACTTGATATGTTACTGTTATTGTGTTTTGGGATTGTTGTAATGGTTAGAATTGGAGAATATGTTGGCATGATGAATTTGTGGAACTGTCTTAGATATGATGTATGTAATTATATTTGTGATCAAACTTGTATCGTCTTCGATCTCGGATCGACTATCAATGAAATTATGAGGCTTGCCTCTTTTATGAAAAAAAGAAAAAAAAAACTTGACAAATATCATGTCTCTTTCCTCCTCCATATATATACCATGGCCCAATTGTCTCATTCCCCCATACATTTAAAACCTACAAGGAAAAACAAGTATGGCTTCAAAAATCCATCTCTTCAAGAAATTACTCAGCTCAACAAATGTATCCAGTCTCTATTTCGCCTCTATTAATAATACCTCTCTATTTTCTTTTTTTCCTCACACACCCTACAGAGAAAAATAAAGTTGAGGATTTCATAAATTCTGCACCATGGCTTCAAAAATCCACCTCTTCAAGAAATCGAGCATGCTTTTAACTTTCAAATCCATATTTTTTTCTTTCTGATTTGTTTATTTGTGGTGCTTATTAATTTTTTTGGACATGGATTATATATGCCTATGTGTTAGATCTAGAAATAGAAGCTGGATACCCTGAAAAATATTATCTGCATCCATCGAAGAATTTAATGAAGATATCATCTAAATGGGGTGTCGTTGAGCATGGAGATTATCTTACTTTCACGGTCCATATATTTGGCTTTGGGGATACAATTTTCATTAAGGTAAAATAAAAGTTTATCAATATTGTAGCAACAAATCGTTTTGATCATAAAGATGGGATGGGGAGCTTCAATATGGAAATGAATCCTTATTACCTAGGTTTAATAGTTCAGGATGATTAGAATGTCTGAGGGTACTGCATGACTCTGTATTTTCAAACTCAAAGGTTGTTGAGAAATGAATAAGAATGTTGTCTAATAGTAAGGTACAGGGAAGGTGGTCTAGTCTTTGGTTTTATGTTTGTTGTTTTCTGTCTATTTCTTTTAGGGTTTATTTATATCTTTATAATTTCAGTTTTCAGGAGTTTTGGAAATGTTTTAAGATCAGTACTTTAATGATTAGGAGCTTAAAATATAATCACATCAATCTATATGAGTGTTTATCTATCTATCTTTAATATAAGAGTCTTAATTAGTTTTTTTATTTTTTGTTTTTTATGAATCTTTTAATATGATTTTGTTATATGTACAGCTTCAAATAAAGCTTTTAATCGTCTTGTCCCGTCTAAGAAAATATAAAAATATATATAGAGATTATTTGTATTGTAGAGACCAGGATTTTTTTTTTTGTTTGTTTTCTAGTCTCTAGTGCCTATTATGTAATTTATCTCCGCATTTTGTAGAGTCAATTTTATTGCCTTCAATTGCGGATGCAAACCCAAAATGGTAAATCCCAAAACAAAAGCTAAAATAAACACATCAAAAACAAAATAAACGCAAATATGTCAATTAAATTACCATTTTAAGTTCTCCACCATACTAAATCACACACTAAACTTGACGTTGATCCAAAAATACCGAACAAATGTGCCAGCCCAGGGATATTCTCAAGATCAATCACATCCCATTTTTTTGTTTCCTTTCTCTGTTAAACAATCTTTCAACCAGGTTCAAGCTCTAATTTTTTCTCTTGACATATAACAGTCCCCATCAAGCCCATTCTCAATCCGTAACATCATAACCCCCGATCCTGATTTCATATCGACAAGTCAAAATGAGCACCTTAGCTTGGAACATCTAAGGAATTAACAACCCAACAACAATTCAACACTTAAAAGGGCTAATTTCCCTACATAAACCCAACAATCTCTTCTTATCCAAAACTCTAGCCAATGAATCCCATATGTCGGGGCTAGCCCAATCCTTACAATATCTCACAATTGTACCCAAAATTGACAGAAGACGAGGGGTTTATTTTATGTGAAAGAACAATCTAAATGTTCGAGTACTGTTTCAATCCCAAAGTTACATTCACGTCGTCATCACTCCTCCAGCTCTAGGTCAACTGTTTCTTTGCATCGATATATACAGACCATCACATCCAGACGCAAGACAAGACTTATGGCAGGATTTTCGCATAATTTACCCTGCAATCAACAATCCAACGTCATGGATATTATTAGGAGACTTTAACGAGGTAATGTACCAATCAGAAAAACAAAAAAAAGGAGTAAGGCAAGTAACATATGAACAAACTCAACCTTTTCTCACAATGATAGATCAAATGGGCTTCATGGATTTAGGATTCCGCTGGAATCCATACACATGAACAAACAATCAACAAGGACAAGATAATATCATGGAAAGACTAGATCGAGCCATCACTACCCAGCATTGGCGTACTGTTAGAGAAATGCTCGGTCGAAATCGCATGCTGATCGAATTTTATATAGTGGTAAATAGAGTTGTCGTTCACTCGGACTTGATGAGATTGATTTTAAGAATTAATAAACTAAACTAAAATAAAAATATATACAAAATATTGTCACAAGATGAAGAGAGTTACTGGGACTAGGATTTCGTCAAATTGATAACATAGGGTTCGATTTATTTATTCTCAACAATTAAAACTCAATAAATAAAATTAACATGGACTCTGATTTTGCCAAGGTAGATTCTCAAAAGATTAGTTGTAAATCCTAAGCATGATGTATCAAAACATTTAAGCTAAGCATACTTCATCAAATTAAATGACAACCAATTAATTCAATTCATATTTCAATTAAAATTAATACAAACGTCTTAAAAAGAATTAAATAATTTTACCCATGTATGACACTCATCTTCCTCCGTCGTCTAGTGTTGGGGCTTAGCTCATCACGTCGAAAACACACTTAAACTATTTATTCATGGCTCAAAAATTGGTTTACAAATGATGAAAATGTGAGAAAATTATTAAATAAGTGATTTTATTTTCTCTCCCAAACTCCCCCCAAATATGCTCTCTATCTCTCTATTTATACTAGGGCTGTCAATGGGTACCCGTTACCCGTTACCGGAACCGGACCCGAGAGAATAGGGTCCGGTTCCGGGTCCCAAAATTGGACCCATTAACAAGTTAGGACCCGACGAGTAATTACCCGATTGGACCCGAATCTAAACGGGTCTGAACGTGTAATACCCGATCGGTACCCGCGGGTAACGGGTACCCGGTTATTCATTCTTTTATCCCTCTTTTTAGCAAAATTACAAGTATTTTGCTAGTTTGGTTTTGAATTTTTTTTCTCATTTTTCATTTATTCTTACATTTAATCTTTATTTAGTACATTAATAAAGAAATAATACCAAATTTTTATAGAAATAAGTTTGATTCAAGCAAAAAAAAGGGAAATACATCAAAATTTTGAACTTTTATGTGTGTTTTCTTAATACCCAACGGGTACCCGGAACCGATGGGTACCCGGGGTTTTAAACGGTTCCGGTTCTGGGTCCACTAATTTAGGAACCGGACCCAGAACCGCTAGTAACCAGACCCGACTTTTATAAATAGGGTCCGGGTCCGGATCCATTGATACCCGGGAGGACCCGGACTCGTTGACAGCCCTAATTTATACACACAAATACACATCACTCAAATATATTCTTCCATAACTCCAAAATCTTCTTCTTTTTAATTAAAAATATTTTCAGGAATTTTTCCTTCTCTTTATTCTATATATATATATTTACTAAACCCATATCTTCATTAATTCGCAGAATAAAATACAAGATAAAATCTTTTAAGGATATCTTTCTTGTTTAATACAAGATAACTTCCTTTTTCTTCAAAACTTCATGTTTGTAAGGCAGGAAGATATTCTTATCTTAAAGATAATAAATACTTTACCGTTGAAACCAAATTTCCCTCCAATTTTTTCTTTTCAAATCAAGGAAGAAGATGGAGCCCCCTTAACCAGTAATGGGGTGCGATTAGCAGTTGGCTCCCTGGGGTGCCCCTTATCAGTTAGGTGTCCCTTATCCAAAACCGAGAGTCCGAATAACATGTGTCCTCCGGGTGACTATATCAACTTTTCGAGCCGAATTTTCCAAAAATGTTTATTTTCCAAAAATACCTACAAACACATAAAACACCATAATAAGTAGAAAATCGAGTACCAACAATACTGAAATTTGAGGATAATTCGGTCACAAAAATGTGTCTATCACATGCGTTGCTATCTCAAGCATGCATGTTTGTCAATGTTAGTGATCAAAACTATAAGTCTTGATTTCTATTTTACTTATAGATGTCTCAGACTAGGACATAGATTGTGTACTTGAGCCTTAGACTTCACGACGTTCATCAATTGAAGATGAAGAACTACTAAGGAGAGCTTGTGGAACTTCATCAACAAAAGGTATGTGGAGACTGAAACTCATCTATCACTTCGAAAGTCTATTTCTACTATATATCCTATATTGAGACATAAGTCATGTTACGATATAGTTTTCTATTATACACATTTGAGATTTCGAGTTGAGTTTAACTCGCTTACATATTTCTCGGAATATGTGTTGGCAAGCTTTCGCTTCGACCAAGTTCATCTTATATTCTTGACGCAAGTCAAAATATGATCATGTGAAAATTGTGGAGCAACATCTTACATGGTTTGTGTGATACAATCATTTGGTGTAAACTTGGAATGTTTCGTTATGATTATTTCAATAACTTGAAAATTGCTTTGATGCTAATGGTGTGTGAAAACGACTATTGTCATCCTATAAGAAAGTTTCAATAATTGAAATAAGAGTTTAGAACACTTAACAATTATTGGATATGACCTGTTGTGTACTCTTGCACATATGTAATACATATCCGGGAACCGTAGTATGTGTACCCGTACACGTACCTGTTGGCTTGAGAAATCCAGGAACCTAAGTATGTGCACCCGTTCGCGTATTGGCGTAATGTTCATGTCAGAATATTTCTGCTGGAATTGGAAGTTCGCGTACCCGTTTGTGTATCGGCGAAACCCAATTTTGGTCCGGGTATTTCAAGTATGCGTACCCGTTTGCATACTTGAAGGTTAAAGTTCTAAAATCGGTTGTGTACATGAACATAAACATTTATATAATAAGGAATGCAATCTTTTCAAATCGTGGCTGTAATGTTCTTGAATTGATTCGAGTGAATCAAACTGATTTTGCTTCATTTATGTTCTTGTATATTTCTATGAGAATATAGCAATTGAACAACTCTTTAATTTGAGTCATTTGAACTAGTTATGGTTAAGATGAACAAAACTTATTTTAGTGAACCAAAACTTTTTTAAAGAGTCGCTTGATTATGTACTAGAGTCAACTTCGTATAGGTTAGCTTGAAAGTATTAGGATATGAGACATTACAAGTATTACGTGAAGACTTGAAGAAGTGAAGAAGTAAGGAGCTACAATGACAATATCATCCTTCCACTTGAGGTTAGTAATATTTGACCTGAACTGTTTCATTCCCTAACGTATCTTTCAAGTCGTGCATATTGAAAATATAACTGCGAAGCATGAATGATTATACTCTAGTTAGACGTAGTATTATGGAATACAATACGAAGTATAACGCTTATCTTTTGAACTTCGTATATAAGACATTGACATAATCGTTTGAATGATATTGTGATTATGTATGGGTATGAGGTGAAGATTTCATCCTAGGAAACAATGTTTTACATTCATTTAAAGGAAGTAAATTCATGAACTTGTTTCGTGAATCGAAAGGGAAATCACTAGGCTTATTGGTATTATTATTCATTGAACATCTTTTGAACTAAAAATATGTGTGATTAGTATAACCGCTCATGACTTGTTTATGTTCTTGGTAAAACTATTCACGAGGCCTGACTTTTATATTGGTATGACTTGTATTAGTGAACCGATCTTAAGTAATCACCTGAGATGGTATGATCGATTTATTGTAATTGATATGACCAACTCTAGGCAAAGGGGAACCGATCCTAGTAAGAGGTGCAACCAATCACAAGAGTGGAATCGATCCTTGTAAGAAGTGCAGCAAGTTTCTAGATTAAGAACTGATCTTATGAACATGTGCAACACATTTTTAGATATTGGGAATCGATCCTATGGACATGTGCAACAAATACAAGTTAGATACCATATATATGTGAGAACCGGTCCTAGTACCTAGTCAACCGAATTTTGGAAAGCTAGCGTGACTAATTCTAGTACCCACATGGAGGTAAAACCGAAACTTGTTTTGGTAGAATCATGAAACCCATGTTTGGTGATTGAGTGTTCTTGATCAATCACATGGTTCTTGGAGGTCAGATTAACCAATTCTAAACTTGTTTGGAAGTGTGGAAAATCGATTCCAAGATAATAAATATGAAAGATGATTTACTAAGTTAAGATGCCGACATACTTTGAACATCTGCAGTAACACTTATCTTTTACTGTTCAATGATATTCCTTAATGGCTAAAGGAAAATCCCGGATCGAAAATAAATTGAGAATCTTTTAATTAAGGTTTTTAATTTTATTTTTGGAAAATGAAAATTAGTGATGTGCGTTTACTAGTTGGAGATTTCTCTAAGAGATTTCGGTCAATGTTTGGACAAAGCATTTCCAGGAATTATGGAAACCGAATTTGGAAATATATTGCATATCTTGAGAATATTTTAGGTTTTGGAAATTCCTTGGTGTCCAAACTTCCTTGGTCTATAAATATCAAAGTTTGCATTTCGAGTAAACTAATCCTCAGAGCCAGCAAAACTACCTAGTTGTGTTGTTACTGGTGGAGCTGCCTATTCGGAGAGGAAAGTAACCTAATTAGGCGAAATCTCTTACGACCGCTCAGTTTAAAGACTTTTTTGGATTGAGAAGCTCTATTAGTACTGTTGGTGGGAAACTAGATAATTTTGGTTTATTATTAGTTTCGATTGATTTGATTGACTAACAGTTGTTGAACTTTGATTGCGTCTAGTTTGTTTATGCTTGAGAATCATCTCTTCTTATATAAGATTCACTCAAACTAGATCGAAGTTTCGACGGGGATATTTAGACTATTTGTAGATCTAAAGACGTCTTGTGATAATCCATTATTAACAGACTCCGTTCTGTGTGTGATTGATTACGAGAGATTAAAGTTGATTGCGTGCAAGTGTTTACTGAAGATATAAGAAGATTCAAAGACGAAGAAGATTTCTGATTTGGGTTCATAATCTTTGGTGCACAATACTTGTTTCGATTAAATAGGATCCAACTATAATCGGTTTATCCTTGTGGTAGATTATATTGATTAGTTGAGTAGATCGGCATCAATACAATTCTTTGTGACTAAAAGTATTGATTGCAAAATCTTGAAAATTACTTTGCTAGTTGTTAATAGATAGATCTAAGGACCTGACAAATGAGTTTATTGGGATAAACGGAAGAGCCTTTTGTCGAACTCATATCACTTGGTTGAAAAGAGTTGTTACCAAACAGATTTGTTGTTCCTTTACTGTTTGGAATACGAACCAAAGGAATTGTTCCAAGTACGTGACTTATTACAAGTTGGAGGCGTGGGAATACAGACAGAACTAGTTGAACTATAGGTTTAGTTGCTTGGTCTCAACTATACGAAGTTGGTTTGATTTTGTATAGCGGCTTAATCCTGAGAGTATTCAATTCTGTACAAGGTCCCGGGGTTTATCTGCATTTGCGGTTTCCTCGTTAGCAAAATATTGCTGTGTCTTTTACTTTTATATTCCCGCAATTATAATTATTTTTATTATAATTATAAGTAAAATACACAAACGTTAATTCCTATTTACTTGATAGTAATCCTATTGTGTTTGGTTAAGTCTGAACCTTTTATCAAGTAAAAATACTTCGTTGTTGTATTGTCTCGATCTCGTATCCATAGACGATCACAAGAAGTGTGAACCGATTAGTTGTATTGTCTCGACTCAGTCCATAGACAACCACTTTCGGAGAAAGGACTTATAGGTGGAATTTTTTTAGATTGAGGTATAATTGGGTACCCTCGTCTTTTCAATTGGTATCAGAGCAGGAAAACACGAAAAGATCTAACAGTTTTTGTTTGGTGCGATCCAACCTATAAGATATGGGCCAAAGTAAAGTTAAGCGAGAGAGAAAACTAAAGAAAGGCTCAAGTAACTTATCACAAGATATGTGCTCATAAGGAGATTGTTCTTCATTTCAGATTGCTCAATTGATGAGATCTCTAACGAGATATTTTTTAGTTCATTCTTGAGATCTCTAATGAAATATCAATTGTTAAAACTTCTGAACTAAAGGAATTGAGTAAACAATTTCTTTTCTGCTCTAATGAACTTATTTCAACACTTGAAAGAGAACGAGATTTAACATTAAAGTTTGAAAATCTCTATGAAGAGCATAAATTGCTAAAAGAAGAGATCACACAACAAGTTTGTGACTACGAAAAAGGGATGAATATTGAACGTCATCATGTAGAAACTTGTGAAAAAGATCTGGAAAAATCTCGAGAAAAGATTTGTCTTCTGGAAAAAGATCTTGTTGACTCTAAAGAAAAATTGAACGCTCAATAAGAGTGCTTCAAGGAAAAATAAAAAGGTCTTCTTTCCGACATACATTGTTTAGAGGAAACTCTTAACTCTGCTCTTGATGAAAATAATTCATTAAAATAGGAAATCTCTATAATGAGAAAAATTAATGCGAGCTCAAACAACTTATCCTCATTGTTCGTCATGGAGACACAAGTGGTTTAGGATATGAAGGCAATAATACTGTAGTTCCTAACAAAGAAATAAAGTTTGTCAAACCTGTGTGTACTCAAACAGAGGATTCTCCAACAGAAAATGCTCAGGGCAGCTGTGAAGAAACTTGTAGGGACAAACAAACAGTTGATGATCACTTATACCAGAAAAAGAAAAGTGATGAAGAAAATAAGAGATCGAAGCTAAGAAGAGTACAGAAAGATAAAGGAGCTTTCAACAACCTTGCAGAAACAGGTAACAACAAACATTACAACCCTCCTAATATCAAATGTTGTTATTCATGTGGTAGTAAAAATCATGTTCAGAAGAGGTGCAAGATTCGTAAAATGCAAAATGCTCTTCGTTTTGTTTCAAATGAATTGGGAAAAATAAACTTTGATCCTCGACTCTTATCAAACAGAGTAAAGGACTATTATGCTAATTCCTGGTCTACCCACTATATGCCAAAATCATTTAAAAAGGGGCATAAGAAAAATGATTTTAAACGGGCAAGGTTTGTCTCTCATCCTTTAAAAGGAACAAACTCTGAATCATTCTTCAATTATGATGATATATCATATTTCAAGATATGGAAGAGAAAACAGTCAAAAATAGTGCACTGTTACATAAGAACAAATTTCTCTGTACCCAATCACTACTGTGTTATAGAAATTTGTTTAAAGTGGGTAATTCCAGTTATTTCGTTTTGAGAAAGATTACCGAAAAATCTCCTTATAAAAAGTTTCTTTTTATAATTGGTTAAAATCTTATAAGAACCGAATTCTTATTCGGAATCTTCATGGTTTTCAATAATGAAAGACCTAAAGAATGCTATATCTGATTTAATATACTCCTGTAGATTTCATGATCTATTAACTAGAAAAATTCATATAATCCTTTTTACTGAGAATAAAAGATCATACATCGAATTTGTGGGAGAATACTGTATCCAGGAAGTGGAAAGTGTTTTGGATTCCTCTAATAAATGAAGATTCGAAATCTGTTCTGATTTGTGATCATAAAATATCATGCCCTCTCTTACTGAAGTAACGGCAATAAGCTTATGTGAAGGAGTTCTTGAACTGATAGGAAGAAAAGAACTCCTGAAGGAATTATCCTCTGTTGCTCGGAAGGAAATTATTTTTCGTGCTGTTTGCTGGGCATCTTATAGAGACTTTCGCGATCTTCAAATGATTAGTTTTCACTCCACTAATCTTGAAATGTTTGAAGAGAACCTTGATGAAATCATGGAAACAGAAGATAACAAGGATGAATAAGTTTAAACTCTTGTTCAAGGAAATAGACATTGGTTTTTTATCTCTTTCAATAATTGTATAAGGTCTATTATGAATAAAACTATCTTATTATGAATAAAACTATTTGATTTATAATTTCTTTTTTTGTGATACTTTATGATTACATAGCATGTGCTTGAATGCTTTAGCTTATTTCTATGTATGTTTATGGGATGTTTGATTTAGGTATTCATGACCTTAATATTCGATCTCATATGTTGTGAACCCTTATGGTTTGGGCGACTTTTTGGTTTAGCAAGATTAAGTTCTATCCCATGTTGGTAGGCTTTATCAAATGATTATGAGGGTATATGATTGAAACAATATGTGAAAAAGTCACAATATGTTGAATCGTTTGGTTTAGCATAAAAGCATATGTGTTTCGGGGTTTTCAACTTTTGCTTGCAATAGTTAAAACCGGTTTTCAACCTTTCTCTGGTAAAGGTTGGTTGTTGTTATTCTTTTTGTTTTGCATACAACATAATGATATTTTGGTATCAATTCTCCCTATAAATAAGATGCAAACATATTGGAGAATAGGATGCGAAATTTGAGGTAACGAATTTGTTAGTTAATCGTTTTCCTGTTTAAGAAAAGCCTGATTTTATTGCGTACATCTATTGCTTTTGCATAACAAAATTTCGGTACAATTGATGTTTTATTCCATTATTTTTGTATGTATGTGTGTGTGATTCAATTGTTTCCGGTTAAGAAAAACTATTGCTATCTTGCTTTATTGTTTGGTATCAATCGTTTAGGCTTATAAAATTTCGGTGCAATTGCGGTGCCTTAATGTCTATGTTGTTTCAATTGCTTCCGGTTGAGGTAAATAATTATGCAAGTTGATTTATTTGGTTTGTATGAATTATTTATGGCTTAACAAAAGAAAAGGTTTTCGGATGAATTATTTAGTCCAATTCGGTTCCGGATAAGAGAAACTAAGTTAATTCTGATCTTACTTAGACTTATCAAAGTGGAGGTTTCGGTTATTCAAGTCTAATCGAATGACTTAACAAGAAATGATAGTTAACTAACCTAGTACTTGTCTTTTTTAAAAGTGAAAGGTCTAAGTTATATGGATAATTAGAACCTGATGAGAAAAAAGAGTTCTCCACCATCCTAAATCACACAGTAAACTTGACGTTGATCCAAAAATGCCGAACAAATGTGCCAGCCCAGGGATATTCTCAAGATCAATCACATCCCATTTTTTCGTTTCCTTTCTCTGTTAAACAATCTTTCAGCCAGGTTCAAGCTATAATTTTATCTCTTGACATATAAAGTCCCCATCAAACCCTCAATCCGTAACCTCATAACCCCCGATCCTGATTTCATCTCGACAAGTCAAAATGAGCATCTTAGCTTGGAATTGCCAGGGAATTAATAACCGAACAACCATTTAACAGTTAAAAGGGCTAATTTCCCTACATAAACCAACCATTCTCTTCTTATCTGAAACTCTAGACAATGAATCCCATTTGTCGGGGGTAGCCCAATCCTTACAATTCCCATATCTCACCACTGTACCCAAAATTGACAGAAGACGAGGGGTTTATTTTATGTGAAAGAACAATCCAAATGTCCGAGTACTGTTTCAATCCAAAGTTACATTCACGTCGTCATCACCCCCTCAGCTCTAGTTCAACTGTTTCTTTGCATCGATATATACAGACCATCACACCCAGACGCAAGACAAGACTTATGGAAGGATTTTCACACAATTTACCCTGCAATCAACAATGCAACGTCATGGGTATTATTAGGAGACTTTAACGAGGTGATGGACCAATCAGAAAAGAAAAAAAAAGGAGTAAGGAAAGTAACATATGGACAAACTCAACCTTTTCTCACAATTATAAATCAAATGGGCTTCATGGATATAGGCTTCTTTTATGATCCATACACATGGACAAACAATCAACAAGGACAAGATAATATCATGGAAAGACTAGATAGAGCCATCGCTACCCAGCATTGGCGTACTGTTAAAGCACTTCTCGGTCGAACTCGCATGCATTGCTATCTCAAGCATGCATGTTTTTCAATGTTAGTGATCAAAACTATAAGTCTTGATTTCTAGTCTACTTATAGATGTCTCGGACTAGGACATAGATTGTGTAGTTGAGCCTTAGACTTCACGGCGTCCATCATTTGAAGATGAAGAACTACTAAGGATAGCTTGTGGAACTTCATCAATAAAAGGTATGTGATGACTGAAACTCATCTATCACTTGGAAAGTCTATTTCTACTCTATCTCCTATATTGAGACATAAGTCGGTTTACGATATAGTTTTCTATCATACACATTTGAGATTTCCAGCCGAGTTTAACTCGCTTACATATTTCTCGGAATATGTGTTGGCAAGCTTTCGCTTCGACCAAGTTCATCTTATATTCTTGACGCAAGTCAAAAGATGATCATGTGAAAATTGTCGAGCAACATCTTACATAGTTTGTGTGATACAATCATTTGGTGTAAACTTGGAATGTTTGGTTATGATTATTTCAATAACTTGAAAATTGCTTTGATGCTAATGGTGTGTGAAAACGGCTATTTTCATCCTCTAAGAAAGTTTCAATGATTGAAAATAAGAGTTTAGAATACTTAACCATTATTGGATATGATCTGTTTTGTACTCTTGCACTAGTCATTTTTTTGAAAATTTCCTTAAGCTGTGGTATTCTTGTAAGTCCCCTGGACCGGCTCATTAGTCGTTTTTTTTTAATAGGAAATGAGATTTATTTAAACAGATTAAATCATTACATCAAGTTCCTCTATAACAGAGTTTTTAACTAATTGGGAAAATCAGAAAATCACGATTCTGACACGCCGTTTGTCCTTGCATTTTTTGCAAGGCAGTTTGCAACTTCATTTGACTCCCAAGATGCATACGTGCATTTCCAAACTTTAAAATATATTAATATTTTCTTAAAATTTGAGATTATATTGTTACAAACTTGAAAATTTCCTAATGTCTTAATATTTCTCTCTTCTGTACGACTTCCTCTGTAACACCCGGTGTTTTTAGCATGGCGCATGCTCAAAGATGCGCCATGGTCTGAGATGAAGCTTCATCCAAAGCTTCGGTTGCGTAGAAAAAGGACATCGGCCCTTGGTCAATGCGTTGACAATGTTCAGCCAACATGGCTGCACATCGGGTTGACAGCGGACAACCAACATGGCTGAACATAGGGTTGGCAGTGGACAGCCAATATGGCTGAACATCGCAGTTGGCCAGAATGGTAAGGTGCAGCCATCATGTCCTCGGGAGTTGATGAATGATTTTTTCTCCCCCAGTTTAAGTTGTAAAAATGTCAAATTAACATATATAGGGATGGGTACTTGGTTGAAGGTACATATACGGACCATGCACCAAGTGAGATAGCCTTAGAGATGTACAACCATCACAGCTGGACATTGGAGTGGCCTATGGGCCAAAGACGGAAGTACAACCATCACGGCCCTTCACGGGACATGGCTCAGTAAATGTTCAGCCGTCATGGCTGGACGTTAAAACTAGCCTGTGAGCCAGAACTGAATGTACATCCATTACGGTCGTACATCGCAGTTGGCCAAAATGGTAAGGTGCATGCATCACGGCCCGGGGAGTTGATGAATGAATTTTTCTCCCCTAATTTAAGTTGTAAAAATGTAAAGTTAACATATATATGGAGGGGTAGTTGGTTGATGGTGCATATGCGGACCATGCACCAAGTAAGCTTCACAGCTTAGCCGGAAGAGTATAAATGATGCCTAAGGCTCATTTATAGTTGTGTAGCCTCGCGAAGAGTTCATTTGATGCTTAGGCATCATTATGCCATATTGCGGACCAAACATGCATCACTTGGATGTATTTTGATGGAGCGCCCTATACGGACTAGGACATTACCATTATTGCTTGGCCACGACCTCACAAACGAGTTGGTTTAAGTTCATGTCCCTTAGATGATGAATTACGGTCTGTGCTTGATCCTTTTAGAGTAGGGAAGGGTATGTAGGCAGCCGCAGTGAGTTGCAACATTGCCGATCCAGCACTTTGTCGCTCATATCATCTAATTGGGAGATGATTGGGACATTCTGGCCTCTCATATCATCTGGATCGGTAGCTCGATGCAAGAGATGATTGTGGACAAACTTGATGAGGCAAGTTGCATTCATACTTCCCATCAAGGCGTTCGACATAGGCTAAAAACCCGAGTGTCGTAATTTAGCTCAAGAGGAGTCCATTTTGATGGGAAACGACCCAAAGATCAAAACATGTTGATCAATAGATCCACATGGTCACCAGAATTTAGACAAATTCCATCGTTTAGGGCCTCAAATGGTCGTTTTTGCAGTTTTAGGAAAGTTTTTGTTTTCTTAATAAACCCTTCGCGGATCAAGGGTAAGTTGGAACGGTGTGGAAGCTAAGTTAGATGCATCATGCTCCACGAGCATGCTTGCAAGGGCAAATGGACGTGCATTTGCTTATATTTGAGGCCCGGATCGTAGCTTCATCATAGCGCATCAGGGAGATTACGGCCTGCAAGGCAACGCGCCAAAGGCGTAATTTTTCGATCCGTCACAGTTGGTATCATAGCAAGTTACGAGAAAACTCTAGGGACTGTGCGGAGTGGACTTGTCCACGAGTATTTTCCTTAATGAAAACTTAAAGTTGGAGAATGGGCCAACTTTTGCGCGGAAAGGAGTTTGTAACTGCTATATCAGTTACTTTGTGAATCTAGTTGAGCTTGTTTAAGTACTGTGAGTTTGCTTGGCCTAAGTGGCACCCCACTTACGAGTGGATATCCGGAAGACCGTATGGGACGGTGGGTAGACAATGGGAATGATCATCCCCACACATTGGCACTGGCTAAAGGTGTGCGTTGTCAGGCCCGGCTAACATCCCACTTACGAGTGGCAACCTGGATGACCGTCAGGGACGGTGGGCAACTGGAAATTGTTCCACACAGTACTGTGCTAAAATCTTGTCATTTCGATGACACCTTTCAACTTGTGAACCTTAGGGATTCATGGGTAGTAGTATGGGATTCCATCTAGGATACCTGGTCGAGATATCCTCTTGGCACTAGCCAATTGCGATTATTGGTATTGTTGTGGGAACTTTTGGATTCCTGGGCAGGCGGTATGGGACGGTTGCTCAGAAGGTCTAAATTGTTGTTCACGATAACTTGAAGAAACCCGTGATTTCTGAGCAGCAGGTATGGGCCTTTTGCTCAGGAAATCCAAAATCGAAGAAATTGTCCACAATAGATTTTGTTTTGAATTCCGGGGTCGAAATTCTTTAAAGGTGTGAATATTGTAACACCCCGTGTTTTTAGCATGGCGCATGCTCAAAGATGCGCCATGGTCTGAGATGAAGCTTCATCTAAAGCTTCTGTTGCGTAGGAAAAGGAACATTGGCCCTTGGCCAATGTGTTGACAATGTTCAACCAACATGGCTGCACATCGGGTTAACAGAGGACAACCAACATGGCGGAACATTGGGTTGGCAGTGGACAACCAACATGGCTGAACATCGGGTTGGCAGCGGACAACCAACATGGATGAACATCGCAGTTGGCCAAAGTGGTAAGGTTCAGCCATCATGGCCCGGGGAGTTGATGAATGAGTTTTGCTCCCCCAATTTGAGTTGTAAAAATTTCAAATTAACATATATAGGGAGGGGTACTTGGTTGAAGGTGCATATACGGACCATGCACCAAGTGAGATAGCCTTAAAGATGTACAGCCATCACGGATGGACATTGGAGTGGCCTATGGGCCAAAGACGGAAGTACAACCATCAGGACCCTTCACGGGATATGGCTCAGTAAATGTTCAGCCGTCGTGGCCGGACATTGAAACTGGCCTGTGAGCCAGAACTGAATGTACAACCATTACGGTCGTACATCGCAGTTGTCCAGAATGGTAAGGTGCAGCCATCACGGCCTGGGGAGTTGATGAATGATTTTTGCTCCCCTAATATGAGTTGTAAAAATGTAAAGTTAACATATATAGGGAGGGGTAGTTGGTTGATTGTGCATATCCGGACCATACACCAAGTAAGCTTCATAGCTTAGCCGGAAGAGTATAAATGATTCCTAAGACTCATTTATAGTTGTGTAGCCTCGCGAAGAGTTCATTTTATGCTTAAGAATCATTATGCCATATTGCGGACCAAACATGCATCACTTGGATGTATTTTGACGGAGCGGCCTATGCGGACTAGGCCCTTACTATTATTGCTTGGCCACGGCCTCGCAAACGAGTTGGTTTAAGTTTCTGTCCCTTCGATGATGAACTACGGTCTGTGATTGATCCCTTTAGAGTAGGGAAAGGTATGTAGGCAGCCGCAATGAGTTGCAGCATTGTCGATCCAGCACTTTGTCGCTCATATCATCTAATTGGGAGATGATTGCGACATTCTGATGTTCTCCCGGTCAGTAATGGATATAAGATCGATGAAAATTATGAAGATAGTCAATCTTTTGAAATTCGTTGCAACAATGGTAAAGTTATTCCAACACCGGATCATAATAACGATCGTTCTCCTATTCAAAAGGAGGAGGCAAGATATGACATAAACGTTGTTGTCAATGGTGTAACGTACTCAAGCGAAGATTTTTGTATTTGCACTAATGAATTAGACTTTATAGGAGATGATTATGATTCCGATTATGAGGTTGTTGAAGAGATGATAATCGAGAATGAAACCAAATTGATTGAATTTGTGGAAGATCCAATTGAGCTTGTCGATGATGTTGAGATTTCGGTTGAAGCAGAAATTAAAAGTTTGATAGAGGACCACGATATGATTGAGGTAAATAATTCACTAGAGACAAAAGATGAGGATCTTGAACAAGTTTTTTCTAATACTTTACATAATTCTATATCTATTGATCCTTTCCATCCAATTGAAGTAGATTCTAAAAGAGTAGTTAACCCAGCCTTTAGGAAAATACCTCACTTAGGATTGGAATTATGGCTTCCAAAGTTTTAACGGACTATTTTGCTTCTAAGTATCCACCACTTGATGTGTTTGATTCTAGAATTGTGCAGGTTCACCAAGCTGAGGAACCTTTTGAAGTTCCTGAATTCTATGTTCTATCCACTTCCGAGTGTAAAAAGGACTAAGTATGGGGGAAAATTCAATAAAGTGATAGCTTTAATATTTATATCTTGTGCTAATGTTTTCATGATTTAGAATCGCAGATTGTTTTCTGGATGGACTACCATATTTTCAGATTGTTGGTGTATGGACGATAACCAGCGAGTCAGGCCGAGGACATTAAACTAAGCGCTGAATGGGAGGCAACCCATAGGTTTAGTATTTTTTTTATCCTTTTTGTTATTAGTTTTCTTCTTTTGCATATCATATTAGGGTTTCCCGCCTTGATTTTACTTAGGATGAGTCAATTACATTGAGGATAATGTAAAGTTTAAGTGTGAGGGAGTGTTTGGATATTCTGCATATAGAGTTTTTAGCCTTTTTGAGTCAAAATTTTCAATTTTTTTTTGTATATACTTGAATAAAACCTCCAACTTGTAGAGATTTTAGAATCAGTAGCATACTTCTAGGTATGTTTACATAGAGAATTCTGACCGACATAACTGAAATTGGAAGTTTTAGGGAACTACGTTTAGATTTCTTACTTGTTAGAGTGTTAAATAATGGATTTAATCATGACGGTGATGCAAATGAGGTGCATGGAGAAATGCATTATTAGAGTTGCTGATCAATCATTAGTGGAGACTACCTATTTTCATATCAACTGAAGCACCAGACCAGATTTCTTTGTATATGATTAAAGAGCTTTCTTTTGAGTGTGTGTTACCGTGTGTTAATTCCTGGTAGAATGGTGATCTACCCAACTTCCCACCAATAGAAGCACTACTCTTTGATCTCTTGAGTGCTAATTTTGTCAATCATGAGGGTGACGTCTATAGATGAAAACCACTTTCTTGTAGTTTGATTTGCAGTTAGCACCATTCTCTCTCTCGCCAACAACAAATCCATAGAAACACTATCATCATCAACAAGTGGAGCGACATCAAATCTACAAGGAAAGTTGAAGACGTTTGAGGTTTACAAGAAACAATACAAGGAAGAGCAAATTTCATATCCAAGTAAAGCAACATACAATGAGCAGATTTTTTATATACATGTTGAAGACTTACAAATAAAGAGCAAAATTTTATATCCAAGTATGAAGACTTATTTACAAGAGTGAAGAAAATCAAAAGATGGGAGTTATTGAAGTTTATGATACGAAGACAATACAAGTTGTGAAGATTCAAGTGGTAAAGTACCTCTTTCATGGCCATGTTAATTTAGTTTTATTATTACTTTTATAGTTGCAATCTTTTTGTTAAAAAAAACGAAAGAAAAAAAAAAGAAAAAGAAAAAAAATACAAAATACAAAAAAAAAAAAAAAAAAAAAAAAAAATACAAAAAAAAAGAAGAAGAGAAAATTCAAAAAGATTTTCATTTAGGTTGTTATTTGTTCAATAAGGCCACGGGGAAGAAAAATCTATAAAGAAGTTTTAAGCAACAAGGAAATTGAGGAAAAGAATTACAAATTGGCAGAGTTTTATGAAGATCAAGAGGTTATCATCAATAGTTGAAGACCGAAGACGAAGACCAAGAAGATGAAGAAGACGAGCCGAAGGAAGACGTTTCTGTTGGATGTTGTGAGAGTGGTGCTTTCGTCACTGCCGATTGGATGTGAAGGTGGTAAATACTCCCATCCTTGCTATAATGGTTGATTTCATTTCTTAGAGATCATCAAAAAAAGTCTTTTATTTCCCACGATCTTGTGGGGTCTCCAGAAATAATTCGGAAGGTTTCCTTCCCACCATTCAACATGTGTAGGATTTCTCTCTTCATTCCTACCCGCACACATGTGAGACCTATAAAAAAGCCGTCTTATTAAGTGCAATTATCATAAAATACTTTTAAGTGGGGAAGAAGTCGAGGCGAAATGCTTATTGATCGCTCTCAAACACGCGTTCTCTCATTATGGTGTGGTTATTTCTCCCCCAACATTTAAGAATGAGAATATGCTCTTTGGTATTTCTAACTTCTTATTACTAGCATGTAGAAACTCTACGTCCTCATAACTCTCTGGATGCTTGGGACGCTGGAACGCTTTGAAGTTGGAGTAGGTTTTGTGGGTATATCTCTAGTAAGCCCTCACGAGACTATAACTCGTCCACTAGGGATACCTAAGGGTTTAAAGGCTTGTTGCATATGCTAAGTGCAACCGTATCCTCAACGATAGGGAGTTGTTGTATTTTAGGTTAGATAGTTTGCTCGAGGACTAGCAAAAGCCAAGTGTGGGGAATTTGATAAGTGCATATTTCACATATATTTGGTGTAAATTCCATGCTAATAATTACTTATATTCTTGCAAATTATTGTATATTTTGTTTTCTCTTATTTGTGTTCCATTAGGAGAATCATGCGAAAAGAAGTGAAAAACGCTACAAAAGTGAAGTTAGCTAAAATGGAGAAGGGACAAAGACCAAGTGGAACTCGTTCAAATCTAGGAGTTCTTGCTATCACATTAAAGAGGAAGCAAAGACGAAACCAACGACGAAAGAACGAAGTCATTCTGAGTTTGTATGAAGTTACGAGCAAAACAAGAACTTGGGAGGCCAAAAGGGCAAAATGGTCATTTTATAGGCCAAGTGCTATTGCCACCCCACCGTGCGTTAAGGGGCAGTCATTCTGTTAAGGGGTGACCTGATTTAATGGAACTGCTAAAGGCAGTCAAGTCATTTACTGGGGGGGGAAGTCATAATTCAAATACTACTAAAAACACCCCAATTTCTGTTAGAGGCTACCACCTTCTTCCTCATGCCAGTCGTCTTCCTTCTCTCTCCGGTTCACGGAAATTACCTGGTGGCGTTTCATGACGCGGTTAAACATGGATGATGGGAAAGTTTGAAGATATATTGAAGACGGATGAAGCTTAACAGAGAATGAGACGATGGTGGTTTGCTGCCGTTGATGGAAGGTAACATCTCCGTTGGTTATATGAGGTTGGCGATGGTGATGGCGATGGAGCAGTGACGATGAATGTTGGTGATTAATGGTAGTTGGCTGTAAACTCGAGTAGAAGAAAAAGTCAGACATGATTGCTGCTCGAGTTGGGTATCGTGGCTGTTGATTGATCGGTGATGATCACCATTAATGGCTGCAGGCTACTTACGTTCAAATATCAGTAGTAACGATAGATATAGGCGCTGTTGCTTGTGGGCTCATGATGGCATTCAACTGAGAAGGACTCGACAATGGCGATGCTGGCACGAACGGAAGAAGCTTGTGTTTGATCTTGGCAGTAGCGAAAGGGTGATAAACATGAAGCTGCTACGGTCGATGGTAAATGATAGGGACGGTGAATGCTCGTTGCTGCTGAGCCAAGTGCAACTACCACGAGACTAATGGGGTCTGTTGGGTGCGTAAGAAATACATGAGATGGTTAGAGGTACTCAAACACGTACGAGTTGAGCACGGTATGAAGCTGTCGTGCAATTGAGTTTCTTTGCCGAGAAACTAGATGACGAGGAATGGCTTCTTGCCATTGATGGAAATGATGAACGAAGAGGATTAAGCGGTGATGGAGTTTGGTTGCTGTTGAAAGACTAGTTAAGGATAGATACAGAGAAGATTTCCGAAGCAAGTAAAAATATTTACGCGGAATGGAAAAGTAGGAGCTTGGTAAAACGAGGAGCATTGGAGCTGCATGTACACCTGAGGTTAGAGCAGGTCATTGGCTCACACAAGTCTCCACTGAAGTCCAAACCAATCAAAAAACCGTGTTTATCATATTTCTGCAGTACCTAAATACTGTTGACCGACTTTACATCCTTATCAAATGAGGATTTGTCGCATAAGATAGGTCTCGTACAAAGCTACATAAAGGCTTGAGAAACCGAGCTAGAGATGTTACTTTTGGGAGAGAAAAAAATACATAGAAAAGGAAGAGAGGAAAGGTTATATACTATTCTAGGGTTTACCCCTTCAGGGGAAAACCAATATTTTCTTCTTCTTTTTTGTAATATGTCTAGCTAAACTTTTACTGATTAGGGATGATTTCAAAGTCTTGATTTTTCATAATGGAATTCTGATTCTTTTTACAAGTTTATTTTAAGTTGAGTTTTCTTGTCGATTATCTCTATTGTTTTTATTTTCTAAGATTATTACTGGGTTATTCAACTGGCCATTGAATTAACCAAATGATAATTCTTCTACAAGTATTGGGATTGGTGATACGTGTAATAGTCACTCAATTTCATACACAAGTAGTACATCACAAAAGCTGATAGAGGGATTCTGTTAAGCAATTGTGTATAGAGATGACACTAGTAAGCAGACCAAGATTATGCGTCTGATGCTAAGATCAACCTAATTCACAAAATGTAATGCATTCGATGGTTTACACTTTGAGAGCTTATTCATGGTGGCTCAGATGAATAGAATCTGGTAGTCGAGCACTTCCGTATCCAGTGACAACAAGAATTCCGGGGATAGCAGAGCTTATTACTATTTTACGGTTGGTGATAATAGAAAATTAACAAGGAATAAACGAGTATTTTATGTTCAGTGGCGGCGAATGATTCCTTAATCATCTTTGCTTTCTTTGTTATTCTTTTTAGTTCAATATAATCGAACAATCCCCTTGTCTATTATTATTTTGCTGAACTAAATAACCTATCAATTTTACAGCTCTCTGTGGGAACAATCTCTTACTACCGCTATATTACTAGTTAATTAATGGGAAATAATCGAGTAATTTGTTGCACCTACGACACGCATCATTATCAAGTAAATAGGAATTAACGTTTGTGTAATTTACTTTAATTATAATAAAACTATTATAATGCGGAAATACAAAGTAAACGACGCAGCAAGATTTTGTTAACGAAGAACCGCAAATGCAGAAAAACCCCGAGACCTTGTCCAGAATTGAATACTTTCAGGATTAAGCCGCTACACAAAAATAAACCAACTTCGTATAGTTGAGACTAAGCAACTAAACCTATAGTTCACCGAGTTCCATCTGTAATCCAACGCCTACAACTTATGAATAAGTCACGTACTTGGAACAACTCCTTTGGTTCGTATTCCAAATAGTAAAGGAACAACAAATCTATTTGGTATCAACTCTCTTCAACTAAGTGATGTGAGTTCGACAAAGGCTCTTCTGTTTATCTCAATAAACTCCTTCATCAGGTTCATAGATCTATCTTATTCCCAACTAATAAAGGTAATTATTAAGATTTTCCAATCAATACTTTTAATCACAAAGAATTGTATTGATGCCGATCTACACAACTAATCAATCCAATCTACGACAAGGATAAAATGATTATAGTTGGATCCTCTCTTATACCGAAACAAGTATTATGCACACCAAAGATTATGAACCCAAAATCAGAAATCTTCAATATCTTCTTTGTCTTCAAATCTTCTCAGATCTTCAATAAACACATGCACACAACAACTTGAATCTCTTGTGGTCAATCACGCATAGAACGGAGTCTGTTAATAATGCATTATCACAAGATCGTCTTTAGTACTAAAAACAGTCTAAAGATCCCTTTCGAAATTTCGATCTAATTTGAGTGAATCTTATATCAGAAGAGAAGATTCTCAAGCATAAATAAACTAGGTGCAATCAAAGTTCAACCACCGTTAGTCAATCAAATCAATCGAAAACACAAGATAAACCGCAATTATCTAGTTTCCCACCAACGGTACTAATAGAGCTTCTCAATCCCAAAGAAGACTTTAAACTGAGCGGTCGTAAGAGATTTCGCCTAATTAGGTTACTCTCCTCTCCGAATAGGCGGCTACTCCAGTAACAACACAACCTAGGAAGTCTGTTGTCACGAAGGATTAGTTTGCTAGAAATACAAACTTCAAGTATTTATAGACAAGTAAGTTTGGACACCAAAGAATTTCCAAAACCAAAAATATTCTCGAGATACGCAATATATTCCAAATTCGGTTTCCATAATTCCTGGAAATGCTCTGTCCAAAACATTGACCGAAAATCTCTTTGGAAAATCTTTAACTAGTAAATGCACATTACTAATTCTCGTTTTCCTAAAATAAAATTAATAACCTTAAATAAAAGATTCTTAACTTATTTATATTTCGATCCTGGGATTTTCTTCCTTTAGCTATTAAGGAATAACTTTGAAAAATAAAAGATAAACATTACAACACATGTTCAAAGTATGTCGACATCCTTACTTTGTAAGTCCCCATTCATACTTACAACCTTGAAACAGATTTTCCACACTTCCAAACAAGTTTAGAATTGGTTCATCTGAATTTCAAGAACTATATGATTGATCAAGAACACTCAATCACAAATCATGGGTTTAACGGTTCTACCAAAACAAGCTACCTTCATGTGTGTACTGTGCATAGTCACACTAACTTTCCAAAATTCGGTTGACTTGGTACTAAGATCGATTCCCCACATATATATGGTATCTAACTTATATGTGTTGCACATGTCCATAGGATCGGTTCCCCTTTGATAGGTGTAGAATACACCTTCATTTAATATCTACGGGTTATGCTTTCTTTGTTATTTTTCGTGTAAATTTTGTATTTTACGTGTGTTTTGAGTTTTACAGCTACTTTGGAGTCATGCGGAAGAAAATAAGGAGAAATCATCCAGAGTGGAGCAATAAGGGAAAAAAGGTCATTTCATACCTAACAATATTGGGAGCCGAATCAAGGTTAAAGGCCAACTCTCTAAGAGGAGTATTAGAAGCAGCCAACTGATGTTAAGGGGTGGCCACATGTTATTGGATATCCACCAGGGTGTCCCCTAGCCTATGTAGTAGGGTACCGTTATCCATCCCCTACTCCTACAACCCTAAATTGAGAATATACTCAATCATTACCTCTCATTCATTCACCTTCACCCGAAACTAAAAAGCCGCGGCTGCTGTTGTTGAAACCAAGAGAAGAAATTAAGGGTTCCATGATGAATCAGATGAGAATAGTCTGCAGCCGAGATTGTAAGCTAAAGGGGATCTGTGAGATTGAAATCAAAGCAAATGAGAAGAATGCTGCTGAGAAAAATGATGAGAAATGGAGTTTGGGTTCGATTTACTGTTGATTTTCAAAGGTTTGGTGTTCTTGAGAGAATCAGATCGAGATGAAGAAGGATTGGATTTGAATCTGTTTGAAGAACAAGCTGAAATTGAATTAGGGTTTGCAATGAATCAAGAACAAACAGGGATGATATGGTATGGTGTTTGGAGATGTTGGAGGAAGATGGGTTTGAGTGTTGATGTCGATTTCAGAGAAATGGGTGCAGATGGAGTAAGGATCTGAAGTAGCAGTGAAGAAAGAACAAGAAATCACATATTGGTTAGTGGCAGAAATTGGAATAAGGGGTTTAATTGCGTTGCTCAGAACAGGATTTTGAAGAGAAGATTGATGTAGACGAATTGAGACTTCAGAGAAGAATTGAAGAGAAGGATGTTATGAATGGAGCATCTTGGAGTCAGTAAAGGCAAGAAATCTGTGAGGAATTGAAGATGTTGAGTTGTTGTTGATTACAAGGAATAATGAAGTTGCAAGAATGAAAAAATTGGTTCTCAAAGCTGTGTAGATGAAAGTTAGGATTGTTACAGGTGAAGACTAAAATCAATGGCCTGAATTTGGCCGGGAAACACCAGAAAACAAACGGAACTCTGCCAGATTTTCTTACTGGCGAGTTAACTCGGTGATTCGCTTATCCATCTCAATTGACTCAGTCCAGTTAGACCAGTCAGCCGAGGTAGACAGCTGACTCAGTGGTTGATTCATTCTCTCCCTTTGACCCCTTGACTAACGGTTTAACCTATTTGACTGTTAACTTAAACGACACCGTGACGGAAAATTCCGTTGACGGATAAGAAGATTCCAGTGATCCGAAGAGAACTTTCAGGTGATTTTCCGGTGGTACCAGTGAATTTCCGGTGACCCAAAAATATAGCTTTTTGTGTGGATTCTTCTCATGGGTGTAAATACTTAGATTTGGAAGTTCGATGGAAACTTGAAAGATTTGGAGACTTGGACTTAAAATTGGAATTAGGCTCAAATTGGGATAGTGGTGTTATTATGGAATGAGGATTCTTTTCCTACAAGAATTGGAGAGCATTGAAGCCTATAAATAAAGGAGTTCTCTACAACTTTTTACACACACATCTACTTTGGAGAAGGAGTTAAAAGTGCAAAAGGATTGGAGGAAGGATCAACCAACATCTTTTCAATAAGTTCTTCTTTCTTCTTTAATTATTATTATTATTGTGCGAACTCCAAACTATGAGTATCTAATTTTCTTATTGATTAAGGATGAATTCCTAGTTCTTGACATGATTTGAGTTTTTGTTTTAAATCTACCTTGAATTCCTTCACATGATTATCGTTTGTTTTTACTAATAGGAATGTTTATACATTCATGGTTGTTTGATAGATTATTTAGAGTGCACGCTGAATTGATTTGTTAACTCAACCTAAATCTAGTAGAAGTTAGGGAATACGTAATCGTTCTTGACACTTTACACAAGTAGAAAACACGAGATCTTGCGAGGGATTATGTGGAGCAATTGTGTGTGAAAACAAAGCTAGAAAGTGGACCAAGCGAACCGAGTTTAACTACTAGGACCTAAATTCTTAAATCTTACTGCATTCGGGGAATTACTGTTATAGTTTTGAAAGTGGTAGTAAAAGTTCGTTGCTCGGACTTGTAAAGATTTAAAAATAAAAATATATACACAATATTTGTCACAGGATCAAGAGACACTAGGACACAGGATTCCACCATTAATCATTCACACAATGCATATATTTATTCGAAACAATTATAGCTCAAATCATAAGGACTCTCATTCTTGCCAAGGTATATTTTTAGAATATTTATTGTATATCACTAGCATGACGCATCAAAAGCACTACGACCAAGCATACATCATCATACGATATCACAACCAATTAAGAAAAATCATAAATCGATTAATAAAAAGTGCAAGTAGTCAAAAAAGAATTAATATAATTATCATATGCGTAAAGAACGACTTCCTCCATCATCCCAGTGTTGGGGTTTATCTACTCATATTAATCATGTTCTCAAAATACATAATTGATGCTCAAAATTTGATTAAAAGAGTGAAAAAGTATAAAACAGTGAATCTACGACCCCCAAAAGGCGTCACAAATCAACGATAGAGTTGTACTGCTGTAAAACAACGATACTTATCTGCTGCTGTTGATGCTGCGGAAAATAAGACTGCTCTGTGCAGTCTGTTCTTCGTGTTCTTCAAGGTCCTCTAATGGCAGCAGCAGCAGCAGGTGGGAATTGCTGTTAATCCTTCTTCTTCGCTCCTCTGCGTCCCAAACCTTCCCCAAACTCTTGATAACCCTTGTAGGACTCATGTATCTCCTATTTATACATTCCAGGCGCATCAAATCTCGCCATTAATTCCTCAAAATCTTCACAGTAAAGGAAAATTATTCTTGGGAATAATTTCTTATTTTCTTTCTCTGCATGCGTTAATTGTCTTGATAATTTCCACAATATGTTGATATGCAACCTAGGAGAATATCTTCACTTAACTTCCACAACCCATGCATCATCTTTACGTAATTTTCTTTCCAAGTTTAACCGATATCTCTTCTTTCCAGCTTTAATCGAGAATCAATTATCTGGCCAAATTTGATCGATCCCAACCACCACAATATCTTCTTATATCCATATCACATATACCCATTAAGTTTCAGAGATTTAATCTCCTTATAACACCTTCAAAATCGATTGGAAAATCTACCAGTGTATAAAGAAAATTTCCCGCCAAAATTTATTTTTGAATTTGAGAAGAAGGGTGCCCCTTAACCAGAGCTGGGGTGCGAATAGCAATTGGGGTGGAAATAGTAATTTTCCTGGGTTCCTCAAGCACATTTCTGGGGCGTTTCCGGTACATTTCTTGGGTGCCTTTAGTAATTTTCTCCGGGGTGTAAAACACCACTTTTTGAGCCCATTTCGCCGCAAAGGCTTATTTCTCTAAAAACATCTACAAAAACACAAAATAACACAATAAGTACTTAATCGAGTCTAACAATACAGAATATTGAGAACAAAATAGACACATAAATGCGTCTATCAATTACATCTTGTAAGCGAACCTCAAGGTGGTTCTTTTGAATAGAATATGATAACTAAGCGGACCTGTTACTCAGTGAAACGAGGAATTTTGGGGTTAGCTAAGCGAACCTTCTATCCTACGGTTGGTGATAATCTATGACTAATAAAAATGTGGAAAAGAACATAACTTGAATCATTGTTTTGCAACGAAGAAGGATTCCTTGATCTTGTCTCTCTTATTGATTTCAACTTTATCTTTTAATTGCTTTGTTTATTTATCTTGCTTTATAAAAATAACTCCCCCCCCCCTTGTGACATTATAAGACAACTAAAACCTCTTGCTCCTCGTGGGAACTAACTTGACTACACTATATTACTTGTTAATTAAGTGGAAAAATATTAATTAATTTGTTGTGGTTACGACGCGCATCAAATTTTGGCGCCGCTGCCGGGGAGCAGCGGACGATTTTAGTTGTTTTATTTTTCTTTTTGCTTTATTCTTGCTTTGTTAGATTCAATATCGTATCTAACTTAGTTTTTGAGAATCTTGTTTCAGGTACTGTATCTTTGGTGAATGCTTAAAGAGGGAAGACCGAGTACAATTGGTATACGTCTTCGATCCGGCACTCTACTAAAGGACTTTATTCGGCCTGTTAACACTCCGCTTCCTCGTTCTTCATCAAGTGAGTTCGTAGATTCGGACATAGAATAAGAATCAATGGGTGATCGTACTCTCAAGGACCTAGCTTCTCACAAGCTCGACACACAACAATGGTATATCCAAACTAACTCAACCTTCGAGATCAAGCCAGGGTTGATTAGAGAGTTACCAAAGTTTCATGGCATGGTGAATGAAGATCCAAATAAACATCTTATGGACTTCTATACCACAGTCATGGCCATGCTTCCACCGGAGACTAATGAGGATAGAGCAATGTTGAAAGCTTTCTCGTTCTCTTTGGCGGGTAATGCTAAAAAATGGTTGTATTATTTGACTTCTGGAAGTATCACAACATGGATTGGGATGAAGAAACTTTTCCTCGAGAGATATTTTCCTGCATCAAAAGCTACTCAAATTCGCAAGGAGATTTGTGGGATGAAGCAAAATGTGGGAGAATCATTGTGTGAATGTAGGGAGCGATACAATAGATTGGTGGCAAGCTGTCCACACCATAAATTCAGTGACGTTATGATACTCCAATACTCTTACGAAGCTCTTCAACCAAGTGATAGATCTCTTCTTGACGCCGTGGGTGGTGGTGCACTAGTGAACAAAA